>NC_066618.1:121790935-122091670 GCF_025201925.1 Gopherus flavomarginatus | reverse complement strand
TGTTGCTGTAAGGTTCATCTTTCTGGTTGTTGCTCCAACCACAGCTCCTCCTCCTTTGTGTCCCTTCTTCACTGTACCAAACACACTTCCCTTGGCATTAAGGTCCTTCACCATTTAGTTCCACACTATCTGTCAAATTTACTAACTTGTTGAGCTATTGACTGCTGCTATAGCTCTCCCAAAGATGCAGGCTTTGATAGGCCTCTTGTTTGTTTCTCCTCCAAGCGGAGTTACAGACCAGCAGAGTCACACTTTCGTTTCTCCTTTTGCTATTCTGTAGTTTTTCCAAAGTTGAAGATGTTATGAAAAGTTAGAGTGGAAAAGGGGGAAAACTGCAAAGGCAAAAGTGGAGGGGGGAAAGAATTCAGTCTTCATTTTATTGCATTCAGTCGGAAACAGAAAAATAGGGAAGAAAGAGGGGAACAAATTGAAATTTTGAAAATTAAAAAAATCAAATAAAATGTTTTGTAAAAAATTGAAGAAAACTGTGCGGTTACCTTGTGAAACATAATTTAAAAATTTCAAAAAAAAATTGCTAAACTGTTTTACTATCTCTAGATACAATAGGTATTTTAGACTATTTTGAGAAGTTTAAGACATTAAAACTACCTGTGAAAAACTAAAAGGCTGTGTCTTTGATTATATCTTAGGTCCGGACGTGGATTCTTACTGTGGGCTACACAACTGCATTTGGAGCAATGTTTGCAAAAACCTGGAGAGTTCATGCAATTTTCAAAAATGTAAAAATGAAGAAAAAGGTGAGGAAACAACTGTTCATATCACAGATATGATGAAGCTGTTATCTGCACTATTGGTAAACCCCCTGGATACCCATACTTCCACTGATGCTATGGAACACTGTCCTCCCTTTCAGAAAAATATCGTATTGAAATACACTGAATAGTCAACATTTCTGTCCATTTTTTCTTTATATCCCCTTCCTAGCCTCTGTATCAGAGGTTCTCAAATAGTGATCTACAGAGCCCTTCGTGGTGTTCCATGGAATAAACTGTTTTGAAAATCAAGCTGTGGGCTTTGAAAGGATCCATGAGTCCAAGAGAAGGACATAAATCTACAAAGTGGTTCACGAAATGCAAAGGCTGGGGAAACCCTGCTCCTCACTGGTTTATATCCGTAGTTTATGAAGTTCCTCCAGCATCCATAAATCTCCAGGGAGCAGATCATCAATTGGTGTAACATGTCTTGGCTCCATTGAATCCCATGCTTTGGGTGTCCCTAAATCTGTGACTGCCAGATGTTGGGAATGGATGACAGGATGGATCCTTTGATGATTACTTGTTCTGTTCATTCCCTTGGAACCATCTGGCATTGGCCACTGTTAGAAGATGGGATATTGGGCTAGATGGACTTTTGGTCTGACCCAATATGGCCATTCTTTTGGTCATATTAAGTCAGTTTGCACCACCTGGAATATAAGTGTTGCCAACAAAAGTTTCTCATAGCTTGCTAGGAGGGGACAAGATAGAGTACTTGTAGGATTTTGTTGTTCTAGTTTTGATTGGAAAGGCATAGGCAGTGACCAAGATCAGTCAGAATTGAGCCACAGTAGTGGTTAGAGTCAGATTAAAAGAAGCAATATTGTAACCAAAACATTTTGTAGATATAGAAAAGCCATGATAGAAATACGGTAGTTCAGACCTTTGTCTAGTACAGGGATCGGCAACCTTTGGCATGCGGCTCGCCGGGGTAAGCACCCTGGTGGGCTGGGACGGCTTGTTTACATGCCGTGTCTGCAGATTCGGCTGCTCCAGGCCAATGGGGACTGCGGAAAGCAGCACGGACTGAAGGATGTGCTGGAGCGGCAAACCGCAGCCAGTGGAAGCCACAGTCAGCCGAACCTACAAACGTGGCAGGTAAATAAACTGGCCTGGCCCGCCAAGGTAAATACCTTGGTAGGCCGTGTGCCAAAGGTTGCCGATCCCTGATTTAGTATGTAGTATCTCATGTTTGGATTGCTATGTTGTTGTTTTTTCTAATATGGTTTCTTTATACACATAAAATGTTAGATGGTTTTCTTTAAAAACACTGGACATGGGACACTAGCTGGGGGGGACTCTGAGGTACTACAGATAATTCTTTTCCATGTGTCCAGCTAGTGGTTGTTGCCTACATGCTCAGGGTCCAACTGACTGACATATTTGGGGTTGGGAAGGAATTTTCTCCCAGGTCAGACTGTCAGAGACCTGGGATGTTTTTCGACTTCCTCTGTAGCATGGGGCATGGGTTACTTGCAGGTTTAAACTAGTGTAAATGATGGATTCTCTGTAACTTGAACTCTTTAAATCATGATTTGAAGACTTCAGTAACTCAGCCAGAGGTTAGAGCTCTATTACAGGAGTGGGTGGGTGAGGTTCTGTGGCCTGCAATATGCAAGAGATCAGACTAGATGATCATGATGGTCCCTTCTGGCTTTAGTCTATGAGACTCTATTAAGTTACTCATTTTATTGGGAAAGTATGAATGGAAATTAGAATGAAAAAACAAAGCTGACAAACTATTGGCCATAGTAGAGCTAAAATCCGCCACCATACACAATTCTATACGTGAAATTGTAATACGTATGCTAAGAAAGGGAAAAATAGAGCCACATAAACCCGAGAAAGGGGAAAGTGATCTGGAAAATGCACAGGTTCATCTTGAAGATATTCCTCTGCATGCCCTTTTCAAGGACCCTACGTTTTAATTACCTTATTATTTGTACTACAGGAGAACCTGGAGGTTCAATTGTGCTACTTATTGTATACATAGCTAGTAAGAGACAGACCGTACTCCAAAGAGCTTGCAATCTAGATAGGCAGAGGGACAATTGTGTTCATTTTACAGATGAGGAAACTAAGGCACAGAAAGATGAAGTGACTTCTCCTAGTACACAGGAAGTCTGTTGGCTTAGCCAGGAATTGAATCCAGAAGTCGTGAGATCCAGTCTGGTGCCTTGACCACAAAAACACTTCGTTACTTCTTATATTTTGGTTCTTAACCAGAGTTTTCTATATGTATTTTTATTCCGTGCAGAATATTTTGAATGACGAAAACAATTAAGAGCCAAATTATGAGTGCACTGGCTGGCATGAGAGCCCCTTCCCACCTTAGCCCTTCCATACAGAGGGCCAGCATAATGCTCACACTTATTCTAGCTGAGTCCAAGGATCCTCTTTCCCAGAATTGAACTCTTGCTGCACAAAACAATGTTTCTCCAACATCTGAACAACTATTCTGTCCATTGAAGTCCACTGCTCAAGGTTCTGCTGGTCTAACAAAAAACAGAATTTGGTTCATCATCTTTATTTCTAATATTGTATTTATATTGTAGAGTTTATTGTGTGCACCAAAATATGTCATTTCCAAAGGTCTCTAACAGGAATGAATAATTCAGTCTACTGGGCTTTAATTAAGAATTCACTTTTCACTCTGACAAGCCATTTGCCTTTAGACAGTCAAATGCTTAATTATTAAATGCTGCATTCTGTGGCCCTTACTCACCCACTGACTAGTACCTTTTTCCTCAGCTAGTCCCATCCGCTTCAGTGAGAGTATTTACACATTAAGGTACTACTCAGAGAGAGTAAGGGTGGCGGGATCTGACATGTAGTGAATAACTTGGTTAATCCAGTCATTAATTGACAATTGTGCATTAAACTTTTTTTTATATAAAAGCACAGTAATGGGGGTTGGATAATGTTTTCAAATACCTAAATGCTGCCCAATAAACTGCTTTATCTTGAGAGATGCTGGAAATATTAAGGGCATCTCAGTCAAAACATTGGATTGCAACATAATTTACCAGCCTATGAATCAAAACTACGTTTGTTTCACAATATTAATCACTTCAGTTCCCTTCCCTCGTCCTTTCTTATTTTGGTTTCCCATTTCAGAGTTTGAGATGTATAATCCTTAAAAAGAGGACTATTTACTGACAAGAAAATGCAAATTAGCTAATTAGTTGTCCACACAAAATGTTTAATTGTAGTGTGTGTTCCATTTTGGTTTACCAAGCTAGATAATCTCTATTTAAGACAGGAGAGATGACTCAGAAACATGAAGTTCTTTTCTTGTACCATATGTTTTCCAGCAGGGACAGTACAATGTCCGGCATTGTAATTCTACTGCAGATTTGACAGTGGGAATTTATTGTTGTCCCCAAAATAGAGTAACAGTAGCAGTAACCACTGAACTGACAGAAAATACACTATTGCCGTTTTCAGTCAGATTTAGCTTACAGACAATAGATTAAAAAAAAATGATCCAAGCCTTGGTCATACGCACTATAGCAAACCAAACAAATTGAAACTCTAATATTTTTAACTTGACAAATAACGGATATATCTTAAATGATTTAAATATCCTTTTGTTTAATACTTTATGGATAATTCTGGGTCTCTCTATTCATAAATGTCCAGCTTCAATAAAACATTGCTTTTAGGTACAATACCTTGTCAGTCATCATGGATAATTTAGCCTGAATCTGAGGACAATATTCTTAACAGTGAAATCTATTAGATTGTGAAATAGGCTCTGCATAGTTCTAGAACCCGTCACTTGATTTATTTAAAGGTAGACTGAATAAAACAGCAGAGAAGAGAATATAATGAAAGGAAACATTCTGCATTAGTAAGCAGGACAAATTTACCTAATAGTTTTATTTCTACCTTTAATATATATGGTGCAGTCTATAAATAACTTTTTCATCTGTTTATATATTGACAGATTACTTTCTCCTTCTAAAAAACTGTATAGAAGAGAGACAGGCAAACTTTTTGGCCTGAGGGCCACATCGGGTTTTGGAAGGGGGTCGTGGCCTGGCCCCCCCCCCCATCTGCTTCTCCCCGGACTCCTGCCCCATCCAACTCCCCCCTGTTCCCTGACAGCTCCCCCCCCGTGGGGGTCTATGTATAGCTGTGAGAAGAGGGGACAGGGATGGAGTGAGGTGCTTTGCCAAAGGACCATCTGGTTTTTCCCCACTACTTTCATACAGTGCTAGAGCAATACAATAGCTTCCACACTGTGTCTGAATTCTTTGTAGCTGGTGAGGCTAGTGGAATTTGTCCCTGCCTACAACATGCAGCTATCCTCTGTACCCAATCAAAATAATCAGAGTAAACCAGTAATTGTCTCTATTAAAGAACTGATATGTTTTAGTTTTCATTAAGAGAAGTATTTGGGGGGGGAGAATACTTGTTTTTGTTGGGAGGGTGGGTAAAGAAGTTTAAAAAACTAGAGTGAAGATTCTGTTCAAACGGAAGTTGTTCATTGGAAATTGAAATGTACAACTCAAGTTCAGTCCAGTGGAGATTGAAACAAATATTTGAAGACACTATAAACTTGGCTGAGAATATGATTTGTAATATTATAATTAGTTTAAACAATGCTCCACATTCAATTTTGTTTTGTTTTTCTTTAAATCCACTACTTTGTTGCTGCAATTGTTCTTCTTTTTTTAAAATAACCAACAAAAGCCAGAATGAGTTTCTCCTGCTGCCAAGCCAACTGTCAAATGATACCGTATTCCCAAAGCAGTGCTAACCTCTTTGATCAATCTAGTGCTAAAAAGAAGTAATTTAAAAGAATCACGTTAATTTCAGCTACATTAGAAACACAAGAGTACAAGGGAATCAGTTTTTGTCAAATGAAAAAGGACAAAGTCAGTAGGGAAAAGTTTTAAAGAGCTCATTAGAGATAATGGAAAGTAGACTAGAATTAATATTTACCAAAAAAAACCACTTTTAATTGGGGCGCAATCCTGCCTTCGCAAATCCCCTCTATGCTGCTCCAGGCAGTTGAGGATTTTGCCTACTGAGAGGAGGGGGAAGTAGCCCACTTCCTGCGCTGACACAAACAATGTGCTGGCAGTGAAGAGTGGGAGAAGGAGGAATGCCAATGCAGGGCTGCCCGGGAGGAGGGGAGGGGGCGGAGGGCAAGTGGGGCAATTTGCCCTGGGCCTTGCAGGGGTCCCCACGAGAATATAGTATTCTATAGTATTGCAACTTTTTTTTTATGGAAGGGCCCCCCAAAATTGCTTTGCCCTAGGCCCCCTGAATCCTCTGAGTGGCCCTGTGCCAATGGCAGGAAGTCATTGTGTGTTCTAGCGTATCCTCAGCAGGCAGAACTGCTAAAGGAAGCCAGTCCTACCAGCAAAAATTAGAACAGTTGTGAAGCTGCTCTGTTCTACATTGGGTCCTAAAAATCACCTCTGCTCCCTCCCGCGTCAGGTGCATTTAACACAACTCAGGCACCTCAAGGATTGAGCCTGGAAGGCTAACACATTTTAAACAACAATTTCTTAGTTAGAGTTTCCATAATCAGTATTTGCCCTGTTCCAGTAAAATGTTGTCCATTGGCAGACAAATAAAATGACGCATTGGCAATCACCAGTTCTGGACCAGAATACCGTTTGTTGCAATCCACACTGGAAGCGCAATGTTGCTGGTGCTATGACAGCCTTGATTCAACTTCATTCAAAACTTCCTACCTTTGTCCATTTGTATCTGTACTTACATCTGACATGTGGATAGGGATTTTTTGTGTGCAAACAGGGGCGGCTCTACAGTTTTCGCCGCCCCAAGCAGCGGCCGAATTGCCACCAGACAGCAGGGGCAGTCCGTGTGCCTTTAGGGTGGCAGGCGCATTTCCACGGTGGCGGCAATTCGCCAGCAGCTTCTATGTTTAGCTGTCTGCGGCGGCTTCAGCTAAACATAGAAGCTGCCGCTGAATTGCCGCTGCCATGGAAACATGCCTGCCACCCTAAAAGCGCACAGACTGCCCCCGCTGTCCGCAACGGCAATTCGGTGTGCTGCTTTGGGGCGAAAACACAGGGACTGCCACCCCTTGCAAAATGCCGCCCCAAACACCAGCTTGGAATGCTGGTGCCTGGAGCTGGCCCTGTGTGCAAATGATAGTATGTCTTTTATTGATATTGGTGAGTATTTAATAGCTCACCACCATCCTAGACTTCTTCTGGCCTTGTTTTATCCTGATGTCAACATGTTGTTACAAGGTAAAGGCAACGTGAATGAAGGCAGTGGAAAAGTATTATCTTCTTCAAAGACTGGCATTTATGCTGTAATGCCACTACATCAGAGTCTCTTTATATTTGCAATCAGTCTGCAATCATACTGGCAACCTGAAACCCTCACTCATATATGAGTAAAGAGTAAAAGAACTAAATCTGTATTGTGTAACCAAATGATGATTAGAGAAGGGATATGAAAATCACCTCTAAGTAGATGAAAGCTGTAAACATCAAGGAGAAAGAAGAATTATTTATAGAGGTCCAAGTTAGTATAGCTATGTGTAGTTCTATGAAATGTAGCAAAGTAGTACTCTGTTCAGGTTGAATATAAGGACATATTACATTAAAAAAGATGTAAAAGTAAAGTTAATCAAGCATTCAAAAGCTAGATAATGCTAGAGTCAAGTTTTTCTTAAGTAGGCCTCATTGACCATTTTGGCCAGTATCCTGTAGAAAATCTGTGGCAGAGCCAAGGATAGAAACCAGCTCTCCTGAGTCCCAGTCCAGTGTTTTAAACACATGAGAACCTCCTTTTACCTCTTTGAACCAACCCTTTGCCTCATTCATTCTCCATCCTGTGTACTGAATGAGGCAGGGGTTCTTTGTAACAAATAACTTGTAATCGTTATAGGTGGGGCAGGCAGCACTACCTACTAAGGTTACCCAACACTTTTCATTATAAGGCCTGTTTTCAGTTGCTTATAACTTTGCCAAACTTTCACTGCTTGAACTTTTACAGGCCAGGTCTCTATCTCAGGCTGAATGTATCTGGAAAATTTCAGCCAAAACAGTTCAGCTGCTTTTGATAACAAAGCTGTGCAAAAATACATTGATTTGCCCATGTTAAAATAGTCTGGTGACCTTTTCTTGCAACGACTCTATGGCAGCAGCATCTTTCCCCTAACCAGAGCTGTAGCTCTGATTCTGTCATACTTCAATATCCTGCTACAAAAACTGGAGATGCTAGAGCTCTTCAAATAGCTGGTTGGGGTAAAAAACAGTCATTATTAAAAATACCTGTTTTCCCTTGACCGCATTCTCAGTAACAGCTGCACCATGTCTCCTTGTCCTGCACCACATTTGAAGTAGCAGTGGTAGAGGGTCCACTCTTCTCTCAAAGAGGCAGGGGCAGAAAATGGCAGGAAACCTGTTCCCTTCCATCTCCCATGGAGCAGGAGCAGGAACTCTCCTTCCCTCCCTGCAGAAAAAGTATGGGACTTTTCTCCCTCCAAAGAGGCAGTGTGACTGCACAAGTCCTTGCAGTACTTACCCCATCGGTTAGGGTGTGCATCTGTTTGCGGGGCCGTCCTTAGCCATAGGCAGTCGCCTAGGGCACCACTAGGTCTGGGGGCACCGCTCTGCGAGAGCCTGAACAGACGGGAAGCAGTGGAGCACGTAAGAGCAGGACTGCTGGGTCCTAGAGAGAGCCAAATGCAGCACAGTCTGAGGGAGGGGATTGGCTGCTGGTGTCTCTGGGAAGGGGTGGGGGAAGGATATCACCTGAGAGTGTGACTCTTTCCCCTGGCATGAGGTGAGGCAGGTTCAGCAGCTCTGGCAGTATCCTTTGTTGTCCCCCATAATGTCCATTCTTCTCCCCTGTGCCCCACAAAGCACCCCATCTTTTTCTCCCTCCCCCCCATGGAGCACCCCTCTCTCCCCCCCCCCCCTCCATCAGGGCTGGGTTGGTGAGGTGCTGGGGGGAGGGGAGGCTGGCTGAGGAATGAAAGTGAAAGTAACACTTCCTCAGCAGGCAGCCAGGATTGGAATGGTCACACAGGGCTGGGCTCGGGATAGCCAGATAGCATGTGCGAAAAATCAGGACGGGGGTTGGGGTAGGGTGAGCAGATGTCCCACTTTTATAGGGCTAGTCCCAATTTTGGGGTCTTTTTCTTATATAGGCTCCTTTTACCCCACCCCCGTCCTGATTTTTCACACTTGCTGTCTGGTCACCCTAGATAGGGGTAATTGGTGCCTATATAAAACAAAGCCCCAAATATCAGGACTGGCCCTATAAAATCAGGACATCTGGATCTGGTCACCCTAGCTGGGGAGCGCATCTCTCCCCTGGGCTGGCAGTGATCCATCTCATCAGCAGGGAGCTGCACAGGGCAGGATGAGCTGCTGTGGCTCC
This sequence comes from Gopherus flavomarginatus, assembly GCF_025201925.1. Classification (NCBI taxonomy): domain Eukaryota; kingdom Metazoa; phylum Chordata; order Testudines; family Testudinidae; genus Gopherus; species Gopherus flavomarginatus. The sequence continues at coordinate 122,082,512 of NC_066618.1, read as the reverse complement.
ATGGGTGCCCCGTCCCTGAGATCAGATGCTATGCTAACTTCACCATGGTCTGTTGGGCTGGCAGTGGTGCTCATTGGCGTGTGATTGGACCTGAGAGTTTACTGCTGCTGTTGCCACTCTGCACCCCAAGAGGTGGATTTTGGGGTCCTGCAGTTTTCCACCTATCTCCTCCTCTACTGAAGCTGTTGGACCAGCAGGCCGGGGGGTGAGCAAGCATGAAAGCAGTACTGTGTTGCCATTTAAAGTGTCATTTAACAACTTTGTTTGCCAAAAATACTTGCTAACAATCCTGAATTCAATTTCAATATTTTTTTTAAAAAATCAATATCTTAGCCAAAAACAGAAAATTAAGTTGTTGACAATTATTTGTGACAAGATTGGTATGGGGAAGGGAGTGAGCCAGTTTTCATCAGAGAAACAAAAATGTTGACTGACTTTCCTATAGCCCTGTTACTGCTAAATAGAGCCCTCCAACAACTGTAATATGCTCATCTCCTTACTAGTGTATAGAGCAGAGGTCGGCAACCTACGGCACACGTGCCAAAGGTGGCACGTGAGCTGATTTTTGATGGCATGCAGCGGCCAGCTGAGCGGCTCAGCCCACCACTGCTCTGGAGTTCTGGCTGCTGCCCCATTGGCACCTAGGGTCCTGGCCGCTGCCCCACTCAGCACCCACTGCTGGCCTGGGGACCCCCCAAGGAACCCCAGGCTGGCAGCAGCTGAGCAGGCTGGCTGCTGAGACCCCGGCTGAGCCATTCAACCCACTGTCGGCCTGGGGTTCCATTCACTCAGCTGGCAGTGGGCTGACGGGACTAAATTCAACGAAACAGGAAAACAAGAGCAACTAATGACAAAGTGCAAGAGCCTAGAGCAGTGGTCCCCAACCCTTTTCATCTGGAGGGACCAGATGAAGGACCGTGGTGGCAGACAAGCATCCGCTGAAATGATGCCGAATTTTGGTGGCATTTTGGCAGATGCTCGTCCTCCGGCCAGTATGTGGGTGCACTGAGAGGCCCCTGCGGGTGCCAGGGCATCTGAGGGCACCGCGTTGGGGACCCCTGACCTAGAGAGCCTCTTGAAGCACGGTGATCGTTTTGATTTAAATGGACTTGAACTGTACGAAGAATTGAGTTGTTGCCACATGCAAAATCGATGATGGAGATTGTACAGTTTATTCATACCAGCAAACTTGTTGACATATATCCTAATGTGTACATTGCCACTCGTATTATACTGACAATTCCTGTAACAGTAGCATCAGGAGAACGGAGTTTTTCAAAACTAAAACTCATTAAAAACTATCTCCGCTCTACAATGAGTCAGGAACACTTGACTGGTCTTGCTATTCTTGCAATCGAACAAGACATCACTTTGTCTGTCATACGGTGACATTATTACTGATTTTGCAGCCAAAAAAGCCAGAAAGATTGCTCTTAAATAAAAACTAATCCTTGTTTCAATACCTCTTCATATAAATTTCCAATAAAATGTTGACAAATTAAAAAAAGATTATTATTTGCATCATTCTGTCAAATCAGAATTTTTTCTATAGTGCTACTTCTTCAGTGCTAGTCCATCAGCATTACAGTGTGCTTAATTAACTTAAACTGGTTTTAATAACATGCATGTGGCAAGTTTTCCAATACTGTAAGCTTATGTTTGTTTTGCTAAGAGCAAGACAGGCACGGGGGCACTAGTTTAAAAATCTCTCCTAGGGCACCATAAATCCTAAGGACGGCCCTGTCTGTTTGGATAGACGAGCCTCATCTACTGCATTCATTTCTTACCATACACCACAGCAGAGGACTCTGTGATGTTGGTGGATGCCCCAGAATAATGGTTTTCGGAATTGGCCCTGTTCACAGCTGTTATTCCAGAGTATGTGCAAGCATGTGCTGTTTTGGGTACTCTCTGGTCATATTTTTAAACTTCTTTTCACAACTATGAGATCCAGAAATTTACTATTTTGTTCAATAAAAGCTCGAAGTAGGCACAAACCTATCATACCTATGCCATAATTTGACCCTGACACCCTCACAACAGACACCAGCTCAGTGGGCATATTGGCACAGAGCAGTGGAGGGAAGAGGCCCGGGCAGAACACACAGCATTCAAGCTATCCTCAGATGGCAAACTGTCCTTTGGGGACCATTGTCAGCTGACACATGTTAAAGCAGCCCACAAACTGCTCTGATCTGTGTCTATGACTAAGCAAAGAACCAGGAAGCCATAACTGGCTCCTTGATGAACCCTGCTCTGCTGTGTCAGCACAAAGAGAATGACCCTTAATAATATTATAAATAAATCTCTCTATACATTGCTAGAATTTATTAGATAAATATATCCTTTCTATCAGTTTTTTTAACCATCCAATAGAGTTTATAGCCAGGATATAATTTCTATTAAATGCTGTGGTTGGTTTAAAAAACCCATAGAAAGGTAATAATTTTCTATTAAATGGCACACATTTTTCCCACACAATTCTTAAAGGGATACAATGGATGTGTCATTATTTCAGTTATTTAAAACTAGACTGAACAATGCACTAGATAATGTATTAACAGAAGGTTCAGTAAATTCCACTAAGCACCTATCTTAAGTGCCTAAATACCTTTGTAAATCTGGTCCTTTCTGCATTAGCATAATATTAGACTAGATGACCTAATTAGTTCTCTCCATCTCTAATTTCTATTATTAAGATAATTGTTCAGTAGGTGATTTTTAAATATTTACACCTTTTCAAAACATTTTTGTAATACAAATTTAGCTAGAGGTTTTTGTACTTAGAGCAAAAAAACTGTAATGGATTTCCCAGGTGGTGTCTCTGTGTTTGACTAAGTAAATCTGAAAGTTCGTAAGTCTTGCAGGGAGAAAGCAAAAGACCCAGATTATTATTTTAGCTAATCAGATTCGCACCACCAAAATGCAATATTAGAGACCATCTGTTCTAAAGAACCAACATATGGAGACTTAACATTTTAATTTTTTTGGCCTTATTGTTAAATTCTTTAAAATAGGAAATAAGACAAACCTTATGTTTGAAATTTGTTTTTTCACTATGAATGTTTAGCATCTTGACCAAATGGCCCATAGTATATCCAATACATGGTGAGTTTTTCAGGTGTAATTTCATGGCATGTTTTTACAGATGATTATTATTCAAATGTGAATAGAGCATATTTAAAGAAGATCTGAGCAGATGCAGAGGTACTTTATTGATTTTTTCCATGATAGTACATAAAGATTCAGTCCAAAGCCTCCAAAATAGCATCCTAAAGTGAGGCTCCTAAATCCATATTTAGGAACTTAAGTAAATGGTGTGATTTTCCAAAGTGCTGAGCTCCCAAGAGCTCAAACGATGGTTACTGGGAGCTGCTAGAGACTCAGCATGTCTGAAAAACCAGTTCACTTATTTAAGTGCCTAAATAGGGATTTAGACTCCTATTTTTGAAAATCTTGACATAAAAGTTACCGATATCAATAAGTGAAACCCTTGCTGTAATCCCTTTGGTGACACTTGGAATGTAGTAAGTATTGTCATAGTTAGATAGACCCTCTTGTATTTCATGCTTGGTAATACCAAACCTAGAAATCTCCCTTTATTTCAAAGCTAATAACAACCCACTTTGCATTTTGAGCAAAAATATTCCACATATGGCACTCTTTCAAACATTATGAGGGCCTAGCCTGATTTAAAGTAGAATAGCTCACTCCCTAGAAGTATACGATTTTAGGAGAAAAATACCCAATTTTAGCTGAACTGATAATTGGTGTAAGCAAGTTTTAGTCTGATGTAATTTGATAAGACTAAACCTTCATAGCTGTGGAAAACAATGAAGATTCTAAAAGAAATGTAACTGCCCACAAATGGTGCCACAACCATAATCTCTATGCATTATAAGAATAATGGGTGACAGAACAAAGAACACGTTGCTATACAGTATGAGACAATTCATTCCTGAATAGCTTGGAACAGGATCATAAATGTAATCAAGTGCATTCATGTCCCCAGCTATTTAGTAATGATGCATCATACTTTGCTACAGAATTGTTCATTAAAGAAAATATAGACTAGATATTTGAATGTTATCTCAAACAAAATCAGAACATTTCTTCCAACCCATTCAAGCCCTTTGTACTGTTCTTTCCAAAGATTGGGATCCCTTTTAGCACAGGCAATGACAATTACACATTTCTTGTAGAAAATCCTCCACACGTAGGACCCAATTCAGCCTTAGGCCAAGCAGGTGCGCTAATCTGAAGGATGAATTTGGCCTACAGTGATGGTGAGACGGTGAGCTTTCCAAAGAAGGAACTGTGTGCCTATCATGCTATAGTCACGCCACTTGTCTACTGTATGGTGCATGACACATGTGAAAGGGTTGATTTGTAATATTCTGCTTGGAAAAGTTGCTAAGCAACAGCTTTCTGCCTAGGGTCACTGATCAACCAATGAGTGGGTTATTTTATTTTAATGATGTGAGTGTAGTTATGTTATAGCTGAACTAGCTGCTTCTCCATTTTGTCTGGTCATGATTGATAACTGTTAATAAAGCAGTCATCTTTCTAGTTTTCCTCTGAACTTTTAACTATTGCTGAGCTCTAGTCCTGGATATACAGGTGCCCTAAGTGAAGTTTTATTGCACCATGTCCAACAAAATCAGTGGAGTGAGTCCATACCTATTTCCCTTTCCTAGCTGCCACCAACTTTCTTTTCCTCTCCAGCCTCCCTGAGCAGCTCTGCTGGGAGCAACCTACCTTTATGGCTGAATGAAGCCAACAGTTGGCTCTGAGACTAGTGTTAGCATACCAGACCTGAGGTCATTGGTGACTGAAGTTCTCTGCCTAAAGACCAAGTACCAGTGGGGCCTGCGTGGTGGACCATAATTCCCCAAGTGTTAAAGAGTGCCCTTCATCCGAGGCTATAAGGCCTCTCAACAAGAGCCACACAAGCTGCTTATTCTGCCTCTGTTAGGGATGTGTTCTGCACTGGTGTGAGCACTGCAGGTCATTCTCCAAGTGGACCCAGCACTCAAGGAAATCCCACTTGAGGGCTTTCCTGTTAGAGCCGTCCATTTGTCCGGACTCAGATCCATGGCTCCAGACTTCCAGATCTTTGAGGGACCAAAGGTTATCAAAGTCCAAGCTGTTGCTATTTTTAAAACCTTTTGAGGTGCACTGTAGCAGCAGGATAAGTCAGACACTGAGCACAAGTCCTTGCGTGCGGAGAGGCATAGAATACTGTCTCGAGGCTCAGACTCTAAGCTGCATAAGACTACAAGACTTCCTGACATCAAGGATGCATCAAAACTTGGAACAAGTTCCCTGAGCACCACAGCTGGCATTAGCTGTGTGGAGCTGGACATGCAACAGGGTTTGAGGTTTTTGCTGGCACCTGCTCAGCCATACTCACTTTGTCGGTAGCAAGAGAGACAACACCTGCTGGTACCAGCCCCAGCCCCAGCCTTGGCTCCTTATGCAGCACCAGCATCAACAATGGCACAGGCAGCTTTAATGGCTCGGCCTTTCCACACAACAGTGATCTTGGGACCAGTATCCCCCATCTCAGGAGCTCAAACATGGAATCCTTTGACCAAAGACTTACCTGAATGTCTTTTACTGCTGATGCTGCTGTTCAGGTTCCTGGACCTGATGTTGCCTTCAGGGCTGCCACGGTACCCCGAGGCCAATGACATCTGTCCTTCTGATAGCAGGGAGGGCATCCCTGCTCCTGGAAGAGACTTGGAGTAGAGCTTACATCTATCCCCAATCAGAGCCCATGACTTGGTGATCTCATCCTCCCCTGTATGAGGAAGAGAAACCTGGTCTCAGCCGAGGCATAAGCTTGTTACCAACCCTTAGCAGGACTGCTGGTACCAACTTGAGTGGCCATGTGGGCCCTATGGACAGTGCAGAACATCGTGGATCTTTCCTCCCCCATACACTCCGAACACAGGTTGGCTTCTCTGTGTCTCAAGTAGGGGGGGCACCTGTCCTCAAGACAGCGAGCTGCAGCAGCAGCCTCCAGAGCTGGACCATCCACAGCCAGTACTGGAAAACACCACCTCATCATTACCAGACAAGGCTGTGGCCTTTGATCAGGCATCAGCCACTCTATATATATAATCATAAAATCTTCTAGGATCTCATGAGATGGGTAGCAGCAATCCCACAGATCATGACCAAAGAGGTATGGGGATACGCTGCACAAGGTACTCAGTATATTACACTTATTGGTTCTGGTCTGTGTAGCCATTCCTATAAATGAGTGACTGCTGGAGCCAGTGAAGGTCCTGTGGCAGACACCTGCTTCCATAGCACTGACTTCAAAGTGAACCAATTGGTGGTACTGGGTACTGGCCATGGGTGACAAGCAGTTCTCCTCACACCTGGTGCTAGGGTCACTGGTAATGATGGCAGTGAATGAAAGAATGCACCAGCACCTTCAGAAATTGACACAGAAAGATAAGGAGAAGGAGTGCATTGACTTGCTTGGTAGGAAGTCATTGTCTACCTCAAGCCTCCAGAAGAGGATATCAAACAATCCTGATGAAGTATAACCAGGTTAAGTGGCGTGTCATGCTGTGCTTCAATTTAAAGTTCCCACCAGAATTCAGGAGTGAATTCTAGATTTTCATGTCAGAAGAACAGCTGGTTGCTAAGCAATATTTTCAGGAGACATTGGATGCCGTGGACCCAGCCTCCAGAACAATGGCAACAGCAGCAACAATGCACCGCTCTTCATGGCTGTCCTTGTCAGGAATTCTTAAGGAGCTACAAACAACAATTGTAGGTCTTTCTTTTGAAGGATGCTCCTTGTTCCACAACAAGACCTAAGTAGCCATGGGGTCACTTTAGGGCCATGCTCAGGTCCTTGTAGGTCTACACTCCAACCTTCAAGTGACAGCATTTCAGGCCTCAGACTTACCACAGGCAGCTTCTTTACTATCAATACAAAACACCGGTGCCTTCTAGGAAGGGGCAGAAGGTTTCAAAGAGGAAGTCCTCAGGAGGAGTCACCATTTCCTCACACCAACCTTCCTCCTCTGCAACAGGGCAGCAGATTTGACTCCATGCCCAAGAACAGCATATCACTCATTGTTCAGCCCTAGTTCTCTCTCCTCTTTTGGCAACCATCTGACTTGTTTGCACCACGTCTAGTCCAAAGTCACATCAGACCCATTGGGCATCTAATGTAGTGGAGATGGGCAATACAATTGCTCTCCTGCTTCCTATCTACCCATCTTCCCCATACCTGTTCAGCGACTCATCTTAAGAGAGAGCATTAAACCAAGGTGCAGTTCCTCCCAGCTTTCAATGCTATAGAAAAAGTCCCCCCAGCAGAAGGGGAAAATGGTTCTACTTGAGTTATTTTCACATCCCCAAGAAAAATGGGGAAGCAGCTTCAGGAAATATATGACCTATGAGATTTAAACACGTACATCCTGAGATTCTGTTTCAGGTTGGTGTCTCTTGCATCAAACATCTCATCCCTAGATTAGAAAGACTGTTATGCTGTCTCAGCTTCCAGGATGTATATTCTATATTGCAGTAAAAATGTTTCCTGAGATTCACGACAGGCTATAGTCACTGTCAGTATTGTGTCTGGCTGTTTGGATTTTGTATAGCACAAAGGGTCTTTACAAAGTACCTAGCAGTGGTGGTGTCCTACCTCAGGAGGATAGACATTCAAGTCTTCCCATACCTCAATGACTGACTAGTCTGAGGCCACTTGGAGACCCAAGTACAGCCATGGGGCTGTTTGTATGTTTAGGCCTGCTAGTGAACAAAAATAAGTCAACCCTGATGCCCACACAATAGTTTATAGGTTCCATATTGGATACCACCACAGCCATGACCTACTTTGCACTTCACAGGTTCCAGACTTTGAGGGACCTGTTCTCTTACCTTCAGCCTCACTGTCGAATGCTGATAAGTTCCTTCCTCAGGCAACTGGTGGCCTGCATGTTTGTTACATCTCAGATGAGGCTTCGTTTCCAGCAGCCGCAAGCATGGATACTATTGGCTTGCTACCCCAGTCTGGCTGATTTACCTAAGTCCTCAAATCTTGATTTAAAGACTTCAAATTACAGAGAATCCACTATTTACTCTTGTTCAAACTAGCAAGTTGCCCATGTCCCATTCCGCAGAGGAAGAAAACAAAAAAAACCCAGGGTTTCTGCCAGTCTGACCTGGGGGAAGAATTATCTTTCAACCCCAAATATGGCAATCAGTTAGTTAGAGATCACTAGTCTCACTCCTTGAAAACAATAATCTATGCTAATGTGGAGTCTTCCCCATCTAGTGTCCCATCTCTGGCCATTGAAGGTATTTGCTAATAGCAGATGCAGATGGGCCTCATGCTATTGTCAGCAATCTCATCATACCATCCCCTCTGTAAATGTATCAAGCTCAGTCTTGAAAGAAGTTAGGTTTTTTTGCCCCATTATTCCCCTTGGAAGGCTGTTCCAGAATTTCTGTGCTCTGATGGTTAGAAAGCTTCATCTAATTTTAAGCCTAAATTTGTTCATGACTAGTTTATATCCATTTGTACTTGTGCCAACCTTGGTCCTTAAATAACTCCTCTCCCTCCCTGGTGTTTATCCCTCTGCTGTATTTATAGAGAGCAATCGTATTTCCTTGCAGCCTTCATTTTGTTAGACTAAACAAGCTAATCTCCTTAAGTCTCTCTCATATGGCAGGTTCTCCATTCCTCTGATTATTCTAGTAGCTCTTCTCTATATCTGCTCCAGTTTGAATTCATCTTTCTTAAACATGGGCATCCAGAATTGCACACAGTATTCCAGATGAGGTCTCATCAGTGTCTTGTGTAATGGTACTAACACTTCCCTGTCTCTACTGGAAATACCTCACCTCATGCATTAGCTTTTTTCATTGCCGTATCACATTGGCAGCTCACAGTCATCCTGTGATTGACCAGTACAGCCATGTATTTCTCCTCCTCTGTCACTTTGAAATGTTATGTCCCCAGTATATAGCAAAAAATTTTGTTGTTAGTCCCTAAGTCCATGATGTTGCACTTTGCATTATTAAATTTCATCCCATTTTATTACTCCGGTTTTTAAGGTCAACCAAATAATGTATGGTATTCCTGACCTCCTCTGTATTGGGAATACCTCCAAACTTTGTGTTATTTGCAGTTTTCGCTTATCTATAGACTCCAGGACTCCAGGACTGGAAGAGACCTCGAGAGGTCATCTAGTCCAGTCCCGTGCCCTCATGGCAGGACCAAATATTGTCTAGACCATCCCTAATAGACATTTATCTAACCTACTCTTAAATATCTCCAGAGATGGAGATTCCACAACTTCCCTAGGCAATCCATTCCAGTGTTTAACCACCCTGACAGTTAGGAACTTTTTCCTAATGTCCAACCTAAATCTCCCTTGCTGCAGTTTAAGCTTCTTGTTCTATCATTGGAGGCTAAGGTGAACAAGTTTTCTCCCTCCTCCTGATGACACCCTTTTAGATACCTGAAAACTGCTATCATGTCCCCTCTCAGTCTTCTCTTTTCCAAACTAAACAAACCCAATTCCTTCAGTCTTCCTTCATAGGTCGTGTTCTCAAGACCTTTAATCATTCTTGTTGCTCTTCTCTGGACCCTCTCCAATTTCTCCACATCTTTCTTGAAATGCAGTGCCCAGAACTGGACACAATACTCCAGCTGAGGCCTGACCAGCGCAGAGTAAAGCGGAAGAATGACTTCTCGTGTCTTGTTTACAACATACCTGTTAATACATCCCAGAATCACGTTTGCTTTCTTTGCAACAGTATCACACTGTTGACTCATATTAAGCTTGTGGTCTACTATGACCCCTAGATCTCTTTCTGCCATACTCCTTCCTAGACAGTCTCTTCCCATTCTGAATGTGTGAAACTGATTGTTCCTTCCTAAGTGGAGCACTTTGCATTTATCTTTATTGAACTTCATCCTGTTTACCTCAGACCATTTCTCCAATTTGTCCAGATCATTTTGAATTTTGACCCTGTCCTCCAAAGCAGTTGCAATCCCTCCCAGTTTGGTATCGTCCGCAAACTTAATAAGCGTACTTTCTATGCCAACATCTAAATCGTTGATGAAGATATTGAACAGAACCGGTCCCAAAACAGACCCCTGCGGAACCCCACTTGTTATACCTTTCCTATGCAGTAATTGATGTTCTTTGAGATGTGAGTCCATATCCATATTCCACCCTTCTTGCCCACTACTTTGGAGTCCCACAAACCATGGCAAAGGAGCTGGGTGTAGTGGGGCAGCACTGCTCTTTCTATCTGGAGTGAAGGGTGCATGTGGCACCCTTGTAGATGTTGCTAACTAGGAAGTTCTCTGACACATATGCACTGGACATGCAATCACCAGCTGTGGAATGTATATAAGTTCTCTCAAAGAACATAAGTTATTGTACAGGTAAGTAACCCCCTTTTATTTTGAGTTGCAAACTTGATAAAGGAGTTAGAAACATATTTCATCCTTTATACGGACCAGCCCCTAGGGCAAGAGTATTATCCATGTTGCCAGTGGCTTTAAAAGCTACTTACTAGATAGAGGAATGTTGGGAATCTGTCTTTCTGGGTTCAATTCCTGGCTGTAGGGGAAGTATGGTTGAGTGGTTACAGACAGCACAACCCATCACATAGATATGGCATGTTCATTTTGAAAGAATATGTAGATAAGACTTGACTCTCCGATATTAGAGATGTAGGTTCTGTTTCCAGTTCTGTTTGAAATAACTTTTTGTACACCTCTTTAATTACTCCATCCATAAAATGGAGTGAATGATACTTATCCAGTTCTTAATATAGGAAATATGAATTTTTCCTCAATAATAAGACTTGTGAAGTGCAGAGAATTATTAACAGTAGTCAGTGGGTGAGCTGGGGCTAGAACTCATGGTCCTCCTACCCGCTGTCCCTTAGACCAGTAAAGAAGTGGTGGCTACTTGCCTGGGTCCTGAGTAGAACACTCACTCTGTGTCTCCCAGCCAGGAAGCTCTGTGAGGCCTGGGAGCATGTTCAGTGCAGTTCACATTTAGAAAGCTCTGTGGGCTTTCTATTCTATTCTGTTCTCTCTAGGTTCTTATATCATCACTGTAATATCTGGGCACCTTCCAGTAATACAGTCAATGGCATGACTAACATCTGTCATGTGATGTTTGTTCTTTCTCTAATCCTCTCCTTAAGGGAAGAATTGTATGTACAGTGTGGTGGTTTGTTTGGTAAGATTTTTTTGTTGGTGGTGGCGTTTGTTTGTTTACACACTGCTATGTGTTTATATGAGAGAATACAAGAGTGAAGTCATGTGCTTTGCACTTTGTATGGAATGGTGAGGTTTGTGATGGTCCTATATTTTTGGGGAGTTCAGTCTCTGATTGGTCTCTGAACCGAAAGTTCTGTGTCCTGCATGGGTGAGCTTTACCCTTGTTGTACAAAGTTTTATTGTGCCTGAGGAAAGGTGTAATTGACCAGTCTTCATACTAGAGTTTTTAGGTGATCTTTTAGCTTTAAGTGATCTCTGAGCTGAGCCCATTGAGTGCCTTTAAGATATAGACCAAAATCTTGAACTTGACTTGATGTTCTATGAGAAGCCAGTGTAGACAGCAGAGGACACGTCTGATGTGCTTGTGGCAGCCCATGTTACTGAGGAGATGCACTGCCATTTCCTGTGCTAGTTGGAGTTTCCTAAGGACTGATGGCTCCATGCCCAGGTATGTGGCATTGCTGCCTTCAATACTGGAGGTGATGAAAGTTTGTATAATGGGGTCAGATCATTGGTCTGCCAGGATGGGACTTAGTCTCCTAGTCAATGAGGAAATGTAGCGATGCTGATATATGAGTGGTTAGCGTCAGTGGAGAATCCAGGAGCACTTGTACACTAAGGACTGCATTGATTGATTGTGGGTGTGTAGATTCAACCAACAGAGACAGCACAATTGCTGCAGACTCCTTAAAGTGCTTTCCTCTACCCACCAATATAATGTCCATCTTGCTCACGTTCTTCACCTATGAGCTGATCTTGTCCAAGTACTAGGCTGTGTTGGTGGTGAAGGGTCAGTAGATCTGTGTGTCATCTGCATATTGCTGACACTTGAGCTAATGTCATCTTACCAGGTGACCTAGTGACATACTAGCATAATAGCACCAGAGAGAATCCCTCCTTGTCTTTTGGCTGGCTCTTCTGTAAGCTTTCTCAGGAACTGAAGGATTAATTCTGGACAATAGTTGGCTAAAACTGATGGCTCCTAGGTTGTTTTCTTCAATGTTAGTCAGACTATTGCATTCTGGAAGGAGGAAGGGAAGATTCCTTTCCTGAATGAGACATTGGCTATTTAGGTCATGAGTGGCACCAGTTGCCAGGACGAGCATGGATCAGATTCACAGGTCTTGAGTCAGCCTCTTTCAGAGTATCCAGTACTTCTTGAGGAGTGAATGTGCTGACATCTGAGAATGCAGGTGGGTGGTTCTGTATGCTAGTGGGGGATGGGGGGCGGCTGGGTGGGGAGAGATATCAGCAAGCCTCTAACAAGCTCTGTTGATCATGTACAAAGGGCATTTTTCAGAGGCTTATAATTCAGCCAAATCTGAATGAATTTTCGTGAGGACATAAAAAGGCAAATCACTGATCACAGAATTATCCTCCTGCCAAATGTCAAGTTCCTGCTCCAAATTATAGCAATGCTAAGTCTCTGCAAAAAAGGGAAAAAATGTTAACATTAGTAAACCTATGGCTTTTTCCCCAATTTTGTTCTGTGACACAGCTGAACCATTTAAAAAAAAACTTGCAAAACAATTCAGTGTGAGGCAGAGAACAAACATGAAAAATCTCAGCTTCAACAGATAAAGTTTGGCAAAATTATACAGAACGGAAAACAGGCTTATAATTGAAAGTGTAAGGCAACATTAACCACATTCATTGCTACCAATTCTAGCCATAATAAGGTGTATAAGATGTTGGAATTAACATTATGATTATGTCAGATGCAAGGGATGTAGATATTGATTTAAGGGCAGAACCAAGTGACTCATCAATGTCTTAATTATAATACTTTTGCCCTCAGGGTAGTTTGACATATGTTGCAGTTTTGAGAGCGAAACCAGGTCAGTATACTTTTATTAAAAGAATGAGCAAGCAAACATAAAACTAATCAAGCATGTTGCTGACTAGCTTATTATAACTTCCAGAAACTAATAAAACATAAAACAATACAATGATCAAATCAAGATCACAAATGAAATAAAATCAATGGATTTTTCAAATTAATACACAGGCAGTCAAATCGAATTATGAGGTTGACATAAGGAAGAGTTACTCTATTAACCCTACATGGGAGATTCAAGAAGGAGCCAGTTTGCCTTCAATCTAAGACCACAGCCAGTAAGACTGCCAAAATCATGACATAATCTTGTATTTCATTTAAAGAACGTACAGCTATTAGAATTATGATTTTTGTAATTCCCCTTTTAACTCTTCTTTTTAAGGCTCATTAACGTTACAGGCTATTGTTTCACAACTCTATTCCCTCCCTCTTCAGATAATAACACATAATCTTTCCACAGGACTTAAAACAGAGGTGATTGTTAAATCATACACACTAGCAGCTTCTTGAATAATGCCCTTTTCTAATCCAGGAGAATCTCTGACTAGATAACATATCAGGGATTCAATATTCACTTCTGGTGAACTATTGAGGGTGCTATCTTTCTTTATCTCTCTCCCCCTCTGTACCTGATGGATCATCGGCTCATCCCCTCACGCCAAACAAAATTAAAAACAAGGATGCATTCTTTCTTCTTCCTTGTTTCTTGGGATCTTTGATTCATGTGACTGTTGTTAACTGGAACCAGTTGATAGAATCAGGTGGCCAGAGCTTATAAAGTAGCTTAACGAGGCACATTCAGGATCTCTCGGTTAGTTTCAGATTGATCAAGCTTTCATAGCTATTGACCTGAATCTTGTATCTCTTCTTCCTCTGGCTGGCAAGTCCAGGGAAGAAAGGGGCACCAAGCTTCAGATGATGGTGATGTCAAGAGAAAATGGTTCTCTTCAGCATGGTCTTAACTTTTATGCAGGTCATTTTCCCCATTACGCCACTTCATGGGCTACCTTTGTTTTTTCAAAGGCTAATTAGATGGTCCCTGCGTGCCTGATATGGCTAATGTGGCCCAATCCTTTTGCAAAGGACAGTCTTTAGGTCTTTGGTCATCATGGCTGTCATAAACAGATAGTTAAGGGTTAATGCCTCTTTTACCTGTAAAGGGTTAAGAAGTTCACCTAGCCTAGCTGGCACCTGACCAGAGGAACCAATGGGGGAACAAGATGTTTCAAAAGGAAGGAGGGAAGTTTTCCTTTGTTTAGCGTTTCAGTTTCAGCCGGAGTGAAAAAGATCAAGGAACTAGCCTCTTATCAGAGTATTAAGTTTTAGAAAGGGATAAATAAGTTTACGTTTATTTTCTTTGTGACTTGTCTTGGTACCGTTAAGGCAATTATCAAATTTGGGTATTCTTGTGTGTGTATTACGATTTTTGCCCAGGGGAACATCCTCTGGGTCTGGAATCTGTTGTCTGTGAGAGTAGCTGGTATGCTAATCTCTCCCAGAGGGCTTTCTTTTACCTTTCTTTTCTTTAATTAAAGCCTTTTTCTTAATACCTGATTGATTTTTCCTTGTTTTTTAGATCCAAGAGGGTTGGATCTGGATTCACCAGGAGTTGGTGGGAGAAAGGAGGGGGGGGATGGTTAATTTCTCCTTGTTTTAAGATCCAAGGGGTTTGGATCTGTGTTCATCAGGGAATTGGTGAAGTCCCTCAAAACTATCCAGGGAAAAAGGTAGTACTTGGGGATGGTGGCAGCAATACCAGATCTAAGCTAGTAATTAAGCTTAGAAGTGCCCATGCAGGTCCCCATATCTGTACCCTAAAGTTCAGAGTGGGGAAGGAACCTTGACAGTGGCAAATGACAATAAGGAATGACCATTATCTTGCAAGATTTGCTGTGGTAACTGCAGACAAATGTTCTTTCAAAAATTCAAAAGCAAGATTGTTAGGAGTCTTCCCTCTAGGCTAATGGACACACTTCAATTCATTAAAAATAATCAATAACTTGTGTCACAGTTCAAGGTAATTCCACCTGTATTTCCCTCTCAGGCTTCAAGCTCCCCAGCCATCACCTCACTTGGGTGAAGCCCCACATCTCTCTTCCTTCTGAGAGGGATATCTCCCAGCTGAACAGTTCCCTACCGTCTATGCGATATTCCCAAAAAAAGGCAGAGTACCTAAACAGACCTGCTTGCTTTTTTTTGGGAGACTAATAACAATGTAACTGCCCACAGGTAAGTTAAGTAAACATATTTTATTCTTAAGGTAATAGCACTACAGAGAAAATATATTAAAAACAATAAAAGAACCTACACACCTGGTAATAAGCTTAACAGAGATCACCCCCTCCAACAGAAGCAATCCTTCAAAACTCCACACAGAGGAATTCCCATGGTTTCAAGTTCACCACACTCTTTGCTCAGAATGAGACCAACCCATGACTCAATCTATGATAATGAATCACTCATTTAACCACTTTGGTGCTTTGAAGAGATATGGAATAGGTAATCGGCCAGACAATGGGTCTCTGCTCAAAGTGCAGTTTCAAAGAAATGGATTGAGGTGGGATATTTGCATTTCCCTCAGTCCATAAGTATTTCCTAGGAAAACTAGTTCACAGATATTGTCCCAAAAAGTCCTTTGAAGTTTTTAGTATCTCCCAGAGGTTATATTAATCATGTCTTTCCTCCTAAAGAAGTTCCATACAATCCCACGATAGTACATAAACATTTTGCATTTTCAATACAATGGACTCCCCAGATACTTAAACTTAATACAGTAGTTTCACTTAATTCCATAAGGTTTGTCAGGATATTGCAGGGCATTGTCATATCTGTCAAATCTCCCCCTTCAAGAAGTGGAAGTAACTAGAATGCCGTCCTGTGCCCAAGGAAAACCAATTAATTTATTTCCTGGTTTGAGCATGAGCAACTAAATGGGCATTCCCTTTAACATGTATCACTTCCATATCATAATCTTGGAGCCCCACATTCCATTTTAGCAACTTGGCATTAGGCCCTTCATTTGATATATTCAGGTGAGTGGTCTGTGTACACTGTGAAATGTCATTCAAAAGAGACTGTACATTGCTGAGGACTCACATCACAATGGTCTTTCCCTATGGTTAGATATTTTTTTTTCTTGGGGAAGCAGTTTCTTGCTCAGGTATACTATGGATTGTGTCTGCCTTGTTCCTCAGTTTGCATCACCATGGCCGCAAGTCTTGTGTCAGAGGCATCTGTGAACACCATAAAAGGTTTGTCAAAGTCAGGGCTTACCAGAACTGGGTATGTGCACAGGGCTTCCTTCAGTTTCAAGAAAGCCTGTTGACCTTGTTTGTACCAGAGTACCTTGTGTGGCTTACCCGTTACACTGATCAGTGATGTAGGCAGTCAGAGTACTAAAGTGAGGGACAAGCCTCCAGTAATATTTTGCCATTCCAATAAAGAATTATACATGTTTTCTTCTCTGGGGAGTGGGACAGTTCTAACTTGTCAGCCATTCTCTCTTACCGCACTCATTAACTTATGACTGTTGCTAAATAAGAAATTAAGGAAGTTTCTTTGGGCAGGGGGGCAGCCTAGATCTAAATTCATAGCTTACCTTACTGCTCTTTAACCTTTAAACTGATTTTACATTTCCATCAAACTACTTTTCATTTACTATTGAAAAAATTAGTTTTTAAAGGCTCAGATCAAATATGGGCATGTATACTTCACACAAACTATGTGTTTATGCAGCCTAATGTACAAATAAAAGAGATAGAAACAGGAAAGCATTTGATGTTAAACAATACTTCATTATAGAATGTACAGATAGGCACAGAAACTTTACAAATATTCGTGTGTGTACAAAATTGAATGATTTGGAGGATACTAGTAAGGCTGGTAAAGGGTGGTGAAGCACTGTAATGGGTTACCTAGGGAGGTGGTGAAATCTCCTTTTCAAGGTCAGGCCTGACAAAGCCCTGGCTGGGATGATTTAGTTGGGGACTGGTCCTGCTTTGAGCAGGGGGTTGGACTAGATGACCTCCCGAGGTCCCTTCCAACCCTGATATGCTATGATTCTATTACTCTACCTTTATAGGAAGTATCCAGATTAGTAATTTGAGGGTGGTGGCTTGATATGGTTAGTAATTTACAGAAAAAAAATAGATACGTAGAATTACTTTCCATAAAAAATGTAGATGAGAAGCTCTTCCTAAGAGTGCGGGAAGGCAAAAGAAATAGAGGGAATGTACACAGGCAGTCAGTGAATTTAATATGCTATTGGGCAAAAAAAACAGTAGCAAATAAAAGAAATTACGTGCTTGTCTACATGAACAGTTAGTCTGCAGCAAGCTGGTGTATAAATCATAGCAAATGGTTCATAGGAGACTGAAAAACTTTGAAAAAGCCCAAGAGCATATGGCTCTCTAGTCAAATTCTTTAAAACTTGTAGACAAAAATGTATTCCTTTATTAGGTATCATTTTTGCTGCAATTCCAGAATAGGATAGCCTGCTAATATGGAAGCTTGCTGCATTCTTTGCATTGATATAAAAGGAGGTCTAATCCATGGATGACCACTGAACCTGTTGACCAATTTCTCTTTTAAAATTAGACATTAAATTGTGCTAAATATTGGCAAATTGAATGCAGGTTGTAATCAAACAATCAATACATAAAATCATGCAAGCTTTATTACTGTAAGGCAATCTCCAAATAATCTGTGAAGAAAACTGAATTGCATCGCCTTTGTCCCAATGAAGAAAACAGGAATTTTGCTATAATTTGATGCTGGCAAGTCTTCTGACTGGGTTGAGTGTCTGTGGATTTGACCTTATATTTAGAAAATAAGTGAATGCTTTCTACTTAATCTCAAGAGCTAGCATTCTGATAAATGGCTTCCTTGCTAAGAGCTAGATTGTGTTATCTGTGCAAAGTCAGAGGTAAAATGGAGCCACATCCTCAAGTGGAAGTACTGAGAGAGACTGTCTCAGAAGGCACAATTTTTCCTAATTTTTCCTGGGCTGCTTGGTGTTACACAGAGGGTTTGTGCTCTACTCCTTCTGCTGGGTGGCACAGATTACTTCCTCCAGTGCTACATGATCCTCCCTCCTCCTTGCCTCTTTTCTAGCAATTTGCTCTTTGAAAGACTCACGGGGCATTATTACCTGCCCATAGTGACAGCTCTTGTGATGCACCTCTCCTCCCCTACCCAGACACAGGTTGATCGAAATCTAGTCCTGAGGAAATTCTTCTTAAAAAAAAAAAAAAAAAGGAGATCTGTGGTCACTTTAACTTGCTTTTGCAACAGAGCTGCTAGCCAGAAAGGCAAGAACCAAAATGAAAATTATAGGAACCAAAACTAAACTAAAATGTAAATTACAAAAACCACAGAGCAAATATGCGTCTATATAGATAAGACAATATACCTACTGCAACCTGATGTTCTTCTTCAAGTAGTGTTCCTATGGGTGCTCCACTCTTGGTACGCTGGCACACCTTGTGCCTTTGATCAGAGATTTTTCGTAGCATTGTCCATTCAGCCCACGCATGCATGTTACTTCTTCTTGTGCTTGTCATAAACAGATAGTTAAGGGTTAATGTCTCTCTTACCTGTAAAGGGTTAACAAACAGGACCCAAACACCTGGCCAGAGGACCAATCAGGAAACAAGATACTTTCAAATCTAGGTGGAGGGAAGCCTTTGTTTTGTGGGTTTTGGGTTTGTGCGTTGTTCTCTCTCGGTCCTGGACGGGACTAGAGGTGCAACCAGGTTTCTGCCAATCTCCCTGCTGCAGTCTCTTATCTATTCAGAATAGTGAGTAAGTAAAAAGGCGGTTATAGTCTTTTAACTTGTTTTTCTTTATTTGCAGATGCGTACTTGCTGGAAGTAGCTTAAATTGTGTTTCAGCTGGAGAAAGCTTCTTTCTATTGTCTATAAGCTATAAAAACCCTGTATATTTACCATCTTGATTACAGAGACAATTTTTATGTTTTTCCTTCTTTATTAAAGTTTTCCTCTTTTTCTTTTAAATCTAATTGATTTTTTTGGTTATCTTTTGTAAGACTCCAGGGAAGGGATTCTGCACTCACCAGGGAATTGGTGGGAGAAAGGAAAGGGAGGAGGGAAGAAAAACCTGCTCTCTGCGTTTATCTCTGTATCTCTCTCCGGGGAGGTAACATTCCTCTCGGGGTGGTGATTCAAGGAGTTGAATCATGGTGGTCTCCTAGTGTACCCAGGGTGGGAAAGAGCTGGGAGGAAGAAAGGAGGGGGAAGGGAAATAGTTTATTCCCCTTTGTTGTGAGACTCAAGGAATCTGGGTCTTGGGGGTCACCAGGGAAGGGTTTGGGGGGACCAGAGGGTATCAGGCTCTGGAATTCCTGATTGGTGGCAGCGCTACAGAATCTAAGCTGGTAATTAAGCTTAGAGGACTTTAGGCTAGTACCCATATCCTGGACGCTAAGGTCCAGAGTTGGGAATTATACTATGACAGTGCTCCATGCCATTGCTATTTAGCACTGTGTGGGCTAACCATCTGCAGTTCCTTCTCAACCGTCCCAGCTTGAGGCCGAGCCTTAGCTAGTTGTCCAAGTGGTGAGCAACAGATACTCCGATTGCATCCATTGTTTTGAGGAATCTCAAATTTCCCAAAAGTGAAACTTCTGTCTGGCGTTAAACTCTAGAGCCAGAAAGAACAGGAAGATAAAACTTTGAATCTTTATGATGGAGCATTCACTGCATCTGGCTGCTGACTGAGGTCAGGATCCCCCCGTTTGAGGGTCTCTGAGAATGTCAGAATGCCTCTTCTGTCTGAGTGGCATTCTTTGAGTGCATCTGAGAAGCCCTAAGATTCCACTCATAAGTCTTTCATACACCATTCCCCGAGTTCTCCATGTCGAGAATCTACCTCAAAGAAGTCTTTAGCTCTCTTGGATCCCATCAGTCTCTGACATGGTGCCCATGAGGCTGTTGATTCTTCAGGTACTGAGAGCTCTTCCAAGCCTAGGGACTCTAAGGCAGGGTCAGGCAAACTTTTTGTCCTGAGGGCCAGATCAGGTTTCCGAAATTGTATGGAGGGCCAGTTAGAGGAGGCTGTGCCTCCCCAAGCAGGCAGGCGTGGCCTGGCCCCCACTCCCTATCCAACCCCCCCCCCGCTTCTCACCCCCTGACGGCCCCCCCAGGCCTGCCCCATCCACACATGCACACCCCATTCCCTGTCCTCTGACTGTCCCAGGAACCTCCCCCCAACTACCCCTCACCGCCCCATCCAAACCCCCCTCCATCCTGACTGCCCCCCCGGGACCCCTACCCCCATTCAACCCCATTCCCTGCCCTCTGACCACCCCGACCCCTATCCAAACCTGTTGCTCCCTGTCCACCACCCCTAAACTCCCCTGCCCTCTATCCACCCCGTCTCCTTACCATGCTGCCTGGAGCACCAGTGGCTGGCGGTGCTACAGCCGTGCTACCCGACTGGAGCCAGCCACACAACCACGCAGCACAGAGCACCAGATCAGGCCGGGCTCTGCAGCTGCGCTGCCCCAGGAGCTCACAGCCCCACCGCCCACAGCATTGCTCCGGCAGCAGAGAGAGCTGAGGCTGCAGGGGAGGGGGAACAGCAGGGGAGGGACTGGGGGCTAGTCTCCTGGGCCAGGAGCTCAGAGGCCAGGCAGGAGGGTCCTGTGGGCTGGATTTGGCCCGTGGGCTCTAGTTTGCTCACCTCTGCTCTAAGGTATCGAGCTCCGAGAAGCCATCAGTACCAACAGCAGGCTGTGGTGGCAAGAAGAGCTGTATCACGGTATTGAAAAAAAATGCTTTGGCTCCATTCAGATTCTTCCCAGAGTGTTCAAAACTCACAGTATTATCCACTCCTTTGGTTACCATTACTTCAGCTCAAGCCAGGGACATGGTACTAACAACATACTCGGTACCACCGGAATTCCAGTTTCCCTGAATTCCCTTAAAGTGTCAGCAGCTCCCGAATCACCATTGTTTGTTTCCAATCTCTTCTCAGTACTGGAAACATCCAGATCTCTGGACACCCAGAAAGCGTTCAGCTCCCCAGATACCCAACCAGAACAAATGGTGGTACCTCAAGCTCCTTCTTCTATCACACCATTACTGAGTGACTTAAAGGAGGATGATTCTGATGAACACTCTGCCTCAGTCTCCCAAATATCTGTGCAAGGCTCTTCACTCTGCCCCATGAAGGCTGTTTTCCTGAGGTCACTTGTGATAGACATCCATAGCTACCATACTGCTGGGGTGAGCACCTGTGGATTCCACCACCTATGTCATATGCGCCAGCCCATTGTCCATACTGGAGACCCTGGGGAGCTTATCACTATCAATTCTCTAGGGCCTCAAATTCTGCCCTTCATAGAGACAGGCAACCCTTCTCACCTTCCCTTTCCAGGAACCTGGAGCCTCAGGAAGAGACTTTTGAGGAGCAAGAGGCCAAGACTGACGAGGTGGTCTCTCCAACTGCAAACCTCTCTTCTCCATCCCTGGATGAAGCTGTCCTGCCACCACCATCCCTGGCTCATAATTTTAAGCTGTTTCATGATCTCATCAGAAGAGTGGTTAATTCTTTACAGATCCCCCTCAAGCAGATTGAGGAGCTGCATCATAAACTGCTTGAAAACCTCCCTACTGCCTCCTCTGCCCATATTGCCCTGCCAGTCAATGAGGCATTCCTGGATCCTTCAAATATCATCTGTCATACGTCAGCCTCAATTCCTCCCATGTGCAAGAGGGCAAACAAAAAATATTGCATTGCTTCTAAGGAGTCAGAATTTTTATTTTCTCACCCATCTCCTAACTCCTTGGTGGTTGAGGTGGTTAACAAATGAGGAAGGCAGCGCCACGTTAAATCTATGCCCTATGATAAAAATCTTAAGTGCCTCCATCTCCTTGGTAGAAAATCTTATTTTCAGCTACTTTACAGCTTAGAATCACCCATTACCAGGCCTTAATGACAAAGTATAACAACACAAACTATGCTAAGCTGAACTCCCTTATTGAACATCTGCTGGCAGAGCACAGAGAGCAGTTCCTGGCAATTATTGCAGAAGGCCAACTCCCCACCAGAACACCTCTGCAGGCTTCTCTCAACTTTGTTGATACTGCCGCTTGTTCGCTTTTCCATGACAGTAGTTATGAGGAGGGACTTCTGGCTTCAGTTCTCTGTAATATCAAAGGAGGATCAGAATACGATAGACGACCTTCCTTTTGACAGTATTAGGTTGTTTGTTGAAAATACAGATGAATCTCTGCACATGTTAAAAGATTCCAGGGCCACTTTATGATCTACACATCAGAAGAGAAAATTTATTAGGTCTCAGACTGCGCAGAGATTTCATTCTACCCTGTTCCCAAGCTCGCAGAGGCCACATGAACTTCACTGCAAAAGGTAGACATTCCAGAGGAGAAAACCACCCACCTCCCAGCCTTCAACTTCACAACCTTCCACCTTGAAACAACAGTTTTGATCAGAAGATCAAGGTGGTGAGTTCCCATCCCCCTTCATACCAGCTGCAACATTTCACCTGCTTTCCTCCCTTTGGCACCTGCCTTTACCGCTTTTGGCAGGCTTGGGAGTCCATCACTACAGACAAGTGGGTTTTGGTGAACACTTCCACAAGGTATTCCATCCATTTCAATTCTCTTCCACCCACCAACTCTCCTTCTCCATCCCTCTTCAGGGTCCTCTCCCATGAGAACCTGCTATGGCAGGAAATAGATTCTCTTCTACACCTGGGTGCTATCAAATCAGTTCCCACACAGTAAAGAGGGAAGGGGTTTTACTCCAGGTATTTCCTGGTCCCAAAAAAGAGCAGAGGTTGGGGACCCATCCTAGATTTAAGACTACTTTGTGAAGGCACAAAAATTGAGAATGGTAACATTTGTAGCTATAATCTTGTCACTGGATCAAGGGGATTGGTTCTCGACCCTTGACCTTCTGAATGCATATTTCCACATTGCAATCCACTCATTCCACAAATGATTCCTTCACTTTACTGTAGTCCTTTTGGCCTATCATCCACCCTGAGGGTCTTTTCAAAGTTCATGTTGGTAGTAGTGGCACACCTCCACAGGAATGCTATTTTGGTATTCCCTTACCTAGAGGATTGGCTTCTGAAAGGACACTCCTTGGAGTGACTTCACAAGCAATGTACAGGGCCATACTGGCGCTGAAACTGAACATTCAGAAGTCCACCTTGACCCCTGTGCAAGAGCTGGCATTCATAGGGGCTCATTTTGACTCAGTAGTAGTGGGAGCCTTCCTGCCAATGTACAGATTTCAGTCCTTATCCAACTTAGTCAATATGATTCAGATCAGTCCTCAGATCCCGGTCAGAAACTGTCTCCAACTACTGGGGCATATGGCAGCTGGCACTTCCATTCTAGATCATGCACAACTGCACATGCAATGCCTTCAAGGGTGGCTCAGGACAATTTATTCACCAAGCAGACACAGTCTAAACATACTGCTTTCCATACCCACTTTTGTAAAGAACTCTCTCAATTGTTAGAAATACACTCACAATGTGCATGAGGGAGTCCCCTTCACCTTCCCTCTCCCAACGACTGTCATAATAACAGATGCTGCCCTGTTGTACACAGCTCTGGGCAGGAGGATGCCCCAAGAAGCCACTCTGCACATCAACCTCCCAGAACTCAGAGCATTCAGATACATCTGTCTCCAATTTCTGCCACTGATCAGAGGCAAAAACATGAAGGTCATAACAGACATGTCATGCATGTTTTATATAAACTGGCAAAGGGGAGCAAGATCACCCTCCCTCTGTGCCAAGGCTATAAAACTTTGGAATTGGAGTATATGCAATCAGATTGTTATTGCAGCAGCTTACCTTCCAGGAGTGACCATGGACAGACTCAGCAGGCACTTCTCTCAAGACCATGAGTGGGAGATAGGGAAGTATAGTGGAATCTATGTGTTCCAACAATGGTGCACTCCTCAGATAGACCTTTTTGCCACAGCAATAATAGGAAAATGTGCTCACTTTTGTTCCAGAGCCAATCTGTGTCACCAATCCCTTAGGAATGCCTTTCACCTATAATAGTCACTGGGTCTTCTGTATGTATTAGAATATCAAAGTTGGAAAGGACCTCAGGAGGTCATCTAGTCCAACCCCCTGCTGAAAGCAGGACCAATCCCCAGACAGATTTTACCCAAGTTCCCTAAATGGCCCCCTCAAGTACTGAACTCATAACCCTGGGTTTAGCAGGCCGATGCTCAAGCAACTGAGCTACCCCTCCCCCTGACTTTGCTGATGTACAAAGTCCTACTCAAAATAAGAAAGGACAAAGCCAGAGTTATTGTGATTGTTCTGATATGGCCAGATCAACATGGTTTCCTTACCTGATACAGCTGGCAGTATTCTCCCTGATCACCCAAACACATTGCAACAACCTTATTGCTGCTAGACATACTGTCCTCTATTCTATACTACAGACCTTGGAGTTATCGCTGAGCCTCATTAGAGTTCATCTGGCTGCCATCATGGCCTTCCATTTTCCAAAAAAGGGTTTACACTGTATTTGCCCACCAAGTAACAACAAGATTTCTTACAGGTAAGGGCAACCTTTTTCCATCAGTTAAACTCCTTACTTATTGGAACCTCAGTTTGGTTCTCAAATGCCTTACTTCACCACTGTTTGAACCTGTGGCTGCCTGCTCACTCCTTTTATCGATGAAAATGGCATTTCTAGTTGCCATCACATCAGCTTGACAAGTGGAGAAAATAAGGTCTCCTATGGCATATTAACAATTCCCAATATTTTTCAGAGATAAAGTTACATTACGACCAGCCCCCATATTTTTGCCAAAAGTACCTTCTCATTTTCATATTAATCAGCCCATACAGCTCCCTGTCTTTCACCATAATTCTCACCAGGATAAAGGGGAGGCCTTGGTCTACATGGCTGATGTCAGGAGATCCAGGGCCTTCTACCTTGATAGGACTAAACCTTTCAGGAAGATTTCCAGATTCTTTGTCTCAATTGCAGACAAAACAAAAGGAACTGCAATCTCTAAATGGAGATTCTCTAGGTGGAAAACTGACTATATTAGCAACAGCTGCCCATCTTGTAATTTCAAAGCACCCACTGACATCTGAGCTCACTCTCCGAGATATATTTCCACCTCCACAGCCTTTCTTAAGAACATTCCTATCATTGAAATATGTAAAGCCACAACTTTGGCTTCTCTGTGTACATTTGCTGAACAGTGTGCAATAATTCACAACTCTACTTCCGACAGTGTGTTTGGCTCAGCTGTACTTTCTTCCATACTGGATTAGACTTTGAAGCCCCCGCCTCTTTAAAAGGGGAACTGCTTGGGAGTTACCTAGAGTGGAGCACCTAAGCAGATACTACTCAGAGAAGAAGACGTGGTTACTCATCCTATGCAGTAATTGCAGTTTTTTAAGATGTGTTCTTCTATGGGTGTTCTGCTACCTGCCCTTCTTTCCCTCTTCTTTGGAGTTCCTGGTCATGAAGCTTTGTAACAGAGAAGGAACTGAGGATAGTTAGCCCACACAGTGCTATGTAGCAACAACACAGAACATGAGGTGAAGTAACATGCATGCACAGGCTGAACAGACATGTCTATGAAAATCTCCTATTGAAGGTGCAGGTGGAGCACCCAGAGGGAGAAACATCTTAAAGAACTGCAGTTACTGTATTTTTCTTCTCCAAGAGACTGTTGTAGCAGTTTTTGCCCGGTCTCTATTATAAAATAAATATTGTTTTAAAAAGTTAGCCTGCAGAAAATGCTGAGGTGAAGGGGTGTGGCCTAAGCCTCACCCCATGTCACTATGTAGTCACTTAAGGCCTGGTCTACACTATGAGTTTAGGTAGAATTTAGCAGCGTTAAATCAAATTAACCCTGCACCCATCCGTACAACAAAGCCAATTACTTTGACATAAAGGGCTCTTAAAATCAATTTCTGTACTCCTCCCCAGTGAGGGGAGTAGCGCTGAAATCAACATTGCTGGTTTGAATTAGGGTTAGTGTGGATGCAATTTGACGGTATTGGCCTCTGGGAGCTATCCCACAGTGCACCATTGTGACCGCTCTGGACAGCAATCTGAACTCAGATGCACTGGCCAGGTAGACAGGAAAAGCCCCACAAACTTTTGAATTTCATTTCCTGTTTGACCAGCGTGGAGCGCTGATCAGCACAGGTGAGTATGCAGAGCTCATCAGCACAGGTAACCATGCAGTCTGAGAATTGAAAAAGAGCTCCAACATGCACCATACGGGAATTACTGGATCTGATCACTGTACGAGGAGAGGATTCTGTGCTAGCAGAATTGCATTCCAAAAGATGAATTGCCAAAACATTTGAAAAAATCTCAAAGGGCATGATGGAGAGAGGCCACAATAGGGACTCACTAAAGTGCCGTGTGAGAGTTAAGGAGCTCAGACAAGCGTACCAGAAAGCCAAAGAAGCAAATGGATGCTCCGGGGCAAAGCCACAGATATGCCGCTTCTACACTGAGCTGCATGCAATTCTAGGGGGGGCCGCCACCACTACCCCACCCCTGATTGTGGATTCCCGGGAGGGGGTATTCTCAGCCATGCCTGAGGATTTTGCAAACGGAAAAGATGAGGAGGAGGAGGACAAGCTTGTGGAGAGCACACAGCACACCGTTCTCCCCAACAGCCAGGATCTTTTTCTCAGCCTGACTGAAATAGCCTCCCAGCCATCCCAAGGCAGTATCCCAGACCATGAAGCCAGAGAAGGGACCTCTGGTGAGTGTACCTTTGTAAATATAAAACATGGTTTAAAAGCAAGTGTTTTTTAATGATTAATTTTCCCTGAGGACTTGGGATGCATTCGCAGCCAGTACAGCTGCTGGAAAAGTCTGTTAACATGTCTGGGGATGGAGCGGAAATCCTCCAGAGACATCTCCATGAAGCTTTCCTGGAAGTACTCCAAAAGCCTTTGCAGAAGGTTTCTGGGGAGGGCAGCCTTATTCCATCCTCCATGGTAGGACACTTTACCACGCCATGCTAGTAGCATGTAATCTGGTATCATTGCATGACAAAGCCTGGCAGCGTATGGTCCTGGTGTTTGCTGACATTCAAGCAACATCCGTTCTTTATCTCACTGTGTTACCCTCAGGAGAGTGATATCATTCATGGTAACCTGGTTGAAATACGGGAATTTAATTAAGGGGACATTCAGAGGTGGCCGTTCCTACTGGGCTATTTGCCTGTGGCTGAAAAGAAATCCTTCCTGCAGATAGCCAAGCGGTGGGGGCATTGGTGCTGAGCTGTTCACTTTTGGCTAGCAGGGTTCTTCCCTGATACCAGCCATGCAGTGGGAGGGAGGGGTAAAGCGATGATCCCAGAGAATTGCATGAGAGGGGTAGTTTGGTTTCTGCTGCTGCACATTAACATGAAAACCACAACACTCAATGGGCTTTGCTTTGTGTGGGAAAGGAGGGCGCTGCTTTTATGAAGGTTGCAGAAGCCAAAAGACAATGGCTTACCATGGCCGCATGCAAGCCAAATTCCATTACCCTGCCTGTGTCTGTGATCTCTAACACCAAAGCCACAGGCCCTCAATATTAAGATGCAAAATGCGACCTTGTACTGAAATCACATGTGCTATGTAATGTGAATAGTGTTGTTCATCGTAAAAGAGCATAAGCATTGTTCTGTAGAATGTATCTTCTTAAATACTTCTCTCCCTTTTTTCCTTCCTCCGTCCTGAAGGCTATCTCAGATAAGGCGGCAAAAAAAATGCACACAAGATGAAATGTTCTCTGAGATCATGCAGTTGACCCGCAATTAAAGAGCTCATCTGAATGAGTGGAAGGACAGAGTATCACAGTACAGGAAAACAACCAATGAACATGAGGACAGAAGGGATGAGCGTGAGGACGAGGAGGCGAACGTGAGGACAGGAGGGATGCTCGAGATGAGAGGTGGCGGCAGGAAGATCAGAGGAGGCAGGATGCAACGCTGGGGTTACTGCAGTACCAAACGGACATGCTCTGGCGTCTGGTGGAGCTTCAGGAATGGCAGCAGGATCACAGAGTGCCGCTGCAGCCCCTGTTTAACCGCCCTCCCCCTTTCCCAAGTTCCATAGCCTCCTCACCCAGACACCCAAGAATGTGGGGGGAGGAGGCTCCGTGCGCCTACCAATCCACCCCAGTGGCCAGCCCAAGCAACAGAAGGCTGTCATTCAACAAGTTTTGAAGTGGCCTTTTTCTTCCCTCCTCCCGCACCCCACCCAGGCTACCTTGTCAGTTCTCTCCCTATTTTTATAATCAATTAATAAAAAATACTTGGTTTTTAAATGATAGTGACTTTATTTCCTTTGCAAGCAAGCTGTGATTGAAGGGAGGAGGGTGGGTGGCTTACAGGGAATGAACTGTCACACAGAACTGTCACACCGTAGCCTGGCCAGTCATGAAACTGATTTTCAAAGCTTCTCTGATGCGCAGCACTTCCAGGTGTGCTCTTCTAATTGCCTTGGTGTCTGGCTGTGCGTAATCAGCGGCCAGGCGATTTGCCTCAACCTCCCACCCTCCCATAAACATCTCCCCCTTACTCTCACAGAGATTGTGGAGCACACAGCAAGCAGCAATAACAATGGGAATATTGGTTTGGCTGAGGTCTAAGCGAGTCAGTAAAGTGCACCAGCGACCCTTTAAATGTCCAAATGCACATTCTACCACCATTCTGCACTTGCTCAACCTATACTTGAACAGCTCCTGACTACGGTCCAGGCTGCCTGTGTATGGCTTCATGAGCCATGGCATTAAGGGGTAGGCTGGGTCACCCAGGATAACTACAGGCATTTCAACATCCCCAACGGTTATTTTCTGGTCTGGGAAGTAAATCCCTTGCTGCAGCTGTTTAAACAGACCAGTGTTCCTGAAGAAACGAGCATAATGAACCCTTCCCGGCCATCCCACATTGATGTTGGTGAAACGTCCCTTGTGATCCACCAGTGCTTGCAGCACCATTGAAAAGTACCCCTTGCAGTTTATGTACTAGCTGCCCTGGTGCCAAGATAGGGATATGCATTCCATCTATTGCCCTACCACAGTTAGGGAATCCCATTGCAGCAAAGCCATCTACTATGACTTGCACATTTCCCAGAATCACTACCTTTGGTAGCAGCAGCTCAGTGATTGCTTTGGCTGCTTGCATCACAGCAGCCCCCACAGTAGATTTTCCCACTCCAAATTGATTCCCGACTGACCAGTAGCTGTCTGGCGTTGCAAGCTTCCACAGGACTATTGCCACTCACTTGTGAACTGTGAGGGCTGCTTTCATCTTGGTATTCTGGTGCTTCAGGGCAGAAGAAAGCAAGTCACAAAGTTCCATGAAAGTGCCCTTACGCAACACTATGCAGTTCCACCAGTCTGTGCTTGTTTCCCAGGCCCAAATCGGCATTCTGCGGCATGAACCTGCTCCACTAACACCATGATCTCCAAAGCACCAGGGCCCGTGGTTTGAGAGAATTTTGTGTCCATGTCCTCATCACTCTCATTGCCGCTCTGCCGTCTCCTCCTCCTCGCCCGGTTTTGCAGGTTCTATTTCAGCATAAACTGCATGATAATGCAAAGGCGTTTACAATGTTCTTGACTGCTGTGTTGAGCTGAGCAGGCTCCATGCTTGCCATGGTATGGCGTCTGCACTGAAAAAAGGCGTGAAACAATTGTCTGCCATTGCTCTGACAGAGGGAGGGGCGACTGATGACATGGCTTATAGGGAATTAAATTCCACAAAGGCAGAGGCTTTGCATCAAGGAGAAACACGAACAACTGTCACACAGAATGGCCCCCTCAAGGATCAAACTAAAAAGCCTGGGTTTAGCAGGCGGTTGATTTCACGGAGGGATGGGGGATGTAAATGAATACAAAACAAATCTGATCTATTTCTTGTTTTGATCCACTCCATTTATCTTTTACATCTTAGGCTGACAGCAGACGGTATAGTATGACTGCTAGCCATCAGCATCTCCAGGGCACTTAGCAGAAGGTGCTGCATTAAGAAAGCCATCGTCATCTCCTAGCTACTCACCAGAAGATGCTGCATTATGACTACTAGCCCTCAACATTTCCTGGGCCCTCCGCAGAAAATGGGAAATGACCTGGCTGAGTCACTCTCATCTCTCTATGATGACGATGGCTTTCAGTCCTAATGCACCATCTGCTGCCAAAAGGCAATGAGCTGCTGCTGTGTAGCAATGCAGTCCCACGTCTGCCAGCGCCCAGGAGACTTATGGTGACAGTCAGATATGCGGGCTCCATGCTTGCCGTGGTATGGTGTCTGCACAGGTAACCCAGGAAAAAAGGCACGAAACGGTTGTCTGTCATTGCTTTCACGGAGGGAAGGAGGGAGAGGGCAGCCTGACAACATGTACCCAGAACCACCCGCGACACTGTTTTTTTGCCCCATCAGGCATTGGGATCTCAATGGGCAGTGAAGACTCCGGGAACTATGGGATAGCTATCCACAGTGCAACACTCCGGAAGTAGATGCTAGCCTTGGTACTGTGGACGCACACCACCAAATTAATGTGCTTAGTGTGGCCGCATGCACTCGACTTTATACAATCTGTTGCCAAAAACCGAATTCTGTAAAATCGGAGTAATCCTGTAGTGTAGACATACCCTAAGACTGGGCCAGCAGGAGGAACCTATCTCCACCTAAACTATTTTTTGGTGAGCAATGACAGAGGTGGAGGAAGGGTTTTCATATGTTTCCTTCATTACTTATATTTCTAGTTATAATTTTTGTCACATTTTTTTCAATAGTAACTTGTGGAGTAACTGATTTATAGAGAATTTGATTCCTGATATCTGAAAGTTTACATAGTTTGAATAAAATTAAAAATATGTATTATAAGGATAAGTAGGGAAAAGCTTTTAATTTCCGAATGGAAGGAAAAAAAATGAAGTGAAATAATGTGCACCTCATCCTTCAAGTTTATAGAAACTCAATATAAAATACAATTAATTATAGGTAGGGCTGGTAGGTTGCTTAACATTTCCCATTGTAAGACCATGGTTTCAATTGTGTATAACTTTTCCCTTATAATTTTTATCCAAGTGGTTAGAGCACTCACCTGGCATATGAGAGAGCCGAGTTCAGTTCCCCTCCACCTGATGTGAAGAACTTGGGTCTCCACCTCACAGGAGCGTATCATAACCACTGGACTTCAGGGTATTCTACAAGTTCTCTCAGTCTCTCCTGTTAGGCCAGGAAGAGTGTTAGAGTGACTCTGCATGTGGTTAGGTACTTTACTGAGAGGTAGGATCTCCATATCAGGTTAAATGAACCTGGAAGTTATGAGGGGGTTAGCACTATCACTTCCTCCTCTGGCCTTTTTGTGTGGATTTAGGTTTGCTCAGAGAACACCTACTGGATCATGCCCCACAGGTGAGATGGGTGCGGGAACACCTAGTTGGAGGATCCCACTCGGGGTTAGGCGTGTGATAGATGCCTGGGTGCTTGAACTGAGGTATGTGTACACATGCTCACTGGCAGAAACTTTGGCACCTAGGGAACTTTAATAGTGGAAGTGTAGGTGCCTACAGAATTAGGTGGCATCAGAGCAGGGGTTTTGAGGATCTCAGTGGTCCTAACTGTTGGACTTAGGTACTTAAGCCCTTTTATGGACCTAGCCCTTACTGATTATCTTCATACCTCTCTATTAGCTCAATGTGAAATTCCTCCTTGTGCCCAGGGACAGCACAAGAACTGCATTACTTATTTACCTAAACCCTCCTTTGAGGACTTAAGTGATGCATTAAGGCTTTGGGCTGTCCCTGTACACAGGGTAAATGTCCCCCTTACACAACATCCCTTAGGGTTAGAGTGTAATCTTACAGCTGGTCATGAGTAAAGCGCAGGGTGTAATTGTGCTATGCCAAGAGCAGACTGGGACTGAGAGTCACAGTTCAGTGCCTGTTTCCAATTTAGTCTGCAGGGGAAGTACGCAGTGCTAGCTCTTCTCCCTATGCAACTTCCCTTCCACCCACTCCTTGCCCAGCTGTGCAGAAGGGGGAGTAGCAACATAGTGACAGCAGCTGCTCTCAGCCCCACTTCCATCCTGCAGTGCCAGACATGAAATGGGTGAGCACATAGTAAGGGTCATGCTCTAGCCCTTAATTATAACAATATTAGATACACCTCTGCCCCGATATAACACTGTCCTTGGGAGTCAAATAATCTTACCGCCTTATAGGTGAAACCGTGTTATATTGAACTTGCTTTGATCCACCGGAGTGTGCAGCCCCGCCCCCCCGGAGCACTGCTTTACCGTGTTATATCCAAATTTGTGTTATATCGGGTGGCATTATATTGAGATAGCGGTGTATATGGACTTTAGTAAGGAAGAAAATGGAAATAACACATAAGGTAACTTCAGGTATTCTGGTTGCTGAACTTAGTATTTTTACTCCAAATAATTTAAATAATTGGGAAAGCAGCTAGTAGAAAGTGGCATACAATACTGCAGTAGCTTCTCTGAGAATGGAGAGTGTATTCTACTAAATAAACAGGTAGGGCTTTCATATGTTTCCTTCATTCTTATGTTTCTAGTTATAATTTTTGTCACATTTTTTAATAAGTAGCTTGTGGAGTAACTGGTTTAGAGATAATTTTATTCCTGAAATTTCAGTGGAAAGGGATTACAGGCACAATATGTGAAAGTTTACATAGTTTAAATAAAATTGAAAATATATGCTATAAGGACAAGTAGGGGAAAGCTTTTAATTTCCAAATGGAAGAAAAAATGAAGTGATATAATATGCACCCCTTCCTGCAACTTTATAGAAACTCAATAGAAAATACAATTTCTTATAGGTAGGGCTGGTAGATTGCCTAACTCTTCCCATTATAAGACCCTGGTTTCAAATGCTTAAAACTTTGACAAAATTTAATCATTTGGGCTGAAATTTTCCATGCCATGTATCCCTCTCAGGTTGAATTTGTTTAGATTTTTTTCCCTAAAACAATTTACCCGTTTCCAGGAATGAGACTAGGGAGAAATGCATTGTTTTGCCCATTCTGGTGGCCTTTTCATTGAACACTGAAATGGGGGCCCTGTAGAAAAAATGCTCTGTGACTGTGTAATTAAAGACTGCATCAGAATGCATATGCACAAGGGGGCTGAATTAAGAGTCAATCTTAATTGTGGCATTTCCTAACTTTGAAGTGTTTGACTTTACATTAAAAGACAATTAAAGGTGACTTTTTTGTATGCAATAGAAATTATATATAGATGCTGCTATACCCCTGTAAGGCTGTAAGTGTAGGTTTTATTGATTTATTTTAACTAGTAAAGCAACTATTCTCTTTTGAAATCTGGGCATATGCAAACTTTAAAATATTAAAGTTAACTGTTCTGAGCTACATGTGCAAAAAACCTCTTCATTTGGTTGCGACGGAAACGTATATTCCCTTTATTAGAAAACGGGATTTCAAACTGAATTGAAAATGTAACTATAGCTTTTGTTATGGTGAGAGCTGTAATAATTAATGGACTTCTATATACACACACATACACATAGTAATTGATCTTTGGGATTGAATCTTCTAGATTTTCCAGAATTCTGAATTTGTTATTAATAAGTATTTACCAGTCCTCACTATCTCCTTTTGAGTTGTTTATATAATTGTTAGACACTCACATTAAACAGGAGACAAAACTACAGTATCTTTCTTTCACCTGCTATTTCTGAAATAATTCTCTATATATTATTAAAAAGCCTATTTAGCAACAGTGCATGTTTATTCACTGCATGTGAGGAAGGCTCCAGAGGAATCTCAGACTCATGGGAATGCCCTCCTCTGCTCTATGTTTGTCCTTCCAGATCATTAAGGACCAGAAGCTGATGGTGATAGTTGGAGGGATGCTGCTGATTGATCTTTGCATCTTGATTTGCTGGCAGGTTGTGGACCCCTTGAGAAGGACAGTGGAAAAGTACAACATGGAGGTATGTCACTAAGACTAAGTATCAATATCTATAGTCCCATGTCTGCTTCTGTAGCTTTCATTGGATCTAGATAAGGATACATGATAATATATTAAAACAGACCAAGTAGAGGTTTATTGTTGTTTTGTTTTTAATAAAGTAAAAATGAAACTACAGAGAAAATCCTAGCTGCCTTCTAAATAAGGTGATGCATCTCTGTCACTTCTAGAGATTTTAGATGCAATAATGCTGTAAACACAGGAGATTTCTGTAATAAGAATCTATAACAGATACTCTTGCAGTAAATAATAGATTACAGAATCCATTAGGCAATTTCAGTAAGAACACATTCAAGACATCTGCGGAGAGGTCATTGCTTAGACTGCACTATTATTGCAGATGTTCAGGAATTATATTTCCTATATCTATATATATTTCTCACCTGTAAGAGCACCCCAGCGCACCCCATCCCACCCTACTCCCCCACCGCACACACACTAATTGCTCCTATTTTGATGTAATTCCTGGAAAGGTCATGTTGAAGATTGTAATTGTCTGGCAACAACAGCATAATACCACTTTGTGATATTGTTCCTAGAATTAGAACATTTTGAAAGTAAAAGGAAGGACCACAAGAAATCACATAAAGTTAACGAAATACCCTATCTATGTGCACATCAGCCCTGTACCTTCACATGGCATACTACATACTTCCAACATGGAGACTGATGCCAATTAATCCACAATTGATTTTGTGGTCATCAATATTGGGTTATCAGTGAGAAAAACAATATTTTTATCACCAGTGCTGCTTACTATCTGCAAAAATAAGTTTGTCATTCTATTCTATACTATAACATTTTATTCTATTATTCCTATATTGCACCAGCATTTTTGAAAAGGGGTTTGGGTTTATTTTGGGGATGACTTATTTGCACTGGGTTTTCTTAGGCAAATACATTTTTAAAACGTATGTGTAGTGGCATGGTTATCCCGCTCCTGAAATAAGAGGAGTGAGAACAGCTGGGGAAGGCTGGGAGGGGAAGCAGCCACAACTGTGGCCAACTCAATTAGGGCCCCGCTGGACCTGATAAGAGGGCTCTGGGCCAAAAGCTGGAGGAGTCTTTCTCCAGCCCTAGAGGGAGAAGGACTAGCTGCCTGAGAGAAAGGTACCTGAACCAGAGCAGTGCTGGGGAATAAGGCTAGGGAGCTCCAGCCTGGTAAGCCCCCAGGCTGCAAACCTTGATGAAGGCCTTTGAAGCTGTCAAGGTTCCTTCCCCACTCTGAACTTTAGGTACAAATGTGGGGACCTGCATGGACACTTCTAAGCTTAATTACTAGCTTAGATCTGGTACACTGCCACCATCCAGAAGTCAGTGTCTGGAATCCTGTTTCCCCCAAACTCTCCCCTCCCTGGGTGGCCTTGAGGGACTTCACCAATTCCCTGGTGAACACAGATCCAAACCCTTTGGATTTGAAAACAAGGAGAAATTAACCAGCCCCCCTCCTTTCCTTCACCAATCCCTGGTGAGTCCAGATCCAATCCCCTTGGATCTTAAAACAAGGAAAAATCAATCAGGTTCTTAAAAAGAAAGCTTTTAATTAAAGAAGAAAGGTAAAAATCATCTCTGTAAAATGAGGATGGAAAATACTTTACAGGGTAATCAAATTCGTATAGCCCAGAGGAACCCCCTCTAGCCTTAGGTTCAAAGTTACAGCAAACAGAGGTAAAATCCTCTCAGCAAAAAAGGACATTTACAAGATAAAACAAAAATAAAACTAATCTGCCTTGCCTGGCTGTTACTTACAATTTTGAAACATGAAAGACTGATTCAGAAAGATTTGGAGAGCCTGGACTGATGTCTGGTCCCTCTTAGTCCCAAGAGCAAACAACGCCCAAAACAAAGAGCACAAACAAAGACTTCCCTCCACCAAGATCTGAAAGTATCTTGTCCCCCTATTGGTCCTCTGGTCAGGTGTCAGCCAGGTTCACTGAGCTTCTTAACCCTTTACAAGTAAAAGAGGCATTGACCCTTAACTGTCTGTTTATGACAGAAGCTGTATCTCTGCAGCCCCAGTATGAAGAGGTACTAGGGCTGCAGAGATACAGCTTGGAAATAGGCAGAGGCAGCTGGTCCTAACCCTTTGCCAATGATGAGTGGTCATTACAGACTGCAGTCTGCGCCAGTGGGTGGGGGCTAGATGATGACTGGCAGCAGCCACTGAGGCAAGGTGGGTTTAGAGGGTTGGAAGTTCCCCTGGGTAGGGAGACCCAGAGTGTGGGGGTAAAGGGCACCGGGGTCCAGGAGGGACACAGGGCCAGCAGCAAGCGAGACACCGACCTGCAGAGGGTGCTTCTTATGCTGGAAAAAAGCTAATTCCTAGATAACCAGGAGGAGGTGCCACGCCGGTGAGTCTTTGACCTCGCTCCAATATGCCATAGCAGTGTCTCCTAAACAGTGAGATGTGCCTTCCAAGGGACACTCCAAAGGGTGCAAAATTGTTCACCAGTGTTTGAGGTTTGTTTTTTTCAAAGTTAGTCTCTAGCTGTTATGGTTGTGGAAAAGAACTTGAAAGTGTGATTGAAATTAAGTGGTGTGGAGATATCTTCCTGAATTTGCAGAGAGCCTGAAACAATAGGTCTGTGTCACTGTTGAGTAATAATATTGTAAACATGAAGAGTAATGTTTATGTCAGTTTTAAATAATAACTTGTATTTGAGCAATACTTAGCATCATATATAAATGTATATATTATCAGTTCATAAAGGACAAATTTAAGGATGTGTTTTTAAAATATAATTTCATTTCATTAAAATCCTAACATGAGTAGGCCTTTAACAATACAAGCTGGAACTGAAACGAGACATAACTGGCTTAATATTTTCTGAGGGAGGTCTCAGCTTTCAAAGTTTGGAAAATTCTGTGCTTAAGGAAATATAGATAACACTTACTACAGCTTTCTGCAATGGAGTCTTTCTTAGATTGTGAGCTTTTGGGGATAGACAGCACCCTTTTTAACTGTTTGTTTGGAAAGTGCCGATGGTGTAGTAGGTACTTCTGGAAATAAACTATTGCTGAATTGAAATATGTCACCTTGTGGCGTAGCATAACTTTATGAAAAGTGGTCACAAACAATTAACATGGACTCTAAAGCTTTTCACTGTCTTGCTTATTTCACAAAATATAGTTTTAATAGGATTTTCTCCCCAGAAAGTAGGCTCAGAATAAGTAAATGTCACTTTAGCCAAGGAAAAGGGTATTGTTGTGAGTTTGCGTGTAAGTGCTGGTATAACTACCAAGGTTTCAGGCATCGTTCAGTTCCAGGCGTACAAAGGCTTTGTATCACATAAATACATACTTTATTATGAACTGAAATTGATAACTGATGTCATTCATTTCAGTGGGTATTTGTGCCTTTGATCCTTTTGACCTCTGCCATGAGTTCATGTCCTAGCACAGCAGGCAATAACAGAGATTAGGTGTACAGACTAATAACTCTCAGATATTAGTGATGTTAGAGATAGAGTTTTCCTCCCTCTAGGGAAAAGATTAGTAAATCATCTACAACCCAGTCTGTGTAATTCAGTCCCAGTTAACATAACCAGGTGGTGGCTCTTGAGCACCAACAGCTGCAGCCTCTCTCACTCTGTTTCTCTTGCCTTAAAGAAGCAGAGTACAGGAAAAGATCAGAAAAGTGACTTTGAAAAAGGTAATTACGGGTCAAGTATAAATCTGGGGATTGGTGACAGGGGATGGATCGCTTGATGGTTACCTGTTCTGTTCATTCCCCCTGGGGCACCTGTCATTTGCCATTGTCGGAAGACAGGAACTGGACTAGATGAACCATTGGTCTGACCCAGTATCCTGTTCTTCTGTTGTATCACCTTCAGTTAATCAAGCTCTCTCTGTTTGATCACTTATTGTTTCCCTGATTTGTTCCTACTTCATAAAGCATTCATGGGTCAGCCTTTTGTAATATACATATAAAAATAGGGAGGTGTGTGTGTTAGGGTCACGGATGTGTAATCACACACAGATGCATATCCCTAATTGTTTACAGGCAGGCACTGAAATTGATTAATTGTTGTGGTACCTTATTGTTGCTCTCTAGTATTTTCTCTCAATGTTGTTTATTTGTTCTATATTTTAAGATACTAAAATGTAATTGATAACTTAAGTGGATTATATAGAAAATTATTCATGAAAACCTGACTTCTTGGTGGGCATACAGAAATTCATTTTTTCAGTGCATCTGTTATCAGTCATTCTGCTCAGTATTTTTAGTGCCCCATGGAGCTTTAATATTAAATAGAAGCAGCTAGAGTTCATGTAATTTTAAGGCTGTGAAATCAATCACTCAGATCAGGAAGTCTAAACATTCTTTTCCACATTAACTCAGACACATTGCATATCCTATAAATTTCATGATATGCATTAATAATATAAGAAATAATACTGTAAACTGTTTTTAAGTTCCTTATTCTAGAACTAAAGGGCTTGTAGATGAACAAAGGTGGTGCAAGCTCCGATGGGAAATTGAGGCTCTTCTAAACAAAACTTAAAAAAGAATGTCTGCCCTTTTGGAGGAAAAACTAGAAAACCCACTTCAAGGTGACCTCATATTGTGTAGCTCAAATGAAGCTTCTCAGGGGTTGTCAGTACACTGTCATCAAAGAAACTTGCAAGATCATGACTGGTATTTTCCTAATAGTAATCTCTTTCTACCACACTGATGAGAATCTTTTACCCTTTTTCTGGGAAAGACAACATTTTTTTAAAGAAATTCCTGGATAGATGTAGTGTATCCAGAGCAGCATAGAGTACCAGGATCTCCACTGTGCATTTAATCTGCCTTGGAATCATCAGAACAGCCGTATAAATAGCCTTGTATGCAGCATGCTCTTCCACTGTTGAAAGAGGCAAAGATGAGCATTTGGAACGGCCTTTATATTACTTTCCCTAGGTTATATAGGGTCTTTCATGGACAATTGTGTGTCTGATGTTATCAGGACCTCAGATCAGGTGATGGTTGAATTAACTATAACTAAAAGATTGTTGTGTCTTAAATAATAGTTAGCTGACCAAACACCCAGGGCGAGCCTCTGGACTTTTCCAGTGAATGGGATTTTCTTCTTCAGCTGGTAACCACAGAAGAGCTAGCCAGCTGTCATGGAAAAGTGAGCACTGGCCTCTCCAAGTCTGAGACATGTGGGTTGCACCTTGCTTCTTGCAAATGCAAGAGACAGCTCAGTCTTGTCCGTGAGAATCCATGGCCTTCCACATTCATTTAGAGTCAGTGGTTAGGCAAACAGAGTAAGAATAATTTGGGCTCCCTCAGGAATGTCTCCCTGCATTTGCCCTCCAGTTACATATTGGATGACAATTGGTGGTCCGAAGGGGTCAAAGCCTTCCTTTGTGAGCTGAGTCCCACAGAGGAGCACCATCCAGAAAGATGGATCAGTTTCCAGATCAGGACAAAAATGTTCCCTCCAAGAGACAAAAGAAACCAAAAAATCCTCAAAGGACAGATAATGTAATAAAAAAGCCAGGAAACACCCCAGAGGCTCATCCTCTTCCACTATCTCTAGCTCCTCCTGTGAGGAAGGGGAATTCTTAGGTTTGAACCATGGTAACCTCAAGCCAGAGAAACAAGAGAGATGCTTTCCCTCAGATGTGAGACACCATTAGCAAGAAGGTGGTGGTCACCTTTGAGATCGTGCAGAAAAGAGAGGATGAGTGAGTGAATTTCAAGGGCAAATATCTTATTTCCAAGGTGTGAGAATTTTTACCATTCCCTTGCCAACTTTCCCTGCACAAAGTGACTATTTTCCCAGAGACCTTGCAGAAAGTAGAACAGAGGTCACTCTTAGAAGCGGACTGAAAGTTCGTCAGCAGAGCTCACAGCTTTTCTGGCAGTAACAGTTTTCACCAGAGACACAATATCCAGATGCAATGATTTATACTAGATCCTTGGAATCATAATAAATTTACGCTGATGCTAAAGAAAATATCTGTCTATTGTGCTCATGGTAGAGATATACATGGATTTCATGAGACTGGCCAGGAGGCTCATGACAGCAAGCTGTGTGGCTTAAACTCTGGACTGTGGATAGTTACTCCAAACAAATCCTCTTACCTCAAAATTCTCATGTGAAAGCCTGTTTGGGAAAAAGCTTGATAGCGGTGGCTGACAATTCAGATTACTCTTTTCTAGACCAAGCCACTGGCTTGACAGCAATCATGCCTGACTCTACCCAGAAATAGGCCTGGGGGCAAAATATCCCAGTTCTCAGATACATGGTTCCAGTTGGCCTTGGACAAGTAGGTAAAAGAGATTGTGTGACATGCTACTTTTTAGAACTTCAGGCACCACCACATACCTTCTTTATTCTCTCTCTGGCCTTGATGGATGATGAGAAATCTCAAATTAGCCTGAAGGAGATCTTGTAACTACTAGAACTAGGGATAATAGAACTTTTTTCTCCAGAAGAAAGGTGCTCAGTGCTCTACTGCTTCTCCACAGTAAGAAAAATATCAGGAGTCAAGTTCCTCTTGACCTCAAAAGTCTGAGCCGTTTAATGAAGAAGATAAACTGGTCAAGGAGATTTTAGGTTCTGCTGTCATTACAATATCTCCAGACCGTCTGTAGGCCTGGCAACATATTATATGCACATAGCCATCAGACTCTGTCATTGACAATTTCTCTGGCTCACTTGTGGAAAATAATGACTCTCTGCATGACATGTTACCTCCTCAGATGATTCTCCATCAGCAGCATCTTCACAAAGGTGCTGATAATGATAAAATCCAGGCTGAGGAGTCTAGGAACTCATCTGGGTAACAGTCATATCAGAGCACCATCCCAGGGAAGCTTGCAGAAGGCAACTCAAAGGAGTCTCTCCTTGCTTCAGATACATGGGTTCATAATGACCATTCACCAAGGAGTCAAGAGAGACACAAAGAGGGCCAGAATTTTCACTATGCAAGAGAAGTTTAACCAGGTGCAGGCTCTGATACCTGAAGTATCAAAACCAAGTGTTTTTGATCCACCTTTGCCTATGGCTTCTGAGCCTTCATGTTTGATGAGCAAGGCAGCATATAAGAATGACCGAGGGATACCTCCTTCTGGCCTAGAACAAGTAAACCATCCCTGCAGAGGCAAAGGAGAGTGAGGATGTCATCAAGAGTTACTGAGACCCTCTGTTGGTGGAAACAAGAAGTCCATCTCATTCTATGTGCATCCCTTTACAGTCTGTACCCTAAAATCTTGACCACAGATGATAGCCTTTCTGTGTGGGTAACACACACAGGGCCTACAGTGCTCATGCAACATGCATCTGATGAAGTGGGATTTAGCCCACAAAAGCTTATGCCCAAATAGATTTGTTAGTCTCTAAGGTGCCACAAGTACTCATAGTTGTTTTTGCTGATACAGACTAAAACGGCTCCCACTCTGAAACATGCAATATGTTGTGTTCAGAGACAGAATCCTTAACATTAGCCTCTCCTAGAGGTAAGAGGTGTCATGTTGGTTCTTCTTGATTTCTAGGATAACTTGAAAAAGGACATTCAGTTATGTAACACAATGATTGTGGCATACATAAATGGACAAGGGGGCTCAAGAAATACAAGTCTCAGTGTTAAAATTATGCAAAAATGATCATGGGGGAAGGGCAGTAGTTCACCTAATCTCCATCAACCTAATTCACAGTGAACACAAAGGCAGACTGACTAACCCATCAGCAGATAAACAATTCAATCAATGTTTTCCTAATGATATCAGGTGGTTAACCCACACCCAAATGAAGATGTTTTTATCCAATCTACAAACAAAGGAAAAGTGCTTCAATAGAGAAGCAGGCCAAGGGCTTTGCAAACTGACACTAGTTCACTATTTGCCTAAAAGGATGCTTTATGCCCCAATTTCACTCTTAGGGTATGGCTACACTTGAAACTTCAAAGCGCTGCCGCGGCAGCTCTTTGAAGTGCGAGGGTGGTCGCAGCACCAGCACTGGGGGAGAGCTCTCCCAGCGCTGCAGGTACTCCACATCCTGGTGGGGTTTAGCTTGCAGCGCTGGGAGCTTGCAGCGCTCAGGGGTGTGTTTTTTTCACACCACTGAGTGAGAAAGTTGCAGCGCTGTAAAGCGCCAGTGTAGCCAAGGCCTTAGAAAGTGTGATGCAGAAGATAAAAAAGGAGGAAACAATAATCATTCTCATTACCCCAAACTCGTCAAGAAGGCCATATACACAAGTATGAACAAAGACAAAATATTTTGTCTAAAAATCTAGGTTTTCAGCTCTCTTGCGTTTTTTTTTTAATGGGATCCCCTAGACATAGGCCTAAGTTTTTCTACCATTGCATCTAATTTTTTCTTTGTAAAACAGTGTCACAAAAAGGTTTTATCTTCATTCAAATGCAGGGGTATCTTTTTAGCATGAAGGTGCTGTCTGAAAATGTTAGTTAATGTTACTAATTTTAAATAAGCACAAATATTTTTCTTTTGTCCTACTTACTGCTCTGTCCCTAGTAACTGTCTTTACATCCTCAAAGACTTGGACTGTTGGAGAGGTAATGATCCAGAATGAAAAACTTGATTATTTTCTCTCTAGGACTGACTTCTTCCTGAGTCTATCCACTTCATAAGTCTTTTGGGTCTTTATCAGAGCAGGTCATAAAAATTCTGACACAATAGTTTTTCATCAGCATTTGCCAAGTTGTCAAAATCAAGATGTTTCATGGAGACAATTTCCTGCCAGCTCACTCTCCCAGCTCCTCAGCAACCCACTTTGTGAGCTACAGGAAAGCCCTGATTTCACAGCTTTCCAGGTAGATCACTTCAAAATCAGAGACACCAGGGCTTCCAGGATCCACAATTCTGGGGCAGCCCACTGGACAGAGTGCCATGAAGCCAGGGCTCCATTCCCTTTCACAGAGAATCTTTTTTTTTCCATTCCAAATCAGAACAAAACCAAATTTGAAATAACTATATCCTCTGCAAAACCAAATGACCTTCCTCTAGCCAACTCTAGTCCTTATAGAACAGCTTCTTCAGAATTCAAGTATATAGTTCAATAAGTTA
The DNA here is from genome assembly GCF_025201925.1 of Gopherus flavomarginatus. Lineage (NCBI taxonomy): Eukaryota > Metazoa > Chordata > Testudines > Testudinidae > Gopherus > Gopherus flavomarginatus. The sequence continues at coordinate 122,039,358 of NC_066618.1, read as the reverse complement.
TTACACACACACATTATATATTTATACACACACACACACACCCTCATGCGTAATATATATTTAAAAGAATTTAGGGTTTCAAGACAGCTTTACAACGACAATTTGGAGTAAGGGACCAAGCCTTGGAGTCTTATAGATAATGTCTGAGCAGACTTCAGAATTGGCAGGCTGAGAATGGCAGTCTAAGTAGTTCCAATTAGAACTGAGGTCAGTCTTGGAAAGAACCCACAATACCTATTCTTTCATCTTCAAACTTTTCTCTTCTCATTTCAAAGCATCTTTACAGACAGGAGCATTAGAGCATCACCATTCATTCCTGTCCATGGTTTGTTCCTCTGTTAAGCCCAGCCTAGTCATGTGCTTGTGTATAATGTCATGCCATCTGATCAGTGATTGGTCTCGAGGTCTGACTGGCCTTGGTTGCCTTTGCATTATTTTCTTTGCCATGCTGTCATCTGTATGTTTGCTACAGTGTCTCCATTATTGTAATCTTTTTGATTGCAGGTATCAGCGGGGTAGCCGTGTTAGTCTGGATCTGTAAAAGCAGCAAAGAATCCTGTGGCACCTTATAGAGTAACAGATGTTTTGGAGCATGAGTTTTAAGTGGGTATTCACCCACGAAAGCTCATGCTCCAAAACGTCTGTTAGTCTATAAGGTGCCACAGGATTCTTTTTTGATTGCAGCCAATCCCATACCCTGATTTCACATCTGACTCTCCTTCTAACTTCTTCCTTTCTCTTAAAAGCCTACTTTACATCTGCTGCCTTCCAAAGAACTGTCATATCTACTTCCTCCAGACATCTAATGTTTGTTTAATTGAATGCAGCTTCTTCCAGACCATAGAGTAATGCTATTAGTACACTGGTTTGATACATTTTCACTTTGTAACCAAGTGAAACATTTTTATCAGTCCATAATTTCATCAATTTCTGTGCAGCATTGTAGCTAAATCATGGTTCTTTTAACCTCATCCTTGATGGAACCACAGGCACAGATCAAGCTTCCTAGGTACACGTAAGATATTACTTGTTCTGTGACTTCACTGCTGCTGTTTTCAACACTTTATCTATTGTCCCTATTCCAAGATGCCACTACTTTGTCTTCAGGGCATTTGCTGTAAGTCCATGTTGACTGCCCCAATTTTTCAGGGTAGCGAGGAGTATCATTGTTCATTCAAACGTGTCTCCCAGTTGTACTATGTCGTCTGCATAAACTAAAGAGCTTAACTCTAGATCACCCAATATCATGTCCTCCAACTCATCTACCATTCTTAATGTCCAAATTAAGAACATGATGAAAGGCAATGGTGATTCCATGCCCTCTTGTCTTATACAAAACTTTGACTTGAATCGGTTCCTTGATTTCTACCATTTCTTGTGGCACTGTGCTGGCTAGGTAAACGACATAGGGTGTAGAGTTTTGGCTTTGTGAAACACTAATCCATCTTTTATGGGGATATAGGACTGTATCATTTGGATGGCTCACACCTTAGGAGAAAAGGAATCAATTTCCTCGGGGACAGGCTGGCAGGGCTGGCTTTAGGCCAATTCGCCCGATTCCTGGGAATCGGGCCCCACGCCTAAGAGGGCCCCGCACTTTAGGCACCTTTTACATTTTTTTACTTACCCTGGCTGCGGTCTGCTCTGGGGTCTTCCATGGCCCCACTCCCCTGACCAAAGCGCCGGCGGGAGTGGGGCTGCCCCACAGCCCTGCTCTCTCAGCTGGAGCTCAGCTAATTAGCAGGTAGCTCTTCTACCTTTGCTTGGCTGGTGTACCTATTTGGTTTATTGTAGTTTCCAGGATCTGTTTAGACACCAGAAATTATTCGTTTATTTTTGAAAAATAGGTGATATTATGATTGAGCTCGCTGCTCACTTTAAATTGAGAAAGACATGATATTCATGGATCAAAAGTGCTAAGTAATAAATCTGGATGACTGAAAAACACATAAAACCAGTCACTTTAAACTATGGTTCACTTTTTCATTTCTCTCCTTTCTTTTCTGTTCACACTTTTCAGTATCTATAAACTTTTTGTGGATGATACCTAATCTCACATGCCCAATTACAGAATTCATTACCTGTTAGGTTCACTCCCTCTGGGGCACCTAGCATTGGCCACTGTCAGCAGACAGGATACTGGGCTGGATGGACCTTTGGTCTGACCCAGTAAGGCCATTCTTATGTTCTAATTCCTTCCTTAGAAAATGGTTTATTCCAAGAGAATTATTATTTGATTTTGGTATCCATTTGCAATTGACACAATGCAAGTAAATAAAGGAAGAATTTCTTGTACTACAGATCAATAAAGGTACAACTTCAGTAAGGTACATCAGCTGTTCCCCACCTTTAATTCATTGTTTGTAAACTTTTGGAAACAACTCTATTTATGACTAATCATTTTTTCCCCAAGTGTTCACTGTACAAAAAAGGTAGTTCTATTAAATCCCTCTTCTAGCTCACTTCCACCTCCCCCTGCATGTCTCCTCTGCTATATATAGGATGGCTGCTATTAAATATTTATTGCTAGGTATTATTATTATCTGGTGTTATCCTACTGTGGTAGCTAAAATACAACAGATGCTTCTCTCTTCTTGGAATAATAATGTGTATATCAGAAACTATTATATAGTACCTGTGAATAAACTGACTTTTTAATGGTAATTGCTGTAGTCTTAGGACTAGCTTTTAGTTACATCTGTGCAATCTCTTTGAGCCAAATTTTGCAGTGATTTACGATGTTTGCAGTACCACTGAAATCATATTGTTCAGTATTTGAGGTCAGAATTTGGCCCTAAGTGTGTGCAAGTAGCAACACATGCTGGATCAAAAAAGCAAGATTTTGTTGAGAGTCAGAAATCTTGGATCAAATTATACACAGGGTTTACCTGCTGTTTCACTGATGGCATTTGGCTTGCATAGGGATATATGTTTCAGCAGAAAATTAGACCTTGTACTTCAATGACTATTTCCTATGTGTGGAGGTACATTTACAGCACCACCTTTGAAGTGGCAGTAGTTGGAGCTTTTCACAACTTGCATGGGTCAAGTTTTGGAGAACCCTGAAAACTCTGGGGAGCAGCAGAGGAAAGTTAAAGGGGGACCATTATGATAATCTAGTCTGACTTCATTGAAAACCTTCCTTCTGCCTGGACTTCGCCACCACACACTGCCATAAGAAATAGTAAATAATCTGACACAAATTAATGCCAGAAGAAAAAAATAAATTTAAAAATATGGGAGGATTTTAGAGTAATAATTGGTGAAGCAGTTTTATAATTCTGATGTGTGTGTTCAGGTGGAAATGATTATGCAGATTCAAAACTTTCTTCAATCAAATCACATTCATCTCTCTCTCTTATGTGTGTGTGTGTATATATATATATGTACTCTTTAAATTATGCTTGTTGGGCTATTCAATCAGCTAACAGCTGGATTAGAGAGAACTATTTCAAATGTACATTATGAAATGAAGCATGCAGTTGGCTGAAGTAGATTCTGGGGGTGTTCAGCCTAACACAGGTCAGGGCTTGTTAGTCAATTTGTTCTCTAAATATCATTACACCCATCTGTTTCCCCTACTATTTTTTAAATAAATTTAATTTCTTTCCTTCCAATTTGAAATATTACAGACTGTGGGAGCCAAATGTCTCCTAAAATCTGTAGTTTGCTTTCAAAACCAGCCATTGTAGATCTCAGCAGGCAGTCAGCCAGCCAGCAGGTGAAATTGAGAACTCTCACTCTCAGCTGCTACTGCCTGCTGGCTACTGGCAGCCTTTCCAATGAAGGTGAAAATAAAGGGCCCAAGCCTTCTTCCATTAAAATCAGTTGCAAACCTCTCATTAGTTTCAGTGGGAGCTGGACCAGATCTAAAGTAAAAGTGAATATTAAATAAGAGAATATATTTTAAAAAGAAACCTTTACCTTATTTTTGCTGATTTCACATCAGTTTCCAGGGAAACAGAAGACATGAGAATTGGAAGCCAGCAGCTGAAATTGACTCAGCTGGTGGCTAGTTCTGTTTCTGTTTCCATGGGAACCGATATGAAATTGGCAAAAATAAAAATAGGGCAGAGTCGGTTCCAAGATGGCAGGATGAACAGCTCCTTTCTCAGCTACTCAGTTGAAACGAGAGTTTTGCTGATGTTCAGTGCTTTGAGCATTCCTTTTTTGGTTCTGGCTCCATTGTTCACTTCAGCTGCTTGACTCTACTTTGTAAATCATAGGGACTGCCAGACTTGATCAGACCCATAGTCTCCAGTAGTGGCCAGGACAAGATGTCTTCCAAGGAAGTTGTAAGTTACCCTGCCATGCATAGCTATGAGATAATCTGCCCACTGTGAAAAATTCCATCTGTAATAATTGGAGATTGGTTTAAATCCTGAAACATGAGGTTTTATATCCCTTAAAAACTGTTTTTTTAAAAAAGCATTAACTCTTATAACTCTGAATATTCTTGTTATCTTTGTACGTATCCAATGCATCTTTGAATCTTGCTGTCTGTTTGGCTTCCCTGATATCCTGTGGCAATTAATTCTACAGGTGAATAAGGCATTATGTGAAAGGTATTTCTTTTCATCAGTTTTGAATTTGCTGCCTTTTAGTTTCATTGAGTATCCCCTTGTTTCTGTGTCATAACACAAAAAAAACCAGACGCTCCCAAGCAAACCTTCTCTGTACCATTCATTATTTAGCACACTTTTACCGTGGCTTCCTCTTTTTTTGTCTTCTTTCTAAGGTAAACAATCCCCCACTTTTAAATATCTCTTCACATGATATTTTTTCCCCATGCTTCTAATCATTCTTATTGCCTTTATCTGAACCTTCTCAAATTTTGCAATATCCTTTTTGAGATGGAGTGACACAGTATCCTAGATGAGGGCAAACCATTGATCTGTATAATGGCATTCTGTATTGACAGGCTATATTGCAGGGTAAGAGAACTTCCTATCAGCCTCTTTTGAAGCTGCCAAATTCTGCTCTGAGAAGCTATCCATGGTGATAAACCACTTAATCAATCCTGAGTGTCAGCATCTTGCATCTTACATATGCACTGTGAAGAACTTCCTGCTTCCCCAACTTGATCGTGAATATTCAAGAAGGCTCCAAACAGCCTGGATCAACTGTACCTATTCCTACCAACCAATACTTCCCTGAATTCCCAGAGTTCAGTGCATTCATTCACTAAAAAGTTCTGGAGTCTCAACCTAAGGCTTGTGAATCCTTCCTGGTTGGTGAAATAAAGCCATGAGCAACTGCTGCCACTGATGACCAAAGTATCCAATTTCTCTTTCTGGGAAGGAATCATCCCTTCCTTCTATCAAACACCCAATAGTTTAACCAACAGTGAATAAGCCCATCCTAAATACATGCTTTTAGCCAACTACTGCCTAGCATTAAACTTAAAGACATAAGATGGGTGAGGTGATATCTTTTATTAGACCAACTTCTGTTTGTGAAAGAGACAAGCTTTCAAGCTCCACGAAGCTCTTCTTCAAGTCTAGGAAACTTTCCATTCCTGAGCAAGCTCATAGAGAAGCTAACCAAGGGTCAATATCAAGCTTATCTAATTGAAGCTAATGTCTGAGGCCCAGAACAATCTGGATTCAAACCAAGACATGGAACTGAAACTGCTTTAGCAGAACTGGCGGATCATCTCCTGCTGTCGATGGATAGAGGACAGACATCCATTGTCATCCTCCCTGACCTTTCTGCAGCATTCAGCACAGTAACCATAAGATACTGTTAGTCCCACCAGAGAGAGGTAGCATGGGTCCATAATAATACACTGAATAGTTAGAGTCCTTCCTGGAGGACCCAAGGAGTAGTAATGGGAAAACTGCACCTCCCCTACCAGACCTCTTATTTGTCAAGTCCCACAATTCTCTCTCTGGTTCTATTCAACATGTACAGGCAGCCACTAGGTAAATGGTCAGATGACATGGACTCAGACTCAAGCAATATGCAGATAACACACAGGTCTACCTAACCTTCAGCCCTTCGTATGACCACAACACTACCACCAAAGTAGCCTGTGCTAAGATGAAATCAGCTCTTTGATGAACAGTAGCTGGTTGAAGTTGAACCCAAGCAAGACAGGTTATGGTGATGGTCAGAGGAAACCATTCTGAAGAGTTTGCAGCCATGGCGCCATCTCTTTGGTTGAAGGTGCACATCCACATTTCATCAGTTTGAGAGGCAACACCTGGGGGCGGTCACATGGGGTCACAAGCCTCCTCTCCCCAATTTCTGCCAGGGCTTATATGACCTTCCCTGAACCCTGATGCATACCACCAGAATCTTTAAATTGTATCCCCCCCCCCCCACACACACACACTATTAACAGTTACATATTGTCTGTGGTCAAGTCAGTCCTTAGTTTAGGAGTTCTCTTTAATTCCTCGCTGAGGCTGAGCTCTCACATAGCAGCCTCTGGAAGTAACACTTCTGAACATCTCTGATAGGCTAGGAGACTCAGTCCCTTCCTGGCATCAGTAATCTTTCAGCTGGACTATAGCAATGCAATATACCTGGGCATGAAGATGTCAGCACTTAGGAAACTCACACTGCTCTGCAGCATTCTGCAGTAGCTGATCTCCTCAGCAACATATACTTGTCCTCCACACTCTGGCTTTCCATAGACTACTGAATCATGTTCAAGGTTTGGTCCTGCTCTTCAAGGTGCTTAATGACCTGGGTTCATGATATCTGGAAGATCACCTAAAGCTGTTGGATGACAACCCTAGTTGACAACTTTAATCTTACTCATGATGGAACTCTCTATAATAATGGTAAAGCTCATCGGTGCAGGAGACATAAGTTTCTCGGAGCTGGTCCGAGATCAGAATGAACTCCCTCAGGAACTGAAGACCATCAGAAACCTTGCCACCTTGCACATACTGCAACTGCAAGGCTTATTTCTTTGACCTTATCTTCCCTGATAGCTTTGTGTGCGTGTGTGTGTATTTTATATATAAAACTAAAAAAACCAAAACACTCCATTGCACATGCTTCCTTCCCTAGGGAGAGGATGAGAGAATAAAGACATGACAGATGTTAGTCCCATTGCTTAATGCACTTCTGGAAGGTACTCAGATACTATGGAGATGAATGCAGCATAAGAATCTATATAGGACAGAAATCCAGAATAGAAGTCAGACAGCTGTAAGTCCTGGATCACCCTTATAACCTTTATAACATTTCCAACCCTTCAATTCTCTGCTTAGTAGCTGTTTTTCGTATGAGATAGTACATTTTTGCAAGAAGCTCAGCCACTTCTTTCTTTAGCTTATTCAGAATTCCTGGATGATACATGTGGCCCTGGTGATTTATTGCTTTTAATTTGGCAGTTTATTCCAGGACTTTTTATTCACAACTTAATCTCTGTATAGTACCTCATATTTGTTACCAGAAAAGAGTGGATCTGGGGTAGGTATCTCCCCAACATCCTCTGTGGTAATGATGTCAAAGTGGTCATTTGGTTTCTCAGTAATATCTCCTTTTAGCCTAGGTGATCCACTGATTCTTTTCTGATATATTTAAAGAATTTATTGTTGTGTTTCATATCTTCAGCTATTTGCTCTTTTAGTCCTCTCAATTTCCCTCTATACATTGCCTGCTGTAATTTTAATAACTTTTTTATTAGTTTCACCATAGTTAGGGTTATGAGATTTCAGTTTGGCTCAAATAACCTCTTAAACTTTGCCATTTATTTATACTTATGTGTTTACTTCTTTCTTTCCTAGTTCCTCTTTTGTTCAGCAGTACCCAGGCTTCTGAGACAATTCTGTTGCTTCTTTAAGTAGCATTCATGACACATCTATAGATTTTACTTCCTTTACTTTTGACTTTGGGGCCTATTTGACTAGCATCCTCATTTTATTAAAAACTTCTTTTTTACATTTTAGTGTGAATTGTCAGTTTTTGCTATCATCCCTGCTTCTTGCATCAACTCATGCATATTACTTAAGGCTAAATTGAGAACAGCCTCTTCTCTTGTATGCTAGAACTAGCCTTTCTATTGTTTCTCCAAACTTTCATTGCTTCTCTACGACCAGTTTATATACATAGTTTATATAGATAAAGACCCACATTATTAACATTTTGTTCGATGCTGCTGTTCCTTTGGCCTCTGATACCAAAGAATTCTGATGCTTTGCTGCTGGGCTCAGTAACCGTAACTACAATTAAGGGAGTCCTTTTATTTCCTTTCATTGAACTTTTTCTGAATTTTATTTTATGTACATTTCTCCAAGAGGAAATAGAGAAAATGCACTGAAAATGGTTCTTTGATTTTCTGACTCGCTACAGCGTAGATTACAGCAGGGATGTCTGCCAGATGAGTATAGTTGGAGCATGCCTGGGGGTGTGAAGTATAGTTGGAGCATGCCTGGGGGTGTGAAGTGGCCTAAGAGCTGACTATATATGCTGTCTACCCGCTGAATACTCCCATGGCAGGAGAATCTTGAGCTAAGGGGATGTGGTTAGACCTTGGCCCCTTTGTGCCCTCTGAGTTGTACAAATAAAAGTAGAGCAGAGATCCTGTCCCATAGAGTCTTAATGTATGACTAGGAAATGGTTTACTAGCTGAATTTTCTATCCTCTAAGACCAGTGCATTGTCACCTAACTTCATGAGGAAGAGAGAAGAATTTCTAGCTACCATGCTTGCCAGAGCTGAGCCCTGGAACCTCGGGACTTGCCACATCAGTTATGAAAGTAAAAAAAAATTGCTTGAGAACTGGCACCTAATTGACTGAGCCCCAGTACCACTTTCATTACAAATTAAGCACTGGTGATCTCAGATGTTTAGCCTACCTGGAGGTGCCTTCTCTTCAGATCTTGCTCTGTTCATAGAATATCAGGGTTAGAAGGTACTTCAGGAGGTCATCTAGTTGAACACCTGCTCAAAGCAGGCCAAATCCCCAGAGAGATTTTTGCTCCAGATCCCTAAATGTCCCCTTTAAGGATTAAACTCACAACCGTGGGTTTAGCAGGCTAATGCTCAAACCACTGAGCTATCCCTCCCCTTGGCTGTAGGTATGTGTCTTCATTGCCTTTGGACCCTTATTTATCTCTCAAGTGTGTCAAAACTCAATTCATTAAAATTTGTAAAGTCCTTTGGGAGTGCAAAGTGTTATTCCTGTCACGTGTACTAGTATGGAAAAAGAGAGAGCCTATTAAGAGCACTGCAGAGACACCTTCAGGATGAGTAGCAACAAAGGACAGCAGAATGAACAAACCCACAGGAAGATTCCTTCCTTGCAGAAGGACTATTGTTACAATGGGGTGGGCATGGAGTAAGGTGGAAAAGAGTGACAACAGGGAGGGAGAAAGAGTGATCATTTTGATCTTTCTATTTTGCTAATTTTTATTTTTTTTCAATAAAGTTTTAATTAATTTCCACCATAACCAGTAGCTGAGGATTGTTTAATATACATAATTCTCCAAGCAGTGGTTCATTACTGCAGAAAGCTTACTATACAGATTTCCTAGGAAATGCTTAGATGACACCATGATGGGTGCTATAGAAAGCCCTAAGATAGATATCGTAGATATTAGTGTGATATAGTCAAATATATAATAAGTTGCAGAATGGAATTTTCTATCACAGAATCTAATGGCACTTGCACAGAAATAGGCCTTATGATGCCTCAAAATCCTATGGGTCCATGCTACATATGGATCATCTAGTCTAGCAGCTTTTTGCTACATAGCTGAACTGGGAGTGGTGTAGAGCTATATTTTCTCAGCAGGATCACCAAGAGTCAGCAGAAACGCACATCCCTGTGTTTCTTTGGCGGCAGCAGCCACGGACCATGGTTCCACAATATGCAAAGAACAGAGAGTGGTTCTTTTCATTCTACAATGAAACCAGACAAGTTCTGCCTCTTGTTAGGACTTGAATACCTGTGCAAAGGTAGCAGAATGTGTCCTTTAGGATTTGTTGAGAGAAAGTGTTAAGTCCTTATGTCATTGGTCCTTCCGATTATTTCTGAGTAAAGGGATGACTTATTCCAAAAATACAAATAAGTTTTCATTGTTACCCTGTCTCCCTGCTACAGCATGCTGTCCTACAGAAGGCCTTCCATGGCCTTATAGAGACCATGCTGTAAATCCACTGCTCTCTCCATTTCCTGGCATACTGCATCAGTTCTACCTACTTTTCTTCTTCTTCACCTACACAGAAGGGGATATTCAATGCCACTTTTAGACTGACTTCATTCCTTTCCATTTCTTCTCATTCTCATGTTCCTGTAGGATCAAGCGGGTGCTTTTTCATACTATGATGGCAGGTCTGAATGCATCAGAGCAAGTAACTAAGACATTTTTCAGTGGTCACTTTTGGTACCACTTGGCCTGCAATTTTTTCCCAAGTACTTTGTGTTACTTGATTTTCTGTTGGCACCACCAAGCCTATTTCAAAGAGTGGTTTTCTTGTGGATACTGTGATAAGGCAAGTTCATTTAAATTGCTCAAGTAGTAGGCAGATGGGACCAGTGTTAGCTCATGTTTATTTAGCACTATAGTGACTTCTGAGAAAAGAAAACTCACTAAAGGGCAGGATTTGAAATACATCTCTTTCAAACGTAAAATAGATCTTTTAAAAAATAAATAAGTGAGCCATAGCGTGTGCTCCTGATTCCTACAGATATTTGAAACAGTACCAGATGCTCAAAGTCAAAAATATTCAGTGTATACAGTGAGCATCATAGCTTCATTATACAATGTGGGGGCTGACCCACTGTGCACTGACAAAAGTGTTTTAAGGAGAGGCAAATAAACATTTGTATTTTAAAAATCAAGATTAAAAAATAAAAAGTGTTTTTGTTTAGAAACCTTGAATAAAATATGCTTTATGGACTGTGCCCTAAGTTCTTTTCAGCAGCCCATGCAAAGTGATAGAATGCCTGTTGTTTCCCACTTAAAGGCCTGGCTAGCATTATCTGGATTGTGGAGTTTTTCAGCCACAAATGGCTAACACAGAAAAGAGAGTGCCACCGCTATCACTGCATCTTTTTAAAAACTGTTTGTTTTCCTCAAGCTTTAGGATTTAGCAGTAATGAAGATGAAAGATTGATGACTGACTGCTGACCTACTTTGAAGAAATGAAAGAGCAGGTGGCTTGCTGCTGACTATTCAAGTAGAGGACTGTACTAAATACAGAGAAATAAATGCATGGTTAAGTAAAGCATCTCTTAGATAACAGTCAGTTTTCCAGTATCAGAGGGGTAGCCGTGTTAGTCTGGATCTGTAAAAAGCAACTAAGAGTCCTGTGGCACCTTATAGACTAACAGATGTATTGGAGCATAAGCTTTTGTGGGTGAATACGCATGTGTCTGACGAAATGGGTATTCACTCACGAAAGCTTATGCTCCAGTACATCTGTTAGTCTATACGGTGCTGCAGGATTCTTTGCTGCTTAGTCAGTTTTCCATATATCAACACAGAATAATTCACATGTGGGAACTTCAAAAATCTTTCATTTTTGTCTGCTTAAAATAATTAGCCTTATTTAATGTAGGAAAGTTCATGTTGTCATAAAGGTTTTTACCCTAATAATATGCCAACCCATCAGACTTCACTGTAGAGGTAGTAGGAGAAACCAGAAATACTGAATTGCAGAAGTAGATTATTTAAATTATGAAAGTGTTGTGTAAATACTTTCAAAAATACATTTGGCTGAGATTTATTTTAGTTTTTGATACAAGAGATCTGTGTTCATCCAAAGTCAATATTAGAGTCATTCTAGCTCTGCCTCCCTATCTATCTTTCTTCCTGGGGAACCAAAATATTCCATATTCACCATTTTTTGGAAGAATTTTGTCAAGAAGTAGCTGATTTATTTTTGCTATTTAATTATGAAGTAATCAAGACACAATTAGAAAATTTTAGCTTCCTGGATATTTTACATTGGTTTTATACAGACACATAGTATAGATAATTAAGGACATGAGGATTTCGTATTGAGGATTTAAGTAATTTCATAAAGATTTAATTTAAGATCATAACTGACGTGCTGGAATAGACCCACATTCCATCTAATACAGTATACTATCTCTGACACCAGCCAATGCTGGCTGCTTCAGAAAATGCATACATCTTAAATAACAGTGCTTAGTTGCTAGTAACAAATGATGTTTCTCCAAAGTGTTCTGTCTTCAGTTTAATGCTACCCAACAGAATCAATGGAAAGTAACTCCTGCCATTTGCCAAGGGTTGTGTCACCCAGATATGGATCATATGATTGGGGCCAGGAAATCAAATCCAGCTTCTTGCTAGCATTCTTGTGTCTGAGACCCAACCAGTACATTATAATTATTTATCAATTGAGAGAATTCCATAAATTATATTGCTGCAGATTGCCATAGGCAGCAGTTCCAACTCTCTTGAATGTATAGCAAGTAACATGATCTTGAACCTGCTTCAGTAGCTCTCATTAAAACACAATTAGCTCCTGCTTTCACTCAATTTTGGAGGCAATAGAGGGAGAAAAAAGAGTCACCAACATGCATTGCCCTGTAATTTAGAGGGAAATTACAGGATAGAAGACTGAGTTCTAATCCCTCCTTCTCCCATAACTATTTATATTTCTGTGTCTTTCACAGCCTTTATTATAATTAACCAAGCCCTCAGACTCTACCTTAGAAGAAGTATTGGTCATTCACCATTTGACAGATAAAATAACCGAGAAATTGCCCAAGGTCATTTCAAGCAAAGATGGTACAGAACTCTGATAACTCATAATAGCTCCAATTCTCATACACTTTGCTATATCACCTTTTGGAACAAAAAAAAAAAGCCAAATGTTGCTTGTGTATCCCACACTAACATAATATAGCTCTTTGTCTCTCCACAGTGGCTAGACTACATATGTGGATTTATAAGTCTGTTACTGGCTAGCTGTTTTAGCACAAATGATAGTGACTCATGCTTTTACATCTAGAACTTCTGGATTCAGACCTGCCAATGATTCAAATGGATGACATAACATTTGGCTGTGCTGTCAGTAGCCACTTAACAACACTCTGTTTCCTGGCCCAGTAATGGAAACCAATAATCTTGATGTCCAATTTTCAATTGCTGTCTCAGAAAGAACTGAGTGACCCTCTAGTGAAGTGTCTGTTGTGTCTTCCTCTATTGGCTGGTCCACAGAGAGTAATGTATAGGTGAAATAATGAAATCTATGCTATGACTCTGAAGGTTGCACATTCAAACCTTGTTAATGATCCATGGGTGGGGGAAATGAGATGTATGTGAGTTTGAGGACCTTAGAGTAATTGTTGGAATGTTTATAAAACATTGCATTTAGAAGCATATTTGGATTAATTTTAGTATTTGTATTACTGTTATACTTTAGTGTTCATATTTTTGTTAATAGGAGCTGACCCTTTAAAAATAGTACAGAGCACTTTTTTTAAGTGTGTTTGGTTTCAGACCAATGTGTAAGAGATTTTGTTTTTGCATCAAGAAAGTGGAAAAATCCTCTCCATGGAAGCTCCAAAATGGTTAAAATTTGACTAAATAAACTTATCTTTCTAGTAAACAAGCTTGTTCTTTAAGGTATTTTAGGGGAGTGGATGCTTCAGAGTGTTACTAATGCACTACCAAGCTTTCATTTATAGGCCACCAGTTTGAAACCAGCCCAGCTCAGTAAAGGTAAAAAGTCATTCCCATTTAATAGATGTTTCATAGAATATCAGGGTTGGAAGGGACCTCAGGAGGTCATCTAGTCCAACCCCCTGCTCAAAGCAGGATCTAATCCCCATCTAAATCATCCCAACCAGGGCTTTATCAAGCCTGACCTTAAAAACCTCTAAGGAAGGAGATTCTAACACCTTCCTAGGTAACTCATTCCACTACTTCATCCACTCCTAGTGAAAACTTTTTTCCTAATATCCAACCTAAACCTCCCACACTGTAACTGGAGACCATTACTCCTTTTTCTATCATCCAGTACCTCTGAGAACAGTCTAGATCCATCTTCTTTGGAACCCACTTTCAGGTAGTTGAAAGCAGCTATCAAATCCTCCCTCATTCTTCTCTTCTGCAATCTAAACAACCCCAGTTCCCTCAGCCTCTCCTCATAAGTCATGTGCTCCAGCCCCCTAATCATTTTGGTTTCCCTCTGCTGGACTCTTTCCAATTTTTCCACATCCTTCATGTAGTGTGAGGCCCAAAACTGGACACAGTACTCCAGATGAGGCCTCACCAATGCCGAATAGAGGGGAATGATCACATCCCTCAATCTGTTGGCAATGATCCTACTTATACAGCCCAGAATGCCGTTAGCCTTCTTGGCATTTTGCTAGCCTCTATATGAAATGAATTTGGTGGGTTGCAGTTCAATGCCACAGGCTCACCATCGTGCTTTGCAATGTCTGGACTAGGGTGCAGGCCCAGTTATTTAGGCACCTAACTCCCATTGGAAATCAAGTAGCTTATGACAATCTTATCCTGTGAAACGTTGTTATTGAATTAAGTTTTATCCTATCTAGTATAAATGTCCTGAAGTACTTTTTGCAGTGTTATTGTAGCCATGTTGGTCCCAGGATATTAGAGAGACAAAGTGGGTGAGGTAATATCTTCTATTGGACCAATTACTGTTGGTGAGAGACAAACCTGATCTATCCAGAAAGCTGCACGAATTTAACTAAATATGTGTTTTTAAAATGAGTTGCTCAAACCTATGCAACTTTGTTTGCTGGCGCTCTTAAATTAGTTTTAACTTGTATTACAGCAATTTAGCTTGCCTGGCTAATCTTACAGGTGAAAACTAAACTGATATAACTAGTTTTAAATGTATATAAGTGTGTCTACATGGGATCACACCAGTTTCACTGAACAGGTTTTTTAATTTATTTAAATTAAACCAATAGAGCTTCTTTTTAAGACAAGCTTAGAAGCACCAACCTTGCAAGTTGTTCGGCACCAGTGGGTCACCTGTTCCATGTGGAACAATTTGTAGCATTGGGGCCTAATACTGTAAGTATTACTCAGCCTTAACTCTAGAGAAATTAGACATTTGAACAATTAGATTATGCACTAGTGTGTGGGGGGCAGGGGCAAATTAGAGGTGAGGAGGAGTTTGGGGAAATAGTTTTATTTTGACTGAGTTTCACTTCTTTTACATATGCTCTGCTGAATTATGCCCAATAGACAATCTGCGAGATTTATGAGTGAGAGTCCATAAAAGATATACTGGAGCTGTTAAATTTTGTTTATACCAGCAATGTCCTATGTTTTGCTTGTTTGACTAACTCTTTCAATGAACAGAAACTGTAGCGTCTTTCTTTGATGTGAATCTCTTTTTGATTAGGATATCATCAATTATTTAGATTGTTCAAAACCTCACAACCCAATACTTTGAGCATAGCAGCATAAATAAAGCAGTTTGATGATCACTGTGTAAAATAGTTCATGGTTTTCAAAAAGCCAGTATTGTCAAATGGTTGAAATCTGGGAAATCTCAAGAACTAGCAATCAGTATTTGTTAACATAAAAACAGGGACTTGTTTTGATAATAGTAGCCATATTATTTTTTTTCATTTATACAAGTTACCTATTTTGTACATTTTGATCCTGCTGAATTAGTAACTGTATCTGCTTTCATCCAAGACTAATGATTGTTAGATGATTTTACCTAAGACAAATAAGTATTTGCTTACATTTTCTTTAACCCCCTTTTTTATATACATTCCAAAAATTCAATCATAATAATAAATATTTTGCACTTCTAAAGCACCTTTCATTTGAAAATCTCAGTTCTTTTTACAAACAGCTAATAAGACTTCAAAACATGATAAGTGGTTTTATACCCATTTTACTAGAGCACCTACAGGAAGGCAAACTGAGGCAAAAGTTAAATGACATGCTTAACGTCCCACTTAGTTAGTGCCAGAGCTGAACATATCACCCAAGAGTTCGGACTTTTAGTCCTCTTTACCACTAAAACCGCACTTTCTCTTTAAGCAAGTCATGTTGCCTTATGGATACAGAGACATTTCAGTACCCAGCATCCTAGCTGCAAATCTCAGCTGAGTCCTCTACCTATGTAGCACTTCTGCCAAGTCACTTGACTTCATTGTGCTTTTGTCACACTGGCTGCTGTGCTTGTACTGAGTTACCCTAAGCAAGATGCAACTACAGTGAAACCTGTTCTAAGTAATTATTCAGTGTTTAACAGAGTTAGTTTTCTAATGGAGCAAAATTGTACTCAGTACAATTCGGTTACATCTGGGCTATCTCTTCAGACAGGTTCCTAATTAAACGGCTTTTCATGCAGGTTTCACTTTCCTTCATTACTGTGCCCTCAGTTAGGTTTTTCCATTCCTATTGGATTATTTTTTTTGACTCAAAATTTTATACTTCACTTGTGTCCTAGACCATCCAATAACAATAACTCAGCAATAGAAATCCTACAACTTTATGGAATTGAATCTCAACACAAAAGGAAATTATTATTCATTCGAAGTATATGAGTGATACTTCTACCCTGACAGCCCATTTGGTAATAACTGACTAACTTCAGCCTCAGCCTCATATGTAAAAAGGCTGGATATTATACTATTTTTCGTTTATCAATATATACATATCATTAAAATTTATTTTACTTCTACAATGTATCACCAAGCTCCATTGTTCAGCAATAGGATTTGGGATTACTGGTGAAGGCTTTTTTCTAAAAATTGGATTACTGTAATTATTTATTTTCATTAAGCTCCTTTTCATATCAAATTCAACATGCAGCTCATTCAAAATTCATCAGTGCACACACTTGCAATCATGAGCATATGCATTCTGTTTTAAAATATTTGTACTAGCTTCCTGTAAAGTTTCACACAAATTTCAGATTTTTTCTGTGCATTTAAGGCTCCAAATGGGTTTGGTCCATCTTTTCTCACTCTCTCCTTCTCTGTTTGTTTGTTTATTATTATCTGAATTGGCAGATCATTTTGGTTTGTCCCAGTTAGTATCCATGGGAGCTAGTATATTTTGTAGTTATATTTATTCAACAACTGTGATCTTCCATCGGTCTCAATATTTAAGGCAAGGATGAAGCAACCTGTGTATAGTGTAGTTTTTAACTATTCCAAAAAACTGATAATTTATTTGCCTTCAATTGTACCATTCATGTTCTAGGCTATTTTTATGGCAGATTGTAAGCGTGTGCAGACTCACTGCTGCGGCGCCTCCGGCTGGTCATCTCGAGAATTAGCTCTCCAGCCTCCGGAGCGCCCTCTTGTCAGCCAGTGTCTCACTTTGCCACTGACCCCTGCGTCCCTCCCAAACCCCAGATGACCCTTTCTCTGGGTGCTGCCCCCCCAGGCAGTTCCCCCACAGTTTTTGTGGATCTCTCCACTCAGCGGAACCCCCACTCACTAGCCCCACCTCGCCTCAGTATTTGGCTATTGCCAGTCACCATCTAGCTCCCGCTCACTGGGGCAGACTGCAGTATCTCAGCCATTTAGGGCTGGCTCTAGATTTTTTGCCACCCCAAGCAAAAAAAAATCCCCCCTCCCTTTTTTTTGGCTTTTACAGGTTTGTACTTTGCAATGTTTTGTTTTGTGTTTGTTTTTAAAAAATTAAAAAATGAAAACAGAGAATTTGTAGTTAGTGAAATAAAACAATTTCCTACTAGTGTTCTTATTTACTCACTGGGCCGGCCAAGGAGTGAGCGGGGCTGTGTCTGCCTGGGCAGAGCTAGGCTGCCTCTGCACTGAGGCCTTGGCATAGGCAAGACATCATTGCCAACCCCAGAGCTCATGGTCCACGTCGGTCAGACCAAGTCACACTGTTGGCTGGCCACCCAGCCTGGCTGTCACTGCCAAGTAGCCAGAGAGGCCTGGAGCTGCGTGGGAGACACCCAGCAGCTCTGCCTCCTATCTCTCCTTCCCTGCAAGCATGCCCGGGGGCTTGGCACTGCCCTTCGGAGCTGGGCATCGCAGCCCTGTGCAGGCAGGAGCAAGCAGTGGGTGTTGAAGGGGTCTGCCCGGTCCCTCCAGCCAGGGCACAATCACCTGCACTCCCCCAGCGCCAATCCCAGTCTGAAATGGCTGTAGCTGCCCTGCCTATGGTCTCACGTCTTGCTATGCAGTGCAGGGAGGGGAGGAGGATCTGAGAGCAGGGCTGCGGCCCGGCTCCCACACTGACTGAGGGCCCCCATGGCTGGAGGGGAAGTGGACCCCGGGGAGTCTGGCTTGGGGCAGCCTCAGCAACACCCCAGCGTCCCAGGCGGTCACCCCATGGCTTGGCCAGGGACAGAGCCAGCCAGGCAGGGAGCACCACCTGTAGCTCTCACATGGAGTGAGCTGGGGCGGCTGCGGGGTTCAACTGCTGGGGCCTGGGGCAGAGCAGCCAGCAGCTGGTGATCACAGGGCAGTGTGCCCGGGCCTCCCGCTCCCCAGGAACCCCACGAGATGGCCGCGGGCTCAGCCTGCGCAGCGGCATGAGTTCAGCTCAGTCCGGGCTGCCGCTCCCCTCCCCTGGCAGGAGGCGTCACAGGGGAGAGAAGGCGGCAGAGCTGGGAACAAGCCAAAGAGGAGCCCGCAGCCAGCACTGGAGGAGCGGCCTGTCTCCCATCATGTTCAACCGCCACCCCCTGCGCTCTGCAACCGGGGCAGGGCTGCGCTACTGTAATATATATACTGCTTACTGTATTTTTCACTCAATGCATCTGATGAAGTGGTTTTTATCCCACGAAAGCTTATGCCCAAATGAATTTGTTAGTCTCTAAGGTCACACAAGGACTCCTCGTTGTTTCTGTTGTGAGAGTTAATTGCACTTCTAGTGCACAGGGCTGACTCAAGACCCTCTGCACCAATTAACCCTTGTCCAGGGGTTGAGCATTTGTGCATTCTCTGTGCTGTGGAAATGGTCTCTACACCACTTTATGCAGGCTGATGTGAAAGGTCTTTTCTGGGGTAGGAGTGGGGTGGTCCAGTGATGCATACATACGCATCTAGTGTCCTGTACAACTGACATGGAGAGGCTGCTGCTGCGATTCCAGGCCATGGGAAGCAACAGGGTGGCTTTGCAGCAGCCCAACATCCTGGCCCTGAAACGGGGGAGTGTATATCACCTTCCTGCACTCCACCTGTGTGGAGCCTGTGTGGGTGGACTGAATTTCACCTGAAATGATTGGACATAACTATAAGAGCTATGAGATAGCTGTACCTGTGCACAAGAACCTTCCTTTACCCACTAGTAATGTTAGGTCAGACCCGTAGAGCAGATTTGCTTTAGTGTTTCATAAATACGAGATAATCCATATTGAAAGGTACAATCCACACTATTCATATGTGCTGAATTCTGAATTAGTTTTAACCTCCCAGGAGAAAGACCTAGGCATCACGTGCAGTGGAGGTTAAAAAAGTGACAAGTGAAAAATGTGTGAGTTGCTTTAAGAAAAAGATATATTAATACAGAAAAGATTATTGCTATTATAGAAACTTATGGTACAGCCTCACCTTGAATATTGTGGCCTTTGTCATCTCATTTGAAAAGAACAAAACAGAAATAGGTAAACTCTAGAGAAGAGCAATAAACAATATTTTAGGCTTCATGTGTGGAAAGAGAGAGAAAGACAGAAGGAATTTCATAAAAGCTGAAATTAAGGACTAGGTGCCAGATTCTAGTTATAACTGTCTCATGTGAGTGTCAGTCTGGAATAACTCCAAAGAGTTTAATTGCATCACACACATTGCCTAACACAGGTGTAAAAGTGGAGTATCTAGCCCCTTGATTTCAGTTACACCAGTGGAAATGTTCAACAACTCAACTGACTTCAAAGAGATGCTCCTGATTTATACCATTGTAGCTGAGATCAAAATCTGGCGCTGGAACTATATAGTTTTTAAGGAGAGAATAATATGCCATAGTAAATGTATGATGAGTGGCTAGATTTTCAAATGCTCAACACACACACTCTGAGCTGGAATTTCTGTACCCGCTTGCTCCCATTGCAACACTTACGGCCAGATATTTAAAAGTGTGCTGTGTATATAATTCCACTCTGGAACTCGCTAGCAGGCAACTCAGATTAAAAAGTTTATAGTTGTGTATAGTTACAGGAAAAACAATTCCAACTCTTCATTCACCTGGCCATAAACTAATTAGCTGGAGTAGGGAAAGAAATTTACCCTAGTGCATATTAATGCAGAATGGCCATGCGCTTTATAGGGGGTTCTTATCCATCCTATACAGCATTTAGGACTTCCCACTGAAAGAGGCTGTAAACTGAACTAGATAGCCTATTTGTCTGTTTTGTTCTTGATAAAGCCTAAATTATCAAAGAAATATGCAAAAATCAGAGCACAATCTCCTCTGTGCAGATCTCTAGGACCATTCGCCTTGTTGGTAAACCAGAAACATGTAATAATCTAAAACACTATATAGTATTCAGTTTCCTAAATGGGTAATTTAATTTAAAACTAGTAGTTTAACACTAGTAATAATGCTTGTATTTATTTTTATAAAAAAGAATTTAAATAATGGGAAAGAGGGGATGGAGCTCTATTGTTGCTAGCTTTCTGCCCAATTAATTCTGAGAGTTTGGTGGGAGGGTTTTTAATATTATTTTTTGGGGGGGATTGGGGTTTGTTTTGTTTTTCCTTTTACCTCTTTCTTGGACTTCTCTCCCTGTGTTTAAATGTTTTTCGTTTTGTTTCATAATCTTTCTTATTGCAGATCGTTATGGTCATCTAATGGTCATTAGAGTCTTTCTATTTAAGGTATATTTTCCACAATAGCCTTTTTCACTAGTGAAATCAGCCTTTGAATATGCTGGTCTCTGTTTTATGGGTTTGCTGTTCTAATGTTGCTTACCCAGATTTTCTTAAATGATTACATTGTTTTTCCAGTATAGTAGAGTACCTGATTATATCAAAATGCTTTCAACAAGTACTAGCTGAAAGCTGTTACTTCTGATACTATGAAAGCCTTGGTTGCTGTCCAAGCACTGTAGAGTTAGAGAATGATTGGACTGTTACTTACCAGCATGTCAGAAAGTTTAGCTCCAAATAAGAAACCATAATGCATAAGTGATTATTTCATCAAGCCACACATTCAGTTTAACATCATCTCCTGTAAATTAAAAGGTGAATTTCCCAAGATTCTAGCTCTGTGCTGCTCAGAATTTCCTCTCTGATGCTAATTTTACTTTAGTTGCTAAGGCACAATTGGCAGAGAAGCAAGGGGGAAAAATCAAGTAATGAAGCCTACAAGTAGTTCCTTGAGGGAGTGATGAGCTGAATAAGGTAAATAGATAATAAATCAAGCATGCATTTTTGCTGACTTCACTGAGGGGAGAGAAAGAATGACAGGCATGGAATAGAGAGAGAACACATAATTGTACCTGGGTTGGTATTTCATAGCATTGTCTTTTTAATATTTTGTAGTCTTTCTCCAAAGAATCTTTATATAACATCATATCTAATGCTTTCAAAGTGAAATTCACATCTGTGCATAGAGTCAATACAAGGCCTATCCATTACTTAAGTCCTGTTTTTGTGGTGGCCCTCCGCACAGAGGTAAATTTCACATTCAATTTTTACTTAGATTTAAAAAAAAAAATCCAAAGTTTACAGAATCTTACTGGAGACCAGGAAGAAAGATAATATTAAAACTAAATATATTTTCCACAGGATCAGAAAGTGATTGTGAAATATACTGCATATATTGGTTTGTGTTTGGGGGCGAAAGTGGGGAAAAATCAGTACTGGCAAGACTTTTTTGGCATTTTGAATGCTATATACTGGTTATATATACTGGCTATATACATTCTATAGACTACATTTAATAAAACAAAATAAATAATTCCTAGAGCATTATTTATAGGGTTTTTTTAAATTGCTAGTTTAGCCCTTGATGCAGCAAGCCATACTGCACAAACACAGGGGTCTGTTCATGTGGAGTAACTCAGAATTGGCCTTAATAATATGTTCCCAATGGTTGAATTTCTGTTTTCCCGGACACATCAGTTCTTGCAATAACCTCTTTGGCAATAGGCTATGTTAAAAAAATTTCTACATGCCCAAAGGATGCTTCTTATGTTTTTGTCATTCTTGTTGACACTCATCCAGCAAAAGGAATAGATATTTGCACACTGAATTTATTTGAGACAATGCATGTGAGATGGTGGGGCACTAAGGAAGCAGAAATACTCCCACAGGATAGAAACTCTAAGGTGATAAGTTGCAGATCAGTACCTATTGGGCAAAACTTTAATGAGAGGTTGTTTGCTAGGAATTCTAACATTATGAAGAGAAATACCAAGAAATTGTCAGATACTCTGAAATCTTTTTAGTTTGGTATTCCTTTTTCCTTAAATAAACTTCTATTGAGCAGAAGCCATTCCCGAGCACACAATCTCAAAACATACTGCTAAATGTCCTTTTATATGAATGATCAAAATACATATTATAGACCTCAAATGGGTCTGATCCTGGTACTATATGAAAGATCCAAGTAAGCAAAATGAAGTGCATGGGAAATACAAATGATTCTTCCAGCATACTAGCTGTTGCCCGCTACATGACTGATTCATAGATTATGGCCAAAGGAATTGAATAACTGCATACCCATTAACTGTTCTCCTTCCCCATTGGTGCTGCAGAATACATAGCCAGAATTTACGGGGGGTCACTGTTTTTAGGCAGTCACAGGCCAAAGGATTTTGACTGACTAAAGACCACAGTAAGATGCCCAATAATTTGCTTAAAGAGCAAGCTTCAAATACAGAACTAGGACAAGACAAGCAATGTTTAAACAGTCGGCAAACCCATCTTTTGTTCTTCCTGCTTGTCACTGTAACATAACAGATGACTGTTATCAAGACTTGCTCCCCACATCTGACACTAGAGAAAACAATCAAAGCCATTTAAAATAATTAAGACATTGTAAAACTAAAAATATTTAAAGCATCTTTATGTTTTTGGCTGTAAGAATTATGTGATTTTGCTTTTCTTCTATCATTATAACAACACCCGTCTCTAGGCCACTTAATTTACAGATTCCCCCTCACTTCACTATGTAGGAAAAATATTTCCTGCCACATCTTATGGGTTTGATTTCTTGCAGGTGGTTTGCTATCATACAGAAAGGTTTGTTTCTACTGTTTTACACTTGCCTATTTCATTCTGCTTGGCGGGGCGAGGGGTTTGGACTGTGGGAAGGAGTTCAGGGCTGGGACAGAGGGTTAAGGTGTGAGGGGGTGAGAACTGTGGCTGGGGTGGTGGGCTCTGGGGTGAGGCTGGGGATAAGGGGCTCAGGATTGGGGCAGAGGGTTGAGATATGGAGAGTGAGGGCTCCAGCTGGGGGTTCAGGCTCTGGTGTGGGGCTGGGCATGAGGAGTTTGGGGTCCAGGCTGCCCTGGGGCTGCAACGGGTAAATATGACTCCCCCAGCTCTCTCTCCCTGCAGCAGCACCTGGACTGGAGGGGGAAGGGTGCCTCTCCCCACTGCGGCTGCTCCGGGATTGGGGCTGTGGGAAGAGGCATCTCTCCCACAGCTGCAGCAGGTCCAGGCTGGGGCTGGGATAGGGCCAGGGGAGGGGCACCTGCCTCTCCTACATCCACGGCAGATCCATGCCAAGGCTGGGTTGGGGCCAAAAGAGGGGCCCGCAGGCCACGGCACGTCTGGGCCAGAATGGGTTGGGTCAGGGGCTAGGGGAGGGGCACCTCTCCCCACCACAGCTGTGGACACCTGCACAGCACTTAATAGGTTGCTGCACGGCCACATGGCCACACAGTTTAGAGGGAACTTAGCCTATAACTGGATATTACTCATCTGGGGTTTGGAGTTAACAGCAAGCAGGCCAAGTCAGGAAGCCCCATAGTCTGGACTAGGATGCTATGTTGGAAGACAGAAGTTAATAAAAAGGGACCAGAAGTAGCTGGAGTCCATTAGTCTTCCAGGAAATCATCCTGGAGCATACAGAAGGAGGAAGATGCTGGTTGCTTGGAATGCCAAGTAGCAATTTTTTTGAGGAATTATAAAATGTATCTGTGCTTACCTGAAAATTTCCTTTCTTCAAGTAATTAAGTCCACAAATCCACTACAATGAGTGCTTCAGCCTGTTTGCAGCTTAGGGCAGACCAGGCTATTCAGTCACTGCTGGCAAGGGATGCCCCTTCCCCTGAAATTCCCTCCAGCTGAGACAACTTCTCCAATCAGGATAATTTACTCCTACTTTCCTAAATTATCCTATAGCAGAGCCTGGAAAATTATCTCTAAAGAAACAAACTCAAACCTTTGGATGTTAATTTCCATCTCTATTCTACATGATCCATTTATCTCCTGGGTGCACTGGATCTGTGGAGCTTATTTCATGAATTGAGTAAATTTTGAGGTAAGTATAGGTACATTTTCCTAGTTCTCATTGTGCTAAGGTCCACAGATCCATTGCAATAGGATTTTCATAATGATGTTCCTCAAGGGCGGGAAGCAGGATTATCCTTTAAATATGGACATGGAAATAAGGTATTTTGAATGTTCTTTGTGATGAGCTGGACCCCCTGGGATGTCATCTGGTGTGCTGGAACTCCACTGAGTCAAACTATTCTGACAGCCTGGGCTGCCTTTTATCTGGTCTTGCTGGCCTCGGCTCCCCAGCCTTTTCCAGCCAAGCACATAGAAGGGCCAGAGAGACAGATCCACTCCAGGAAGGCTCAGCTTAAGGGGTTTGCCACAGCACCCATATGTCCACCACCTCTTAAGAGTACAAACCCAAAATTATATGAAATTTGCTTCTTCCCTCAATGTGGAGGAGGGTGTGCACAACTCCTTACTCCACTCCCCTCACCACCCATTAAAAATCACATAAACTGGGTTCTGTTATAAATCAGAAATACATTTATTAGCTATAATAGGTGTATTTTAAGTAGTTAAGGATGTAGCATAGAGATCAAGGCAGATTACTAAGAATATAAAACAGAGCATGCATACTAAGCTTAATATACTAAAGAAACTGGTTACATGTAATTTCTCATCCTAACTGTGGTTCTAATAATCTTCTTCACAGGCCAGATGCCCTTCCAGCCTGGGTCCAGTCCTTTCCCCCAGTTCAGTCTTAATTGTTTCCAGCAGTCACCTTGGGTGGGGCAGCAGAGGACAACTGACAACCTGTCGTACCTCACTCCCCACCCTTAAATAGAATTTGCATAAGGCAGGAGTCCTTTGGTTCCTAGTTTGACCACGCTGCCCTTTCAGCTTCTCATGGAAAAGTACAGAATTCAAGATGGGTTCCAGTATCAGGTGACATGGGCCTTTGTAGGGCCCCTGTAGCCATTCTTCACAGGCTGACCCACATGTTCACAGGAAGACTCAGCTCTTTCATAATCCGTTGTCTCATGTTGATGGGCCATCAGCACTGTTGGGCTTTTTCATTGTTGTACCTGAAGTGTCAGCAGGGGGCATAACCCAAGTAACATACAGTAACTCCTCACTTAACATCCTCCCGCTTAATATTTCAAAGTTTTGTCACTGCTCATTAGGGAACAAGCTCAAGTTGTGCAATGCTCCCTTATAATGTTGTTTGGCTGTCTGCTCTGTCCACTGCTTGTAAGATTCTGTGGAAAAGCAGCTACTTTACAAGGCAGCATTGCACAAGTTCTTCTCCACCTCCTTCCCCCCCCCCCCCCCGTACTTCCCCCACCGCCAAACATCTGTTTTGGTGGTGCTTAGAACTTTGGGGGGGGAGGACAGGGATGCAGCCTGCTCCGGAGAGAGGTGGAGTGAGGGTGGGAAGAGGTGGGCCTGGAGTGAAGCAGGGATGGGAAGAGGCAGGGATGGAGCATTCCCCGGAAAAGTCAGTGCCTGTTCTCCTAAGTAATTAGTACATATTCTGTGGGATCATTCAAGGTGAAGTGGCCTATTAACACTGCTGTAGTCAGAGGATAAAAAGGGGGGTTAGTGGGTTACAGATTGTTGTAATTAGCTGTGAATCCAATGTCTTTATTAAAACTGTGGTTTTCTAGCAGAGTTATGAATTTAAGCTCCAGGCTCTGCTTTTGAAGGTGTTGTGCAGGTTTCCTTTGAGGACGAGGCCTGAGAGGTCATGTATGGAGTCAGGGCCGGCTTTAGGCCTATTCCACCAATTCCCCCAAATCAAGTCCCGCGCCTAAGAGGGCCCCGTGCCCAGTGAGAATCCCTTCCCTGGCTAGAGGTGCCTTTTTAATTTTTACTCACCTGGAGGTGCTACGGGTTTTCAGCAGCACTTCTGTGGCGGGTCCTTCAGTGCCGCCAAAGACCTGGAGCAAGTGAAGGACCCGCCACCAAAGTGCCGCCGAAGACTCGGACCACCACCCGGTGAGTACAAGCCCCATGAGTTTTTTTACATGTGTTTCTTTTTTTTTTTTAGTCATCCCTGCCGGGGCCCCGTCGAAACTGTTCAAATTGGGCCCCGCACTTCCTAAAGCCAGCCCTGCATGGAGTGACTGTTTTGTCAAAAGTGTTAGCCCATGAGCGATAGGGTGGTTTTATCTGTTATCACTTTTCTGTGTGGGTTCGTGCAAGAGAGTAGTCATTGTCTAGTTTCACCCACACAATTATGGTTGGAGCGTTTGATGCACTGGATGAGGTACACCTGTCATGGTAGACATGTGTAGGACCAATGGATCTTAAAAGGTTGTGGGAGGTATTGATAATCATAGTAATGGTGATATGACTGAGGGTTTTGCATCTATTGTTGTGGAAGAGTCTGGTACTGCTTTTAGTTGGTGTGTTCTGATCTGTGAGGAGCTTTGTTTCTGATGATACCTGATAGGGAGTTGGGGTTAATGGGTGGCTGAACTGAAGGAAGTGGGGAGCTGAACTTAGTGAAGTGGCCGCTGGTGGGGGCTGGAGGCTGTACTGAGGAGGCTGTACTGAGGGAAACTGTGGGGGCCTGAATTGAAGGGGATGGGGGCAAATGGGTTGTGGGGATTGAACTTATTGGGAAGGGGCTAATGGGACTGAGACAGCTGATGGGGAAGAATGGAAGGGCTGGGTGATGGCAGAACTGATGACGGGAAGGGGGGAAGGATTAATTTCTGGGCAGGGGACAGGCAGATGTGGAGTTGAGAGCTCTTGCAGCAGGGGTGGAAATCACATTACCCAGTACATTTGGGAGGGTGGGCAACGTTAATTGCCACAAAACAGCACTGGGGTTGGGCAGGTAGAATTAAAAAATCACTGACAGACTGCAAAACCACAATATAATCTGTTTTGTAATCTGGCAATAATATATTCTCCTTTTTCTCTATCCCCTTTTTTATGATTCCTGACATCCTATTTGCTTTTTTGACTGCCTCTGCACACTGCGTGGACATCTTCAGAGAACTATCCACGATGACTCCAAGATCTTTTTCCTGACTTGTTGTAGCTAAATTAGCCCCCATCATATTGTGTGTGTAGTTGGGGTTATTGTTTCCAATGTGCATTACTTTACATTTATCCCCATTAAATTTCATTTGCCATTTTGTTGCCCAATCACTTAGTTTTGTGAGATCTTATTGAAGTTCTTCACAGTCTGCTTTGGTCTTAACTATCTTGAGCAGTTTAGTATCATCTGCAAACTTGGCCACCTCACTGTTTACCCCTTTCTCCAGATCATTTATGAATAAGTTGAATAGGATTGGTCCGAGGACTGACCTTTGGGGAACACCACTAGTTACCCCCTCCATTCTGAGAATTTACCATTAATTCCTACCCTTTTTCCCCTGTCTTTTAACCAGTTCTCAGTCCATGAAAGGACCTTCCCTCTTATCCCATGACAACTTAATTTATGTAAGAGCCTTTGGTGAGGGCCTTGTCAAAGGCTTTCTGGAAATCTGAGTACACTATGACCACTGGATCCCCCTTGTCCACATGTTTGTTGATCCCTTCAAAGAACTCTAATAGATTAGTAAGACACGATTTCCCTTTACAGGAACCATGTTGACTTTTGCCCAACCATTTATGTTTTTCTAGGTGTCTGACAATTTTATTCTTAACTATTGTTTCAACTAATTTGCCCGGTACCGATGTTAGACTTACCGGTCTGTAATTGCCGGGATCACCTCTAGAGCCCTTTTTAAATATTGGCGTTACATTAGCTAACTTCCACTCATTGGGTACCGAAGCCGATTTAAAGGACAGGTTACAAACCTTAGTTAATAGTTCCGCAACTTCACATTTGAGTTCTTTCAGAACTCTTGGGTGAATGCCATCCGGTCCCGGTGACTTGTTAATGTTAAGATTATCAATTAATTCCAAAACCTCCTCTAGTGACACTTCAATCTGTGACAGTTCCTCAGATTTGTCACCTACAACAGACGGCTCAGGTTTGGGAATCTCCCTAACATCCTCAGCTGTGAAGACTGAAGCAAAGAATCTATTTAGTTTCTCTGCAATGACTTTATCATCTTTAAGCACTCCTTTTGTATCTTGATCATCGAGGGGCCCCACTGGTTATTTAGCAGGCTTCCTGCTTCTGATGTATTTAAACATTTTGTTATTACCTTTTGAGTTTTTGACTAGCCATTCTTCAAACTCCTCTTTGGCTTTTCTTATTACATTTTTATTCTTAATTTGGCAGTGTTTATGCTCCTTTCCATTTACCTCACTAGGATCTGACTTCCACTTTTTGAAGGAAGTCTTTTTATCTCTCACTGCTTCTTTTACATGGTTGTTAAGCCATGGTGGCTCTTTTTTAGTTCTTTTACTGTGTTTCTTAATTTGGGGTATACATTTAAGTTGGGCCTCTATTATGGTGTCTTTAAAAAGCACCCATGCAGCTTGCAGGGATTTCACTTTAGTCACTGTATTAGTCAAATTTTCTAGAGGGCTGGAGCTTCTCAAGCCATTCCCAGATGAGCTGTAGTCCCAGCCATAATCATGTCATTGGCAGAGCAAAACAAATAATAACATTTTGAATTGCCAACACTGTCTTTTCCTATGGGGCACAGGACCCTACTGTCCCTGCACATTTTGCAGCCACAAACAGCTCCTGCAAACTCCATTCCTCCTGCACAGCCACATCCTCTAGTGTTTCCTGATTTATAAAATTAAGCAACTAGGAGAACTTTATAATATTTTAGCAGCCAGTTTTTTAAAGGGAAATACAATTGTCCTGAGACAATTCCCATTCAAATCACTTGAATTCCCATTCAAGTCAAGTCAGTCCCTATGTATTCAATGTATTTCTTCTTCCCCTTTTCTCTGTTTCTTCATTTTCCTGTACATGTTGTATGTTTATATCAAAATTTTCAGCATCATTTTCTTCTGTTTAATATATTTAATATTTTAAGAATATTCTTCATTTCTCCTTCCTCTTCAAAATATTTTTCTTTCCTGTTTGCTATTCTGATTTCCTTCTGTCAAGGCAGACTCCCCACTCTGAGTGCAGAGGGTGGGGGCCCACAAGGATTCTAAAAATTAATAGTATCAGAGGGGTAGCCGTGTTAGTCTGGATCTGTAAAAGCAGCAAAGAATCCTGTGGCACCTTATAGACTAACAGACGTTTTGGAGCATGAGCTTTCGTGGGTGAAGAAGTGGGTATTCACCCGCGAAAGCTCATGCTCCAAAACGTCTGTTAGTCTATAAGGTGCCACAGGATTCTTTGCTGCTTTTAAAAATTAATACTGGCCATTCCAGGCTTGTATTAAACTCCCAAGGTTACAGTTTCTCTCTGACCTTGGATGGGTAGATGCTGCCACCACCCAAGTGCAAAAAAACCCCTTGGGAGTCAGGAAGGCTCACTTGAGAATTCCTTTCAGTGGAGTACCCTCAAGCCCTTTCGCCGCCCCCCCTCCCCCCAATCCCCCGGAAGAGCTGAGAAAGAAAACAAAGGAAATCAGCTGTTGCCACTAACCAATTAAACAACATGTGCACAAACCTCTTAGGACATAAAAATTTAATCCTGTTCTTAAAAAAGGTAAATTTTATTAAACCCAAAAAGAAAGGAAATACATTTGGAACTTAGGCTTTTTGTTAGATCTTAACAGAAACAATTACAAAAATTAAGCATCAAGATAGCTCTCTTGAGGTTCAGCTTAAAGGTTACGAGTAAAACAAAAGCATCTGGGGTTAGCACAGAGGAGTCCACAAGCCAGTAAAAAATAAAAGAAATAACCCTAATCACATCTTCCTAGACATTCCCTAATTTACTTACATTTCTTTAGGTATGATCTGATGTTTTTTCAAACCTGTGTTAAAGTTTCTCACAGCATAACTGCTCCCTTCTTTCCCAGAGAACCACAACATACAGACAAAGGGAATATTTTTTCCCATTTTAAAAAGTTCTAGCCCTCCCATTGGCTCTTTTGGTCAGGTGCTGCCCACTCCTTTCCTTTTACCTGTGGGCTTGCTTACCCTTTACAGGTAAAGCAAGTAGAGAACAGGTACTAAAGGAATTGTATCGCTAACTGGCTGGCTGGGTGTCCATAAAAGGGAGCTATCCCCCGCCCCCTTCATTTATCACACCACATCTCATACCTATGTCAAAATTCTCCCTATTTTGTAGACTCTGCTTCCAGTCTCCTCTTCCTTTCTTCCTCTCCATTTTCTCTTTCACTCACCGTATTCTCTCTAGTTCCCCTCCACATTCCCACAGTTTCTGTGGCCTGTTTCCTCTACTTCACTCTTCTAGTCTCCCTCTTCCCAGATTGCTCTTTCCTCCTTTCTGATCTTTCTCTCCCTACTTCCTCACTCACCCTCACACTTTTGTCCCTTATAGCAAAGAGATGAGGGGAAGGGAGCTTCTCCTTCTCTTGGATGGGACTCCTGTCTTTCTCCCCTCTGTAGAGGGGGTAGGAGCCCTGCAGGGTGGGGGCTTTCAGAAGGGAAAACTGTGTTTGGGCCTTTAGGGTTCTCTCTCTTATGCCCACCCTGAGGAAGCTGGCAGGGCAGGAAGCACCATACTCCACACCTTGTAGGAAGGGCATATGCATGGAGATATCCCTGCTGAATCTGCAGCAAAGTGCCGTATGCTACTCTCCCCTGGAAGAAACATCAGTGCCACTGCTGCAATCAGCTCTATGTCAGCAGTCAGCCTTGCTACTGCTCACTTATGGCTGCAGTTTGTAGGGTGCGGAGCAGCTGCAGAATATGTTGGAAGTGGATCCTCCTGGACGCTGCAGATTTCGTTTTTACCTGACTGTGGATCGCTCCTAGCACTTGGTCCAAATCTGTTTTTTCCAAGGATCTGCCTTTAATCCATCTTTGTCTTAATATAGTGGTTTATATTCGTTGTTGGTAGAACTCAATTTTATATATACACATACTCAAGGGTGGCAGGTTTGCAGAAATTTTGGTGGTGCCTAGAATGCCCAGAGCCCACCCTCCCAAACTCCACCCCCAACCTGCCTAAGGCTCTGGGAGGGAGTTGGGGTGAGGGGAGGAGGTCTGGGGTGCAGGGTCTGAGCTGGGGCAGGGGATTGGCGTGCAGGCTCTGGGAGGGAGTTTAGGTGCTGGGTGCAGACTGCAGGCTGAGAGAGGGGGGTGCAGGAGGGGGTGAGGGGTGCAGGCTCTGGGAGGGAGTTTGGGGCAGGAGAGGGTGTGTGGGAAGGGAATGGGGGTGCAGGCTCTGGGCTGTGGCAGGGGTGGGGAGGCAGGAGGGGGTGAGAGGTGCCGGCTCTGGGACAGAATTTGGGTGCAGGCTCTGGGCTGGGGTGAGGGTGCAGGCTCTGGGAGGGAGTTTGAGGACAGGAGGGGGTGCAGGCTCTGGAACAGAGTTTGGGTGTAGGCTCTGGGCTGGGGCAAGAGGTGTGGGTGTAGGAGGGGGTGAGGGTGCAGGGTCAGGGATGGAGTTTGGGTGCAGGCTCCAGGCTGGGGCAGGGGCTGGAGGTGCAGGAAGGGGTGAGGGGTGCAGGCTCTGGGATGGAATTTGGGTGCAGGTTCTGGGCTGGGGTGAGGGTGCAGGCTCTGGGAGGGAGTTTGGGGACAGGAGGGGGTGCAGGCTCTGGAACAGAGTTTGGGTGTAGGCTCTGGGCTGGGGCAAGAGGTGTGGGTGTAGGAGGGGGTGAGGGCGCAGGGTCAGGGATGGAGTTTGGGTGCAGGCTCCAGGCTGGGGCAGGGGCTGGAGGTGCAGGAAGGGGTGAGGGGTGCAGGCTCTGGGACGAAATTTGGGTGCAGGTTCTGGGCTGGGGGTGGGAGTGTAGGCTCTGGGAGGGAATTTGGGGGCAGGAGAGGGGGTATGGGAAAGGGGTGGGGGTGCAGGCTCTGGGAAGGGGTGAGGGGGGCGCAGCGCTTCCCTGGGGCTCCTAGGCAGGGCAGGCCAGGAGGCCTCCCTGTGCTGCTACCCCCAGGCACTGCCCCTGCAGTTTCCTATTGGCTGCAGGGGCGCTTGGGGTGGGAGCAGCATGTGTGGACACAGACCCAACCTACACCACCCAGGGGCTTTAGGGAGGGCCCAGCAGCTATGTGGAGCGAGCAGGCGGGAAGCTGGTCAGCTCCGCTGTGCTGCTGGTGGTGTGTGGGGCCCCCAGGTTGTTTTAAATTGCATGGGGGGAGCGCTCGGGGACGGAAGGCTGGGTCTCTCCCTCAGCCCTGCCTCAGACAGTGCTGGAGCTGAGTCTCAGGCCAGGAATATTCCTGGTGCCCATAGAACTCGCTGCCCATGCACATGCTTAGACATCCCAGAGTATATAAATGTGTTTCTATGAATGTGATCATAACAACACACCGCTGACATAAATGTAAAAAGAGCCATATACAAAGGTCAGTTAGACATATTGACAATATAGCAAATGCTTGCTTTCTCAGATACATGTACTCGCTATGTTAGCGCATTCAAACTTGCCTGTTGGTGTCCCTAAAGTGTTTTGCGTAAAGCCTGTTGATACCATTCACAGTCATCTGATTCCATCTGCGCCTATATTTACACTTTCACCAAAACTTAATCCCTTTCCTACATTTTTTATTCATGCTTTAGCCTTCAAAAATGACTTGTGATGAAGAAATATACAAACTACTTCATTTATTTTCAAATGAGAACCCCAAAATAAATGAAGGAACAGAATAAACAGCAGAAATAAACCCTTCAGATGACAGCCTGTCTCCTATAGAAAACAGCGATGAAGTGCACAGACAGATGGCTTCTGCAGACGGAGCCTACTCCCGATGTGCAGTAAATCAGATTTTTTTCACAAATATTCTTGTCAGGTTTTTTTCAGAATCACTGTTTTAAAGATTGTTATTGACACTGAGCAATGGAATAGTGATTTCAGCCTCATTGCTGACTTGGAGGGCATCATGATTCGCCTAAGGCTCTGCCTCTAGTTTGAGCCCTTTCCTTGGCAATGAGGATAAGACTGTTCCTCCAGTGCTCAACAATATGTCACATTTCTGGAGGTGATATGCAGGTAATCAAATGCAGATTAACCCACCTTTGACCATTCACCTGCACTCTGCCCATTAATCTGTCCTACCTAACATTCCAACCTCCCTGAGCAGCTTCACACAGATGATCATTTAAAATTTGCTGTCCCCCTAGGGTGACCAGATGTCCCAATTTTATAGGGACAGTCCCTATTTTGGGGTCTTTTTTCTTACATATGCTCCTATTACCCCCACCCTCTGTCACGATTTTTCACACTTGCTGTCTGGTCATCCTAAGTCCCACAAATATGGAATTTTTGCCATTTGCTGTCATTCCTTCCCACCCATAGTGGAACTAGTGCCAGTTCTGCACTAGTGACATATTTAAGACATGATAGATTGTGACACTGTTACCTTCTCCCCTTAATTCAGTTCTTCTCCATGGCCCTTGGGCAATTCCCGTGAATATGCCTGCCCCCAGCCTTGACTGCACCACACTTTATGGGAGAAAATCCCATAGTCTGTGTCCCTTTGAGGTGTGTTTCCTCTCTTTGAGATGGTCTGTGTGAAATTTTGCAAAACTAGTCTAAGGCGCAAATGGTCTAATTAAAAAAACCCTAAAAACAGAGAAAATGTTAAAACAAAACTTGGTTTTGCATAACATCTTATATTCTGAAAAGTTGAGGTAGCTACATTTAGGAGGCTCAGTAACCATCAATACAAGAGACTTTATATTTTCCTGGAGGGAACTTTCTTTTCTCTTCCATTCTGTCTCCCAATATTTGGCAAGCAGCATTTCCTAATCCCACCCTCTAGGATCTATATCCCAGGACCTGGTGAACTCTGTCTCATTCCCTCTGGTCATATTATTTATAACTCCTTTCACACTATAATTAGAACAGGGTACATAATTATTTTTTGTGTGTGGTACCAGTTCTGAAAACTCGAAAACAAAATTTTGTTTGGGTCAAACTGATCTGAATTTTTTTGGAATTCAAAAAATCTGGATTGGGTCTGCTCTGGAGCAGAGATTTGAGCCTGGGTCCCCCACATCCTAAGTGAGCTCCCTAGCTCCTGGGCCAAAGGTTATGAAGGAGATAGTGTGGAGGTGAGGAGAAGGGGTAACAGTAGCACATCACCATCACCACCTTTTTCTTCCTCTTCTTTTTCAGTCTGGTTTGTAAATGGCCAGAACTATTCATGTCAAGTTCTCAAATTAGTTTGCGTCAACCAAAATATTTTCTGTTGAATAAACTATTTATCTGAAAAATTTCATCCTCCTCTAATTGTAATTGACCTTGAAAGAGAGACAACTCTCAGTCCAGCTGGTGGCCAGTTGCTATAGCTTTGTGGACTTGTCAGAGATGGATGTTCTGATGGACTGCTGAGTCCCTTCCCTTCAGCCAGTCAGATCCCATTGGTGGTAGAACTGGAGATAGGAACCACCTTTGGAGATGTGAAAGTGAGGGAGCGTCTTTCCTGAAGGCAATTCTCACAGCTGGGGATTTCCAGCCCCGCTTTGCAAGCTACCTCCTTCTAGGTCAGTTGTTGGGAAGAAGGCCTTTTGAGATGCTAATTACCTTGTGGAGTGATTAGGTGAGGGGGAAAGAAGCATAGAGCCAGCTATGCACCACATTTGAATTCCCCTAAACTAGAGGAATCCTTGGCTATTTCTTTAGGGCAGTTGTCCAGTTCCTTTGTGCTGCTAGAATATTTTAGACTTCAACATATGTTAAGTATTAATAAATCATTCATTCTTGTCACTGCAACAAAAAACAGTAAATATCTTTATTTTAAACCATCTACTCTAGCAAATGCTGGATTACCTACTTTTGGCGTATTCTCATCCCTGTATTACAAAGTCTCTTGCATGTAATCTGTATAATGCAGCCAGTGGAACCAATTCTGTGTTCTGCTCTGGCCCCTTTACACTGGTTCTGAGGAGGAAGTGTAAAGCTGACTGAACTGGTCACTGGGAAATACCCAGATGACACAGAACTGGTGGGATGGCTTTATGCTATCCCATCTCGCAGCTGTCAGTGTAAGGATGCATCTCAGGGGAATGACCCAGAGTGCCACTGTGCTCTGACTATTCTCAGCTGATGCAATGGCTCCTTGGCTGGAATCACTGCTCTGGATTACATTGTAGATTTAACTGTTTCCTGGCTGTCCTGAGAATCTGAGAATCTCAAAGGTGCAGCTCAGAATCATGTCTGATATCACAAAATAGAAATAATCAAGGAGAGATTGTCCACACTAGTACATCAGAATATCAATCCCACAACTGAGGAAGAAGGTCATAGTGGTTTAAAAACTGCCTGGTTTAGAGTGAAATTGAAGCTAGTTATGAAAAATAATAAAAACCAAATCGAAGAAAGGGGAAGATGATAGTTATGAATATAAATCAGAAACTAGGAATTGTAGAAAATTGATAAGGGAACCGAAGAGATGCAAGAAATCTATTGCCAGCAGAGCTAAGTATAATAAGGAGTTTAAGTATATTAGGGACAAAAAGAACCCTGAGAATGGTATTGGTCCATTTCTAGATAGAAATAACAGAATTATCAATAAGAATGCGGAAAAGGCTTAAGTTTTCAATAAATATTTCTGTTCTTTGGCAAAAAAAATGATGATTTAGTCATATCATATGTTGATATATTATATTTTGATGATAGCACACTTTCCATTCCACTAGTATTTCAAGAGGATGTTAAACAGCAGCTACTAAAGTCTTTAATTACATAATCACATGCTACTTTTTCCACTAGATGCCTCCCTCATTTATTGCACAGGATGGAGACCTGCTCTGGGGTTTTGCAGTAAAGGAAATTATTGTCTGTAGGGTCCCTCCCAGGGTCCTTGCAGGAGCTGGAAAATATATAATGAATGAGGCAGGAGATTGCAGGAAGAGAAAGGGGGTCTTATGGTTAAAACAATTAACTGCTGCCCTGAAGAACTGCATAATATCCCTGCGCCTGCCACAGAAGTCCTATGTGATACTGGTCAAATCCTTTAAACCAAACATTTTCAGATCCATTCACTAATTGTGTGTTCCTCATTTTCTGAATGCCTGACTTGAGACCCTCAGAAGTGCTGAGTGCTCACAGCTGCTACTGAAGTCAATGGGAGCTGTGCTTGACTACATGAAGTGCAATATAATTCTAAAGACTGAAAAATCTGATCCTCAGTGTCTCAGTTGGGCATCCAAAATGAGTGGATACTTTTGACCTTAATCTTTCAGCTCTCCATTTGTAAAATGGGGATAATGCCACCCTCACTGCACAGGGGTTTTGTGACGATAAATTAATGTCTGTGAAACACTTGGATACCATAATAATAAGTCTCATAGAATTATCAATATCCTCAGAGACTTTTCTGACTTCATAACAGGGTTTGAATATTGTTCAAGAAATAAGTCCTATGGTCACACATTGAACAATGAGGATATAACAAAATATTGAATAGCTGTTCATTAAATGAACATTGCCCATGTAGTGCACTGATGAGGAAGGGGCTCCGTAAAAAAATGGTATGTGACCATGTAATTAAAGCCTGTATCATGTATATGCACAAGGGGGCTGTATTCAAGTTACTCATGCAACCTTAATACGGGCATTTCCTAACTTTTGAATGCTTGACTTCTCAACCTTAATGTTCTTTTAACATAGCTTTTTAGTGTGTAATGTATGCATAGTGTAATGTGTATACATTCTAAAACAGGATGTATATCAAACACCGCTCTCATCGCTTTACTTGTATATTGAATCCTTTTCCTCTGTGTGTGTTGGGCTGTTTGAGACATGAATTGTGTCTTCCCATTTATTTGTACAACACCTAGTGCACATTAGATGCTACTATAATACAAATTAATAATAATGTTTACAATTCAAGGGAATCTGTTACAGGTATAGATGAACAATTTGGCCTCAGTTTCTTCTGCCATAGGAGGGAATGAGTCAATGTATGGCAGATCAGTGAAAGAACCCAGCATTCTCTCACTAGCAAATGTTTCTTCTCCCTACTTTAGCATTCTTAAATTCTGCTGTTACTTCAAGAGTGCCACAGAGGCCCCAAAGCTTGCTCCCATGGCCTAAATCTGCTGGTTCCCAATATCTTCACTCTCCCCAGCGCCTGGAGCAGAGCTTGACACAAAGAACACTGATCCCCAGAGCCGGCGCTTCCATTTAGGCGACCTAGGCGGTCAACTAGGGCGCTAGGATTTGAGGGGGTGGCATTTTGCCACCCTCGGTGGCAATTCGGTGGCGGGGGGTCCTTCACTCGCTCCGGGACCTGCCACCAAAGTGCCCCGAATACCGGGAGCCGTGGAAGGACCCCCCCGCTGCAGAATTGCCGCCAATGACCGGGAGTGCGGAAGGACACCCGCCTAGGGTGCCAAAAACCCTGGTGCCGCTCCTGCTAATCCCCTTACAAAGACTGCTTCTGCTGTGAGGGAAAACAGCACTCTGAAGCCTGCCACCAACAAGTAACCTAACATAGGGCCTACCTTTCCTCCTTCCATTAGGGATGATCATAAATCCTTCCCCCAACCCCAGCAGGGAGAGAAGCAGCCAGGAGCAGGCCTTTAAGCACTTTGGTTTTATTTTTCTCCACCCAGACTGAGCCTGAGGGAATACATTCAGGGAGGGTACTTTGGGTGAATAATAACAATCCAGATTGACAGGTGGACAGGTGGTGGGACGGGGGATTGTAACTTGCAAGTTCAAGTACTTTTGGTTTAGGGCTTATTTGTTTGCTTGTTTTCAATTTTAATCTCTTTGCAAGGCAAGATTGTCTCTTACACATTTTTTTAAAAAATTCTCTGTACAATCTCATTTAAAATGCCCCAAGTAATCAATTCTCTTACGAGACTGTTCCAGAGACTAACAGATCTCACTTCTCAGGAAACTTTTCTTGTTGTTTGCCTAAATTTTTCTTCACTTATATTCATTGCATAATTTTTATAGTTATACTGCTTATACTCATGTAAGCAACTCATTTGCTTTCTTGGGTTTTATTCCTTTCAAATATTAGTAGGTATGTATCATAGCCACACGTATTCATCATGTATCGATGCTATTATTATTTCCTTCTAATTTAAATGTATAAGCCATTTCAACCTCTTGATCGCTGTTATCTGAATTCCTTTTAATTTTTCAATATTCTTCTGGTACTGAAGTGCAAGAACTATACAGTGTGAGCTCATAGGACCATGTTGAGATGCTACATTATATATCTGGTCTGTGAAGGGATGCCTCTGAATAAGCTGCCTTAAATTGCAAAACAGTGGAGATTATGCTACATTTCATTGTGGGTGCCTATGTTGTTTGTTCACTTTCTCCACTAGTTCTTTTTCAGTATTATGGGTTTCCTACGTATCTCCTTTCTATTGATATCCATATATCAGATATCCTGATTATCGTGGTGTCTGGAGTGGCTCATGACCATAAGTGCCTACTTCAAGGTAGACTGTTAAGAAGCAGGGCAGGCACCTCAAACTGATATTATGTTTTATAATTAGATTTCACCAACCCAGTACCAAATGTAGACTTCCAAATATTATAGTAGTCTAACAATGGAGTCACAGAAAGTCCCCTTAGACATCACAGTCTTTCTTGCCACATAGGCATGCTGGACTATGTGATAAAAGGTCACTTATGTCATAAATATTTCAGGTTACTCCCAGTCCCAAAGGACCAGTCACTCATCCAGATCAAGTTACATCCTAGCTCTCACACCAAAGACAACGCTGGTAGCCAATTCTATAGTAACCTAACTAAAGGTTGATTAGCTAAGAAAAAAAATGAGAAATACTGAGAGGTTAAAGCAGGTAAAATATATGTACAGATAAGTCACAGTCTATAATTCAAAATAGTAGTAGAGATGCATTATTCTACCAGTTTCCCACAAGTCTCTCAGGGCAACCAAGAGTAAATCTGGAGAGCTCTGTCTTCTCCTTCAGCTATTCTGCCCATTTAGAATACAAACAGTCCAGAGATGCAAAATCTTTCCCTAAATCTATACTTACAGCTTTTTTGTATAGAAAACAAGCTGATAGGGTCACCACCCAAATGGGCTCTTTCTTTGATTAGCTGAGGGAAAGGACCACATTTAGAGTCTTTGATCTCTGATCATCAACACAATGACCACTTGCTTTGAAATTGGTGCTTTCCTCTCAAAGATCTTCATTTGCATTACACAAGTCTTCTTTCTCTTTTGATGGGTTATTTGGTTACAGGGGTATGTACAGAATAAATATTTGCCATTACATTACAACAGGATAAGTGAAAACAATGCATGTAACATCCCATTAGTTTTCAATGAAGTTTAAACACCAAATACATTCTCATACATTTAACAATCACTTTCATCCCTACTAATACACAAGTGAATTGGCCTAGGGCTTTGGCATGAGTTGGCACCTGATCTGCCAGTGTTACATTGATGTCAGCTCACATTTCCTTCCCATATTTCTATCCTAAATTTCTTTGAATTATTTCTGTCTTCTCTGAGATTAGAAACACCTCATAATGTGTCATCTGCATATTTAATTAATGTGTAGTTTAATTCTTCTTCCAGATAAATAATAAAGATATTAGGATCATAGGAGTATTTAATCCATTCCAGTTTCCTGTCTCAGACAGTACCAGATGGTTCAGAGGAAGGTGTAAAACCCAATTTAAAAAATTAGGCAGTAACATGCCTATAAGGGAAGTTTCTTCTCAACACAGAGCAGTTTATGGTTGGTTCATGGTCTGAAGAATGGCCTATATTCCTTATGGCTGGAATTTTAAAAAGGTCTTAAGGGAAGTAATTACCCAGATCCCACTGAAGGTATCAGTGGTAGTTAGATGCCTAACTTCCTTAGGCAATTTGAAAATCCAAGTCTACAAGTGCTTATTTTATGGAACTGGTATTTTTAGTATTTATAGAGCATGAAACTCACCCTTTATGAGCAGGGCCAGCCCAAGGCCTGTGCATCACACACAGTCCATTTAGGCACTGTTTCGAGGATTGAAATGGGATTTATGTTGTGCAGAAGCTTTGTGCTGCCCCTGTGCAAAAGAGTGAATTTCACCCTTAATCCTCTTAAATAAAACTGATCCTAACATTGATCTCTCCGTATCCAAGTATATACCTCTCCCTAATTTGATATATCACACTTTATCATCGCCATCTGCTATTGTTGTTTGGCAGTTTTTAGTCCATGAACCTAGCCTTTCTTTCTGAATATTTTGTAAGGTGCTATCCTTAATTCATCCACATCACTTTGTCATTTTAAGCATGGAAATTAATGTTTGAATTTAAATACATGGTCATGGCTTTGGACTGCCCAGTTATCTTTATCTTCCCATTTATTTATGCAACAGATTTTGCCATGTTAGTGTCATTTATTTAAAATGTGTGCATAATGACCCCTTTTGCATATGCACATTCATGCATAGGTTTCAAAAATATTTTGAAAATGTTGTTCTTGGGTTTTGAACCAGGATACTAGCATGTGTTCTTCAAAACTTTTTTACATTACTCCCCTGGGGAAAGATGCCAAGGACATATTCACAATACGGTAGTGGTAGCACACAGAATTTATAAAAATTAAAACATTACCCCGTACATCCTCTAAGCTATATTTCATTATTTAAAAATAACTCTTTTTTTTTAAAGGCAGAAATATCAACTAATGGCTAGTTTAATCCAGAAATGAGTAGCCAAAAAGCTCAAGTGTTTTTTTGACCTAAAGCGGCATTACCTGATGGAAGAATTAGTTTAATCATTACCCTGATTTGCACAAACAACTAGAAGGTATCCTTAAGGGACAGTTTTCCAGATATGTTCTACAAATCCCATGAAGGCAATTATAAGAGATGCTATTCTTTTCTGATTTGTTATTATATGTTTCACTAAAAATGAAATAGGCTGCTTTAGTATAAAGGACATACACTTGGGTTATTTTGAATATTAAATCTTTCTCATCATAAAGAGAAATAATCATATTAATCAGTCTGGAAATGTCTTTAGGAGTCAGGCATTGTCTAATTCTCCAAAGAGTATCCATTCTATTTTTAATTTTTATAGATGAAAATTTAATATTCTCATTAACAACATGGAACAATAGCCATTGGTTCTTAAAAGCTGATACCATTTCTGAAACTACCATGCACAGGTATACTTCATATGTGTGATTGTGTTGGTTAGTTACATTAAAATGTTGAGAATTGGAATGAAAAACAAAATTCCAAATATTTTAACACTGACAAGCTATTCCTGACTTCATACTTATGAGAAAAGCCTAAGAAGTAGACTCTCAAATGAACTTGATCATTGAAATGTGTTTACTAACAAGATGCTATCTGGGTTAACAGATAAAGAAGCTTCCTTACAAGAAATAGATCTAACAGGACTTTAAAGGACATGAAACTAAATTTGTATAATGTTTATGTACTGAGGGTAAGATGTCTTTGGGAGAAACAATACATGACAGTAACAACAATTTATATAGATTAAGAATGGCAGGATGGAGGTGGCCAACTGGTGCAATGGAGAGAGAGTGCTGCTCTGCATGGTGTTTCAATGCTGAGTTCATTTAATGTCTGACTAATATGTTGCCTTCTATATGGATCAGATCACCTCTTGCTGGCTACAAATACTATAGTAGCTCCTAGCCTTAGGCAGGTTTAATAGGAATTATGCACATACAGCCAATAGTGGCTATTCTAATAAGTAAGCTTGAGCTCCAGGTTCAAATTTTTCAGAAAGAAATAACAGTAAGTATACAGAAAGGATAAAGTGGTTTTGGAATTAGTTAGACCATTAGTCTAACGGAAGTATATCTCCTTTGGCTTGACCAATGGTAAAGCATTTGAAGGTAATATCTATCAGCACTTCACAAAAATCGGCAATAGTTCCCCCACTTTTGAGAGCCCATAGCAAATGAACAAGAAATTAATCTTACCACAGCTTGTACTGTCCACTGTCATGATTTCCTTACTAATAGAAAACCACTTTCTGAAGATGTTCTAGAAACTGTCTCTGTAAATAATAAAATATTTGTTAACAATGCTGTTCATTGAAGTTCTTTACAAACATCTAATAAATTCTCACAAAGCCCTTGGTGGTAGGTAAAATCATCATTTTACATATGTAGAAATCTAGGTGGAGATATTAAGTGATTTGTCCTATGTCAAAAGATTAGTATGAGAGCCAAAATTAGAACTCAACAGCTCCTGGCACTCTACCACTAGATTATACCTCCTTCCCCCTAGTTAGTAACCTGATAGAGTAACTCTGGCTCATGTTGAGACTGGCTGGTGTTAGCATGGTAGTCATAGTGTCCTGCCCAATTACCGTATGAAAAACTCATAGCAAGGGAGAAAATGATTGACTATACAGAGAAAATGGCAAAATTGACTATACAAACTGTTCTCAAATGCATAAAGTAAATGAACAGACCTTTTTTTCTCTCCAACCTCTTTTATTTGTACTTATCTTAGGTGTTACTTATAACACTAGTTGGTAAACAATTCTCTGACAGGAAAGCGTTTTTAACTTGAAGCTGCAAAGAGTCCTGTGGCACCTTATAGACTAACAGACGTAGTTAATCTATACGTCTATAGTCTATACGTCTGTTAGTCTATAAAGTGCCACAGGACTCTGCTGCTTTTACAGATCCAGAGTAACACGGCTACCCCTCTGATACTTTAACTTGAAGATGCACTTAAAAATACCCCACCAAATATTCAAAAGTATGGATATGCAGAATTAAAGTACTCCAAACAGTTTTAACTCTGCCCTTACACTGTTACCACACTGTGCACTATGACAAGTATCACATTTTAATCCTATATAGCTTGATGGTTTGGCCCAGTATCCTGGCAGTGGGAGACCTCTTAAATACTGTCATTTCAGCTGTAGCTGCAGACATCTCATACCATGTTTGTTTGGCTTTAGCTAGTAGAGTATATTCAGTCTAACCACAAGAGTGTATGGGAGTTTAGATATCTACAGAGAGAAGTAACCACATAAAAATGTGTTGGGAAAATAGGAGGGAGAATTCTAGCAAGCCAGAGCTGGCCTTCAGCAATTTCTGTTCCTCACCTCACAACACATTTTGTCTCGTCCTTGTTTATTTATCGTACCATTTTGACAGTTACATTTTCTATTAAGTAAAACCTTTAAAAAATTACTTTGTCTGCCTTTCCATTTGGTCTTTTCACTTCCTTTATGCTATTTCTTTTCCATTACTATTTATCTTATCTTTTCCTTTGTCTTTTTCAATCCATTTTTTTCTCAGTATGTTTTCTCTGTGGGCTTATCTAGATAAACAGTTAGTACACAGCAATCTGAGGTGTAAATCTACAGCATACTAGCAAGCCATGCATATCTGTGGGGCCATGCTGCCACACACTAAAAGTGTCCCAGTGCACTTTAATCTACTCCTCTGTCAAAGTGGAGTATGTCAAAGCTCAGTAGGAAACATTTAGTGTGCGATAGCAAA
Source organism: Gopherus flavomarginatus (assembly GCF_025201925.1). NCBI lineage: Eukaryota > Metazoa > Chordata > Testudines > Testudinidae > Gopherus > Gopherus flavomarginatus. The sequence continues at coordinate 121,995,593 of NC_066618.1, read as the reverse complement.
GTCCACATTACCAGTAGGTATGCAGCACATTAATGTGATGTAGCTTCACACGCCAGCTTGCGATGCATTAACTATTCATCTAGACAAGATGTTGTAATTGTTCCTCCTTTCCCTTTTGTCTTTTTTCCCTTTTACCCCTCAACCTTGACAAGATCCAATCATGGGATGCTGTGTGTGATAAAGATACAAAAGGGGGGCAGGGGGCATATTATTCATGCAGGAAACCTAAAACTTATTTACACAAGTTATTTGCACAAAAGAATGAGTCCACATTTTGTTACTTCAGTTTCCCAGTTCTTTATTTCTGATGTGTATATTTTTAATAATAATAGTGGAGGGATACAAAATTTGTGCGGAATGTAAATAATTTGGGGATTAAAATGAGATTGAATGTTGACAGTTGAAATGAAGGACATCTATCAAGGTTCTGATGTGGCCTTCATCACTGTAGTATCTGGGTGTCTATTAGTCATTGATGGAATTGTGAACTGGAGAGAAGTGCCTCCAACCCCTTCATCTTTCTTTTCCTGTATTGTGTTGGGGAAAAAAATTAAATTTGAAATTAAAAGGAATAGTCTTTTTTTTTTTCACTTTACTTGGAAATTACCTGTCAAAAATACAAAAAAGGGTAAACAAAGATGACACTTTCCAACAAAAAAAAATCATTTTCTGTGAAACCCCATTTCTGGTGGGAAATTTTGTCAGTGGAAAAATTCCTACTAGCTCTAACGGTAAGGAACAGCAGTAACCAGTGAGGGAGGCGCTGGCTGCTGGGAAAAGAGGCTGCTCATTTCAGTAGTAGCAGTTTCCAAAGTTCTGTGTGCTGCTGCTGGGAGTGTCTGCCCCTCAGAGGCACCTGTCAGATTTATGGGGGTGGATGAGAAGTGCCTTGGCCCCCAATAGAGATCAAAGCTGGCTACAGTGGAAAGGAGCACTGCAGGATGTGCCGGGCCCTGCTTATATATCAAGTTAAAATCTGGAAACAATGTTTTACACCAAAATATAAACCTCTGAAAGTAAGGATTTAAAATAAAATTGATAATAGGACCTTAACCATAGTAGAACTCAAAGACATTTCTATAATAATACCAAGTGGGGACACAATTTTTTCCTTTGCAATATAGTGGAATGCATGCAGTGAGTCATTTCTTTGAAGTGTAAATGCACCTTAAGAGGGATGTTAAATATTTCAAGTAATTGGTATGAACATGAAATCTCTCATTAGTGTCTGCTAGCCTGCTGCAAAATGCAGATAAGAAAGTGCATGTGCTGGTACAAGAAAATATTAAAAAATTCTTGAGGGAATCTGTTCCTGCCTAGAATTGTCGCTCTTTTTCTTGCCATCTCTCTCCATGTAGCCTATATTTACTGCAAGAACCCTAGTTAAGTGGAAAATTAAAGAACTGTATGCATGTTAATCTCCCTGCCACAAGGCTTTTCCTTATACTGACATGACATACAGGATCCAAGCTGCAAACCAGTTATTCTTCTACTTTCTTCAAAGACAGATTTTGAATGTTGCTTATTTTGAAAGGCTTTTGCTTATGTCATGTGTTTGATTTTGAAATGCATTTTAAGTAACATTCATTGATCATTTTGAAATTGATTTGGCTGTCTAAAATGAAATAACAGTAATTAATATACCATTTCATGGTTAATTTAAATAAATCATATATTAAAAACACAAACACTAGATCATAAAATTAACTAAGCCTAGATTGTGTCATTTGGGCATTGACCACAATAAGGGGCAGTGTGGAGCTGTATTGCATTCCAGAGCTACCAGGAATCTAAAATCTTCATGCCCACTGCTACCCCCCATTTTTGGTGGAAGACCTGGGATTAGAAGTCATGGGTTCCTAGATAGTAGCTCAGTGCACATTCACCTGAGCTACAAAATATCTCGTAGAGAAGATGTCAGGCAGAACTGCAACATATCCAGATATTAGCTATTCATCTCACAGATCCCATATATTAGTAAGTATAATTGAGCTTTGTAGGATCTGACCTATCCTGTGTTTTGATTATACCACTTAGGGCCTTCTGACTTAATTATTTCGCTTATCAGATAAAAGGATAAGAATCAAATTGATCATGGTCTAGACGCACCTACATAAAGGAGAAAAGATCTGCACTAGGGAACCCTTTAATCCAGCAGACAAATGCATAAGATGGTCCAGTGACTGAAAGTCAAAGTTTAAAAAACTCACACTGAGCACAAGATAGAACTTTTTAGCCATGATGGCAATAAATGATTAGACCATCTTACCGTGTGATAAATACATCAGCTCTTTAAAGCAAGCTCTTTAAACCAAGATTGAATGTCTTCCTACAAAATATGCTCTAGCTCACTTACCTAGTAGGGAAGATTAGTCCCCTCCAGTGCAGGAATTACTTGGCAAAATTCTATGACCTGAGTTACGCTGGAGGCCAATGGTCCCTTCTGGCTTTGAAAATTTACGAATCAGTGAGTTCTCTTCTTTTATCATTGGCCTTGCATCTATCTATCCAATAATAGAACCTCACCTACGTGAGAGGCCTTCCCAAGTCTGATACTTTTTAAGTCTACCCAAGGTGCCTAGCACAGTCATTATTCTTGGTGGCATGACCAGGAACTTGTATAAACCAAATTGGAAGATGGATGCCTACCTTGACCTGATTTATAGAGAGAGGCATCTGTAAGTATACTTAAAGAGATCAAATACAGTCAGATATTTGACTCACTCAAGTTGGTGTAAGTTTTCTAGACCAGGTTTTCCACATTTAGCATAACAGTACTGACGTTTTGTAATCAACACACAACTGTGTCATCACCTTATTCTTAATTATTAATACTATTTAGTATTTTATAAGTGTTTTCCATCCTCAAGCCTTTACAGATATTAATGAATTTATTATTGTTAAATGTTCATCACATTAATAAAGTCAAACCCATGGTAGAGGGGTACTCTCCACTATGCAGTGGGTGGATTCTGTTTCTCGGAAGGTGGGGAAGGAAACTTGCTTACACCGCACCTTCGTGTTGCTTCACTGCTTCAGAACAACCTAAATTCCCGCAATAAAAAAAATATATATTATTATAGCTTTATTCTTTAAAAAAAACTAGGAAATTATATTGTAAAGAAATATGTTATAAGAACATTATTTAGGTCACAAAGTCAAGCATGCGAAAGTTAGGAAATGCCAAATTTACCGTTGCTTGCACAATTTTAATTCAATCCCTTTCCTCATGTTCATTATGATACAGTCTTTATTTACATGATCTCATACTATTTTTCTGCAGGACGCCTGCCTCATTCAAGGTGAACCTACAAGGCATAAGAATTAATGTTGCACTGGCAACTGTAAATCTGGCATTTCCTAACTTTTGAGTGCTTGACTTTGCAACCTAAATAACATTCTTTTAGTGTAGGGGTTTTTGTATGCAATTAACTGTTAAATTTGTAACCTTCCTGCACCACTATCTTGCCTCTTTTTGTCAGCAAAAAATAGTCCTATAATGAGTCTTTAATTCAGAGAGAATTATTTATTGGCTAAAGGCAAAAAGTGATAAGCATGAAATTATAAATAGCTCCGAGGCATTCAAACCACAGAAGGTGCTGTAGTTAGGTTCAGTCATCACTTTGCATTATCTAGCATTGAATAGCCCCCTAACATTCCTAAACAAGTAAATCTTAATATTTTGTAATCTTCCCCCTCTATCATCTATTCTACTGTCTTGGTATTATTTGCTGTCCTCCACTATCTTGATATCATCTACAAATTTTCACACCGCAAAGCTTACCCTCTTTCAAGTCACTAAAGGAAGGGCAAATCCTGTTTTCTGCTATGAGCAGAATCCAGGAAAGTACTTAAATATATACTTAATCTTCAGCACATGACTAGTCATGTTTAACTCAGTAGGATTACTTTATGCTTAAAATTAAGCATGTGTTTAAGTGTTTGCTGGATTGGTGTCTAGGAGCACCCTGGAAGGCCTTAAACATGACAAAACTACTGTTAGTCCACTGCCTAGGAGAGCAGGCCACACAGTGTGACTCCACATTCCCTGGGTGCCAGAGCACAACTTATGGGAGCTGTTTCTGTGGTTACATCTACACTTCAAGCGGAGATGTAATTTCCCGTTCAGGCCTATGTATGGATGCTAGATTTGATCAACCGATGGCACTAAAAATAGCCATAATGGTCTGGATGGCAGGACAGGCTACCTGCCTGAGTAAGAGTCCTGAGCAGGGCCAGGTGGCTTTTCCCTTCCACTCAACCATTCTAGACATTCCCTCTGTACGAAGCTCCTTCCTCATCACTCAGCCTGATAAGAGCCTGCCTGGTTTTGAGCTGCCACACTGTCTCTGGTGCAAGCTCACCATTTCATATGCACAGGTGTGTGGCAAAGGACTACACCTGGGAACTCAAGATCAGCCCTCTGTGTGTAGCTGCTGTACAGGTGAGGATGCTGCACATCTGTTAAATGGCTGCTCATGTGGTGCCGATCTATCAGAAGAATTTTCCAGACTTCACACTGCTGACTCTCAGGCTATTTATTGAATGGCTAAAATGAATGATGCCGGCCTAAGCCCTTTTGACATATTTGACATTTTTCTTTTATTTATTTCTACATCTCTGGTTTATCTCCCTACTTTATTGTGTTTTGAACTTTTTTCCATCTTTATTGTACTACTTGTGCATTTGCTAATAATAATTCTATGTGTTATGTATGAAGAATAGAGCCACATGAACTGACACTCCCTGGACTCTTACACCATCCTGTTTCCCATGAGAAACTAGACAAGTTTTGTTTTTCCTAGGATGGATGCTCAGGTCCTACCTTCTAAATCAACCTTTCACACAAGACTATGACTTCTCCCACAGATAAGCAGGAGGGCTTGGCCTTGCATAGGGCTTATGAGGTTTCTATTGTTTGTATTATGAGGGGTGGGCATAGTGGCATAGATATATTTGGCTTGAGGGGTGGAATGCAGCTATGGAACTAGATTCTTCCTGCCCTTTCCCTCTTTTCCCAAAGCAATCCTGCTGAAATTAAGCTACCACTCAGGAACATTGTCCCCACCACTGGGCGATGCAGCCCGCTGATGTTTGCAAGAGTGTGGGCTACCACCTCCTCAGATGCCTGGGTGAAGGAGGTGATTTGTCAGGGGTACTCAGTGGAGTGCAGCTCAGGACCCTGACTCTCCTGGTTCAGTTTAACTCCCTGGCCTTTGGAAAAGAATAGGTCCCTGGCTCTTCTCTCAGAGATCCAGAATCTGCTCAGCAACAGAGCAATTCTTCCTGTTCCTCCTGAAGAACCCAGACAAGGTTTCTCTTTTTAGTACTGTCTGATGCACAAAAAGATTGAAGGCTTCACGCCCATTCTCAAGCTGCATGCATTGAGCAGGTGTCTGCACAAGAGAAGGTGCAGGATCAAAACCACCAGGTCTGTCCTTTTTTTCTTGGTCTAGGGCTTCTCTCTCTCTGGTGCAGACCTGAAAGATGTCTATGTATCCCAGTTCTACCAGCGCACTGGTGCTTTCTATTTCAACCTTGGCAACAACTGTTATCAGCTTATTACCCCACACTCTGGTCTGTCTTTTGCCTCCCAGCATCTTTACCAAGACCCTTAGCTTAATGATCCCTTATCTTCATTCAAGCCTTTTTAGCCGCTGATGTCAAGGAGTCTTGCAACAAAGATATCTCTTACCTTATGCATAGGGCTCTATCAAATTCACGGCCATGACAAATGTGTCACAGACTGTGAAATCTGGTCTCCCCAGTGAAATATGGCTATGGTGGGGATTTTGCCATCCTTACTTCTGCACTGGCTTCAGAGTTGGGGAGCTGGAGAGTGGCAGCTGCTGTCCAGGTGCCCAGCTCTGAAGGCAGCGCCACCGCCAGAAGCAGAATAAAAGTGAGGGTGGCATGGTGCGGAGGGGGTTATCACTTTTTAGAGGGGGGGGTGTGCCTACAAGTGGGTGATGTGAGCGACTGTCCAGGGTGCTGTGGTCAGGGGAATACCATGGTCACCCTCACCACACACCCAGAGCCAGCCCAAGGCCCCTTTAGCCCCCAAGTGCTGGGCCTAGAGCCAGAGAGGGGCAGAGCTGGGGGCTCCCCAGCTGGGGGCTCCTACTTAGCATCAGGCTCCAGCTGCTAGTCCTGGCTGGGTTGAGGAGGGATGAGACTTCCTTTTCCGCTGCACAAGCCATTCTTGGGGCCAGATCAGACCCACCTCCAGGACCTCCCCTGTTATGCACATACAAAGCACACAGGATCTTTATAGAGGAAGGTAAATATGCAGCATTTATTGAAAATACAACAGTTAGCATATTCTTTTTAGTCACACACACACACACACACACACACACACACACACACACTCCTGCCACTGATGTTCATAGTTACCAGTCTGTTGTAGCGCGAATCAATCTAATGGCCAGTTAGATTGAGCATGAGTGTGGAACTGGACTCTTGTCAGCCACAATCCGATGCTCCTGGAGTGTGGCAAGATGAACCCAAAGTCCCATGGCCAAGCACCCTGTTCTTATAGGTTTTTTTTCTCTGTTGAAGTCTATGGATTTTTCTGTGTCAGTTTGTGACCTGTTACTTCTTAATTGGTGTAAACATTCCAATACACCTCCAAGAGGGTCATCCTGTCCTTTGTTCCGATTTAATCAATTGTCCTTAGGGGTCCCAGCCTTCACCTCAGGGTCGTCAATCTGCCCTTCATTGTGGATGCACATTGATGATTCTTTGATGCCTTTAAGTTTCTTCACTCCTTCTTTCTTGACCATCTGGCTATAACAATGGCCTTCACACCTTATCTTTTCCTGATGCATACATTCCTCATTCACACAAAAAGATTGAGAATACAAACAGTAGTATTTTATATTGAGCAAAAAGGCATTGCAAATTAAACCTTGCTAAATTTTACAATCAATGACCAAGACAATTTACATTGAGACCCAGGCCTTCAATGTTCCTCTAATCTACTTAACATAGACACAATAGAGAATCCTGTCTCTTAGTATCTAAATTTTAAAACAAAGAGTTAAAGAGGGCCCAATTTGTAATGCATATGGGAAAACAGAATCTCATAGTCCTAGAGGGTCATTTCTTTCTGCTATTCAAAAAGGGTAGCTAACAGGATGAAATCAAATCATACATTAATTCTTATGGGACATTATAAAATCCTGCTCCTACACCCCCGGCTGCAGGAAGCTCCGCAGCTGCTGGCTGGGAGCCCAGCTCTAAAGGAAGTGTCACCACCAGCAGCAGCACAGAAGAGAGGGTGGCATGGTATTGTATTGCTACCCTTACTTCTGTGCTGCTGCTGGTGGTGGCTCTGCCTTCAAAGCTGGGTACCCCGCCAGCAGCTGCCATTCTCTGGCCACTCAGCTCTGAAGGCAGCACCACCAGCAGCAGCAGCACAGAAGTAGTAGTGGCAATACCACTTTCGCCCCTACACTAGCTTTGTGACCACCCCCGTCCCCACCCAAATCACCTTTTGAGTCAGGACTCCCAGGATTACAACACCATGAAATTTCAGATTTCAATCATCTGAAATCATGAAAATTAAGCTTTTTAAAATTCTATTGATCATGCAATTTACCAAAATGGACTATGAATTTGGTAGGATCATAGTTATATGGGAGAGGCGGCAAGACATATGACAAAGGAACATTAGATACCAAGTAGTTCTTTTTATCATAACCTCCTCTTCTTCCATCCTATATATCACCTTTCTCTCCTCATGGTGCTTTGCCACTGATATCTATAGATTGTCCTCTCCTCAGTTTGACACAATCTTTTATTCAGCTTTTGCCTTTCATAGTTGTACTGGAAGTATATCTGAAGGGATTCAGGATGGGGGAGGATTATATGTCTATGGGCAAGGTCTCACAGTTCTTTACCTCCCTGCTTCCAGTTGATGGCATCATAATACTATCTGTCCCTGATTTCCATATGGTAGGATAGGAGAAGAGGAAACTATGAGAAACAGAATTACCAGGTACATAATTTTCCCTTGTAAATCAGTGGGATTACTTGTATGAAAAAGATGAGCAGGATTCAGCCCCAAGCATTTGTTTATGCTTTCTGTAATTATTTCATTACCTCATGAACAGATATTTTGTTTAATATTTTATTAGTCCTAATTTTTTGTTACACCACCTGTTCATCATACTGCAATTAGAAAATTATGCATTTGAGAACTGCAGTGTTACCTGAGAATCAAGTTCTCTTTGCCAACAGGCCTGATTAAAGCATAACATGGTACAGGTGAAAAACAGAATGTGAGTGACAGCATGAAAACAATCCTCACACACAACTATTTCAAATTTGATGACAATATATATCTCCAGATCAATGGCACCGCTATGGGCACCTGCATGGCCCCACAATATGCCAATATTTTTATGGCCGACCTGGAACAACGCTTCCTCAGCTCTCGTCCACTCATGCCCCTTCTCTACCTATGCTACATTGATGACATCTTCATCATCTGGACCCATGGGAAGGAGACTCTGGAAAAATTCCACCAGGATTTCAACAGCTTCCACCCCACCATCAACCTCAGCCTGGACCACTCTACATGGAAGGTCCACTTCCTAGACACCACGGTGCAAATAAGTGATGGTCACATTAACACCACCCTATATCGAAAACCCTACCAACCGCTATGCCTACCTTCATGCCTCCAGCTTCCATCCCGGGCACATCACATGATCCATTGTCTACAGCCGAGCACTGAGGTACAACCACATCTGCTCTAACTCCTCAGACAGAGACCAACACCTACAAAATGTCCACCAAGCATTCTCAAAACTACAATACCCGCACGAGGAAATAAGGAAACAGATCAACAGAGCCAGACGTGTACCCAGAAGCCTCCTACTGCAAGGCAAACCCAAGAAAGAAACCAACAGGACTCCATTGGCCATCACATAGAGTCCCCAGCTAAAACCCCTCCAACGCATCATCAAGGATCTACAACCCATCCTGGACAATGATCCCACACTTTCACAGGCCTTGGGTGGCAGGCCAGTCCTCACTCACAGACAACCTGCCAACCTGAAACATATTCTCACTAGTAACTGCACACCGCACCATAGTAACTCTAGCTCAGGAACCAATCCATGCAACAAACCTCAATGCCAACTCTGCCCACATATCTACACCAGTGACACCATCACAGGACCTAACCAGATCAGCCACACCATCACCGGTTCATTCATCTGCACATCCACCAATGTAATATATGCTATCATATGCCAGCAATGCCCCTCTGCTACGTACATCGGCCAAACTGGACAGTCTCTACGGAAAAGGATAAATGGACACAAATCAGATATTAGGAATGGCAATATACAAAAACCTGTAGGAGAACACTTCAACGTCCCTGGCCACACTATAGCAGATCTTAAGATGGCCATCCTGCAGCAAAAAAACTTCAGGACCAGACTTTAAAGAGAAACTGCTGAGCTTCAGTTCATCTGATACCATCAGCTCAGGATTAAACAAAGACTGTGAATGGCTTGCCAACTACAAAACCAGTTTCTCCTCCCTTGGTTTTCACACCTCAACTGCTAGAACAGGGCCTCATCCTCCCTATTTGAACAACCTTGTTATCTCTAGCTTGCTTGCATATATATACCTGCCCCTGGAAATTTCCACTACATGCATCCGACAAAGTGGGTATTCACCCACGAAAGCTCATGCTCCAAAATGTCTGTTAATCTATAAGGTGCCACAGGATTCTTTGCTGCTTTTACAGATCCAGACTAACATGGCTACCCCTCTGATACATGAAAACAGTGTTTACCTAAGACAGTTTTATTCTTTATACTTTTTGCCAGTGAAATCCTACATTTCCAGGGTTTTACTGAACAGCTAATGCAATTGGCCACATTTATTGCTGGTAAAAGTAGGCACAACTGCACTGTCATCACAGGCATTATGCCTCCATATGCATGTGGTGAATTTAGTCCATAACCTCTGTGGGAAAGATTATGGTCAGCTCTTACCCAGCTTCAGTGAGTAGGGTATAAAAACCTTCCCTTTCCTTCTTTTGACCCCACCTTTCATAGTCCTCAAGGATGGCCAGAATGGTAGTCCCTGTGCTTGTGGAAGCACATGGACTGCTACCCAGTTGCTCCCTGGGTTTGGAGGTGAGGAGTGACTGGAGAGAGGTTATGCTGCATGCCTCAAAGGAATGTCAGATTGCTCTCTCCTCAGTGTAGCTATGGTCTGCCAAGAGGCATTGTGTGTCTCTCTGAAGCAGAAGGCCACCTGATGCTCCCTCTAGGGTTGTACAGCTCTTCACTGCACTCAGTGCAGGGATATGGCTAACTGCCACAAGCTAGTCCAATGTTAATTATTAGCCCTATTGCATTTTAAACAATTTTTAATTCTAAATCTCTCAAAAAACAGAATTAGATTGAGATTCTTTTTAATTGTAGGCACATAGGAATTGTGATACTGCATAGACCCCAGGTCCGTCTAGTCCACTATCTTGTGTCTGACAGTGGCATTAGTAGGTGCTTCAGAGGAAGCTATAAGAACCTCACGTTAGGTAGATGTGGGATAATCTGCCCCCAGTGTGGGGTCTCATCATGATCTCCAATAGATTGTTGTAAATGTTAAAGCACGAGGTTTAGTATCCTTTTCAACATTTTTGTTGTCATTAGTTATGATAGCTCTAGATACTCTTGATATCCATATAAATGTCCACTCTCTTTTTAAAATTTTATTAAGTTCTTGGCCTCAACAACTTCCTATGCCATCAATTCTAAAGTTTAATCACATCTGGAAAAACATTTCCTTTAAATGCTTGTGAATTTGTGACATTTTCATTTCATTGAATGTTCTCTTGTTCTTGTGATATAAAACTGGGAACTTCTGTTCTCTCTGTCTACCTTATTTATACAGTTCAGTATTTTATATACTTTTATCATGCCTCCTATTTGTCTCCTTTCTAAAAGAATCAATTACACTCTTTTCAGAGTTTTATGAGAGTTTTTCCAGGTCCTGAATCATTCTCATTACCCTTCTCTGAACTTCCTCTAATTGTACAATATACATTTTGAGATAGGGTGACCAATACTGCACACAGTATTCCAGATGCGGCCACACTGTTGAGTTATATAAAGGCATTATAATATTCTCCATCCCATTCCATATGCATCCAAATTTTGTGTTACCTTCTTTAACCACAGCTGTTCATCGAGCAGAAGTCTTCTCCAGCTGTCTACAGTAGTGCCTAGATCCCTTTCCTCAGTTGATACTGTTAATTTAGAACACAATTTGGTGCATGAATAGTTTAAATTTTCCCTCAAATGTACATTACTTTGCTTGCACAATGAATTTCATTTGCCATCATGTTGCCTATTGCTCTAGCTTCTTTAGGTCTCTTGGAACTTTCTCACAGTCTTCTCCGGTCCTGACTAACCTAAATTACTCTGTGTCATCTGCAAATTTTGATGCCTCACTGTTCCCCTCCCTTTCCAGATCATGAATGAATATATTAAACAACACAGGATCTACTATGGAATCTCGAGGCACTCTGTTATTAACCATGATGAAAACTGACTATTTAATCCTATTCTTTGCTTTCTGTCTCCTGGTCAGCTTTTGATCTATGGCAATACTTTGTCTCTCACCCCATGACTACATAGCTTTTATAGTAGTATTTTGTATGGAACCTTGTGAAAGGCCTTTTGGAAGTTTAAATGTATTATGTCCACCTGTTCTCCTTTATCCACTATTTTAATGACATAGGGCTAGCAATGACTCTGTAGCCCAGCGGTTAGGGCACTCACTTGGAAGACCCAGGTTCCAGTCCTTGCTATAATTGATATTTAAGTAATTTTTACAGTGTGGAATAGCTTCATCAGGAGAGACTGAAAGAGACCTACCCCAAAATACATGATAGCTCGGTGGTTAAGGCACTTACCTGAAAAGTCAGAAACCTGGGTTCAAATCAGGCAGAGAAGGGATTTGAAACTAGGTCTCCCATATCCTGAGTGACTGCTTTAATCACTGGGCTACAGCATGAATGGACCATCACCAACTCATCATCATCTTTTATGAGCCCAATCCAACAGGCAGGCTCAGCACATACCTACCAGGTTAGGACCCACAGAACAGATAAGCTGGTGGACACCTAGTTTGAGGATCCCAACAGGCTTAGGCATGAGCTAGGTCGTGGGCATCAGGACCGGAGCAGCTTTGTGCATACCCAGCAGTGGAAACTTAGGTTATATCTACATGGCAAAAACAGCCTGCCACAGAGAGTCTCAGACTGTGGGTCTACATACTCAGGTTTCTGCTACAGTGCTAAAAATAGCTGTGTAGACATTCTGGCTTCATCTGGAGCTTAGGCTCTGAAACTCGCCCGTCTCTCCGGCTTTCAGAGCCCAAGCAGGAATGTCTCTACGGCTATTTTTAGTGCCATAGTATGAGCTCTGCAAGCCCAAGTCTGAGATTTGCTGCCATGGGTTTTATTTGCTTGTTTGCTTTTGTGCTATGTAAACATACTGCTAGGTGCATAGGTAATTTTGCCATTTACAGGTAGCAGTTGAGCAGGGGTTTTGAGAATCTAAATTTTGGATTAAGGTGAGTTAAGCAGCAATTAAATGCCTAAATTCTTTTATACATATACCCTAAGAACCTAATTTAAATAAAGTGAATTTAGAATTTAGGCCAGCAGTTTGCATTTAGCTAAGGTACTCGTAGAACATGGCAAAGAACACAGTAAAAAACCTAGATAGAATTCAAGTTGCTATTAGGAGGTATTACAGTATACATGGGACCTGATTCTCCTTTCATATCAGTGTTAAGTATTGTACTAGCTAGTGTGATGCAACTGGCGTTACTGAAAGTATCTCTCCCTTAGACTAGTATGAAAAGAGTGTCAGGCCCTTTGACTTCATGGAGCTGCATGGGTGTATGTGAAACCAGAAGGATGGCCATGATATATAAAATGATGCATTTGTTATGATACTCTTACAGTAACTAAGTGTAACAGACTAGGTTAAGGACTAAGGCAAACTGTGCTGTCATTGAAACATGTAAAGTCTCATTGGTTTGAATGAGGTTGCATGCATGCAACTGCCGAGTTTGCCTATGTGACATCCTACTTCTGTGAGTTTAGAACCTTTGCTAGAGGCAAGCACCTTAATGTTTTAACTGCTTTATGATCATTTAATTCAGCAAATTCTGAGGTGTTTACTCCTTTGATTTCAATAGGAGTTTGCCCAACTATAAAAAACGAATAAGAAATCCAGAATTCAGCCAACACAGTGTAAGCCATGGCCACAGCTGCTCTTATTATAAGGACTATTAATGTGATGCCAATTGTAAATCATGTGTATTGTTGTAGATGGATTTCTGAACCATAGAAGTGTAAAATAGATAAGAGTCAAATCATGAGGATATGTGTACAAATAAAACACGTACTGAATATGCTGCAAGTTAATAATTTTATAATTTATTAATATATACAGTAAATGGAGAAACCATGAAAATATTTTGATTTAAATCATTTAAATGTGCAATATAAAAATAGTGTCCAGATTCATTATCAGCAGTAGAGCAGAATAATATCAGCAAGCCCTAGAGCATGTTTAGACTGATCTATTCTGATTAGAGAGGATGAGAGAAAGAGACAAATCATGTAGGGCTGTTTTTCTCACCAGAAGATTTACTCTCATCCTCTGTCTGAAATTGGTTGTTGGCCATTATGACAACTTTTCGCAATGATGCAATCAGTATACATCTGGATATATGCAGGCCACAGTTTTATTCTGACCTTTTTGTCTATTTAAGTCTATGAGGAAACTAGGATTTATTTTTACCAGCCTGTTTTCTGTCTCATTTCACTGCATATGTTCTGAAATCCAGCTTTCTAGGCAAGCTGACTACATCCATCCCTTTCACCATTCTACCATCTGTGAACTAATTAACTCTTTTAACTTATAGAAAAAATCAGAAATAATTATAATTGCTGTGTTTGTTTCCCAGTGTCCCTGAAATAAAAGAAGTAAAATATTGGAACTTTTCAAGCCAGTGGCATATATGAACAATCAAAATCAGGGAGAAACTTACTTACAGCCTATTTTATAGCAGACATTTTGATATCATCAGTAGCTCAAATTCTACTCTCATTTGCACTATTGCAGCCCCACCGAGCACAATGTTTCTGCACCCATGTAAATGAGTGCAGTAGGTGCCCTGCTGTTTAATGTGGTGTTTGTAGATATTATAGCTCATGGCATGGGTGAAATGGTTTAGGAAAAGTAAGATCCTCCTCTGCCAAACCGGCACACTTCTAGAACCAAAGAGCATTTGAGTTGCTGAATGTTCAGTTTAACTTTGATGGGTTAAAGGACAACTTTAATGGGTTTAAACACTTCTTGTCTGTAATACATATTTATGGAAGATTTTAATTTCTGTGTCAATATGAGTGGTAAAACATAACACTACTGACCACCTCTAAGAGCAGTTTGGCCAAGTAAAAAAGTTGATAGGGCTGGGCCGGGCTGGGCCGGGCGGGGGCACGGCTAGGCCAGTGAAGAGATGTGCTAATTCAGTGCCAGTCTACACTAGATATCAGAAACCTGGGGAGAGGCAGCAGCAGTACTACTGCCTGCCCTCCTTTAGGATTCGTCTCCCCTTTTTTGCAGTATAATTGCCACTACTGACACAAAAGTATGCAAACTGAACTGCTCTGCACCCGTAAGGTTGAATCTAGCCCATCCTAGCAACACCACAATAGAAAATATCTCTCTCTCTCAGATGTGAACTGACCATGACAATAGTTCAAGTTAAATCTTGTAAAGATTTAATAAACAAACCTTCCCTGGTCTTTACTTTATTTATGTTCAAAGCTAATATTAATATTAGGAAAGCCAAAAAATAAAAAAGCTAATCACAAGAGCTAGTCAAGGAGATATGTGTGAACATATGACTCCTATCAAACCATCACCAGAATCCAGAACACCCCCACAGTCTGAAGCCTGACATTCTAAAATGATGCCAGTGCCAGATTTTTCAAGTGATTTTTCTCAGTCTGAACAGAGCAAAACATCCAAGTGCCTCCCATGACTGAAGCACAGAGTGTGGATGCAGAGGTGGAAATATCCTGCTCTCCTGTACATGCACAAAGGATCCGAACTTGCAGCTAGTACAAAAAAATCCAGAGAGAGGAGAATGAAAACAGGGACAGATTCAACGTCTGTTTTTTAAAAATGGTGACGTTTCTGGTAGTTGCCACATCCAGAGATGGGCCTAATTTTTCGGTACTGGCAGACAGAGTAGCAGAGCATTCTGTAAGTTCCCAGAAATCATCTAATGGCAGCACCTCCAAGACAACAGCTTTGGTACTGCAATTACTCCATTACGGATTCGTTTGTAATATTCAGTCAACTGACAGCAAGATGTTCCAGAACTTGCTGTTGTATAAATTTGGTCAGTCGGTAACACTGCCCTCCTCTACCTTAAGTACATAGACATTCTTCCAGCATTTTCACCATCCAAATATTATTAAATATTAATCCTCCCTTTCAAAAATGCACCATACATATTAAGGATATTCTACCTTTAAATCTGAGCCACCTTTTCTGCAGTTAAGGTTTATGATTTTCCAGTCCTCAAATGCACAGGTATATTTTAAATGTCTGCTTAATCCTGGATCCAGATCTGAAAAATCAGATTAGAATCAGAGTTTGTTACAGTTGCTAGTCTGTTATTTGTAGTTTGGGTATTCCGGTGTAAGAAAAGGTTCTCCCTCCTTGTTTTCTAGCAAAATATCAGGTCATCCTTTTTAACAGAAAAGCTTATAAACAGAAGCAAAAGAGTAGACTTGAGGTAAAATTATTAGTGAAAGAGAAAAACACAAGAGGAATTTTTCAGAACATATGAGCTACAGAGGAGACGATTCGCACACCCAGTGACAAAACTGTCTGAAGGGCAACAAGGAGGCTGACGTTAAATGGAGTAGAGCACTTAATGGGCCTGATCCAAAGTTGACTGAAGTCAATGGAAAGACTGTCATTGACTTCAATGGGCTTTGGATCAGCTCCACTTTGTGTTTTTCCATCAACAGACAATCTGTCTTCCATTTTTAAATACTCATTTTCTATCTAACTGATCTTCCATCCCAGACCCCTCTGAAATCTGCCTACATCAGGCATATAGTATATTATTATTTTTGACAACCTATTCTACAGTTAAGGGTTGCCATTTTTAAACTAATTACTCAGGTATGACTTGTGGTATGTCACGTATTTGGAATCAGTTGCACAACCAAAAATAGACCTAAATTCCCCCCTCACAGAACCCCACAATTTCAGACCCTATTAGTATATGAGAAGAGTAGACTGTTTTTGCCAGTGTGCTTAACCTTACGCCTGTACACTAGCTAGAGTTATGTTTTTGTAGATTAAGCATAGGGCTGACTGCCAGAATGAAATTCAGCGCTGGTGTAAGCAGATCAACTCCCTGATTCCTCTGGCCAAATCCCATTTCTCACTCTTATTCACTGTGTGGCCCTTGGCAAGCCTCATCACTTGTCTGTCTTGATTTTCCCATCTGTATGTTGGGAATAATTACTTACATGCCTCTCCTTCCTTATCCCTCTGGTGTTCTGTGGTTTCAGTTAATGTTAGCACAGTGCTTTTAAAATGTAAGTGTGGATTATCTGTACCATCTGGTGTCATAAGTGGCCAATCCCCAATGTGTTTAAATCCATCTGTGGTTTTACTCCTCTGTTCTTTTTAATAACTGAAACTATTTAGCATGGTCAGCAAACTTTGCCAACTCACTATCCATTTCTTCCTCTAAATAATTAATATATAAAATAACAGCCAATACTAACACATGGGGTACGCAATGATTCATCTCTCTAGCATGCTGAGGAACAGCAACAAGGTGGCAGAGTTCTTTTGCTGACCAACCCTGCTATCAGGAATTAGAATGTTGCCTAAAGCTGAACTCTTGGTGGCAGCAGTGGCTTATTAACACCACCATAGATATACAAGAGATGTGACTGGTTCTTTGAATAGAGGTCTCTGCAGGAAAGCCATAGGAATTGCTGAGAAGAAAACTTAGGCTGAGATTTGTGTGTTTGCTGATATTTTTTAAAAGACCAAATTCATGTTGATTTTACCCTTTCAGATTATTTTTATCAGTATTTACTACTCTACTCTTCACTAGATTCTCAGTGATTTTTTCTGGTTCTGAAATGAGGTTCACTCATCTGCAATTCCCAATAATATCTTCTTAAATAGGCCCTACATAAGCAGCTTTACTATGTTTAGGAACACTTGCAGTTTGTAAGGATATCTTCATGAACAGTATGTTGAATTTATATTGCACTAGATTAGGCAAAGTAGTTTCTCGTGCTACAATAGAGTAGTTGAAAAGTGGGGGAGAGGGAAGGATTGTAAGTATTTTCTAAACACTAGCCTTTGGGTTTGATTTAACCTTCAGTATTTGTGAATTCATGAAGCTTCAACACTGTCAGCATATTCTGGCTGAAAATATATATGCCTTCAAAGTAAAAATTCTATGAATTCTATCCACTAGAATAGTTGAATGGCCAGTTTTGAAGCTTGAATACCAACATCAATATTTCATGTACTCTATAGACTACTGTTTTTAGCCAGTGGTATTCTTTGAATAGTTTCTAATAAAAATTCACTGAATTTTGTATTCAGCAAATACTATTCAGTCACATATGAGGGGGAGGCATAGTTTAGATGTTTTAAATTTGAACTCTGTATTGGACTGTGAGGATTGCGCCTCATTCAGTCAAACCATTATTTTCTCCAATGTGCCGTAATGGAGTGGAAACACTGGGGTCCCTCCCCCTACCCTACCCCACAGAGGTTAATGAACTGTCAGTGTTGCAGATTGTCCTAAGAGATAATTCTGTGCAGTCAGTGACCCATTCTATTATAGGCCCAGTAGGACATCGATTCTTTTGACCTCAACCATCACTAGAGTGTCTGCTAAAATGTCCTATTCCTAAACTTCATCCTCCCAGATCACCCAGATATACAGATGAGCCGTGACACATGAAATATATGGGAAGACGTTTGCAGGGGGATAGTAGGCATTACTCTAATAGCAGCATTCATGAAGTCCCTACCAGCAGGTCTGTACGAAGTGCTGGACAGCCAGGTGAACCTGTGCTGCCTTTTCTTGGAAAGAGAATAAAATATTTCTTCCTAGCAGGAGTTCTGTATCTATTTCACTGATACGATTGATCCAGTTTGGACCAGATGGACCACTGCCATCCTAGCCATATCCATTTTAGGAAAGTACAAATGCAATATTATCTCTTGTTGAATTTCAAACCATTTTTCTTCCTGAGATTGTGGTGGGGCTGGAGAAATTTTGCTAATAGTCAACACGTTTGATCTCTTGGGCACAGCATTCTCAGTGGAGAGCTGAGGCTCTGAAACTCACTTTGTCTGTCAGAGCTCAAGTCTGACCTTCAAGGTCTTCCCTTTTCTTAGGCTTTTGTTTGAAGAGGATGACTTTTGGGGAATAGATTGAGCTGTAGTATAAGTCAGGGGTCAGTGGGTGGACAACTGTCAATGAATAGTGTACTGTAAATTTTACTGAGGGAATGTGTGGGGAATCTGTTTTTTTATGAATTTCAGAATAAATAAAATGTCCTCATCAGTTTCTACACTCTGTAACAGTTTATTCTTTTTCAATCCTTGAATGAAGTACCATCTGGTCCTGATGACTTACTGTAATTGAGTTTCTAATTGCTCTACAACTTCCTCCTTAGACTTCAATTTCTGTGAAAGCCACACTCTGATTTATCATTAACAGTGCCTTTGGAATAGCAATTCAATTGTCACATACAGGCTCGCCCCCTTCTCAGTATGGTTGTGTCCAGATTGGGTGCAAGTATAGTTGCTGCAATAAAGTAGTGGTTTTCAGGCCTGTCAGAAGTTCTGCTATGGTTAAGTAGAGCTTTCCTCATTGAATAACTCCCTGCATTAGTTGGTGTCCAAATCAGATGGATAGACTAAGGACATGGAGTGGCAAATCCCCAACCCACAGAAAGTTCTGACACAGTAAAGGCTCTGTTCCCCTCGGCTTTTTTTTGCCACAGCAAGATTGCACCTCACAGTCATATCTACCATGCAATGCTTTCTTATGTATCAGGTCTCTACTTGTGTCTCAGGCTATCATATCTGCAGTTTGTGTCCACAAACCACTGTATCCAGTTGATTTGATTTCCCACTACATCTATGAAATACCAGTTCCTCTTTAAGTATTGTCTACTTGGGTCCCACATTTCGTCCTTAAGTGCACAAGCTCATAACCTTTTGGCCATCAGTGTCTGTTGGTTCGCCGCATGTGCCCTACAAGCCCTTGTGTCCCCTACCCTAGGGCCCGTAAAGCTGTGTGACCCCACCTGCCACTCAGTTCCCAGGGCAAAGAGTTTGAACTCAGTGCTGTCCACCCTATAGTGGATTTAGTTTAAACAATTCTACCTCTCTTTTTTCAATTTCTGTTCCCTAAATAGTGTCAGATTAGATTTTAGAGTTTTAAAAGTGGTTCTGCCCAGTTGGCGGTTATAACTAACTTTGGTTTGTCAGCTGACTGGCTCAGCACTGGAACTCTTTCTCCCACCTCATGGTGAAACAAAATCTCCAACTGCCTCATGTTTTCCAGATTGTCACACTCCTTGTCTATTCTGTTTTAGAGGTGCATCTCGCCAGTAAATGTTGAGTCTGTCAAGACTTTCTATACAGGACTTGATGCAAAGGGGACAGCCAGCTCACGCTTCACTGGTTGGAACAGTCCTTGAAAGTAGTTTCCAACTCAGAGTTCTTCAAGGCACATCCAGACTGGCACCAGAGCACCTAAATTCTTAGATGCAATGACAAATACAGATTAGATGCCTTGATTCCAAGTCCACAGTACAGGATGGAGTCAGCTCCATGTCTTCAGGACCAAGCACTGTGGCTACAACTAAGCACTGCTTCCCCTTATGGCATCACCTCAGGTCCCAGGAGCAGCAAGGAGCTCTGCTTCTTCAGGCATGACTGGCTCTGATCTTCCCTCTCTGAGCCAGGGAGGAAAAAAAAAAGAGTCAAATTCTGTGCTTCCCCTCAGCACCAAAACTCGGGAACCAGAAAAGTAAAGTAGTGCCCTACAGAGAATCCAGCAACCTTGGAATCTGCACCACCTGCCTTGAGGCCAGGGTCTTCAGCACTGATTCCACTCATAGTGATGCACATACTAACCACATCCTTGAAGTACCGAGATCTCAACCCAGATTACCTCTGTGCTGCAAGTTCTAGTGTCACATTTCAAATCCCTTGATCAGGGTTTGGTGCTGGATGATATCTCCTGGATGCTGGACAAACATTTTACCTCACATTTGGGACTTTCCCAATTCATTTCTGTCCTCATTCATCAGTGTTCTCAGAGCCACAAGAACTGTCTCTAGCCCCTTTCTACTTATACCCCCTTCAAAGTGTCTGGACAAATACTTTCATGTCCTTTATCTGGAGTGGAAACCAGAGACCAACCCAGTGTTCCCATAACTAAGCCCCAACCTGTCCCCTCAAACATGCCTGCGACCCCTGGAATCTTTCCAGTTGGACACATCCTTCTCACCCATACATCTATGGGATGGCACCCTGACACTGCTGGGACATGTCTACCTTCCTTGACAGAGGAAAATCAAGAACTTGATTCCCAAAGACAAGGACAAGATCTTCATTTCCTCTGGGTGCTTCTGTGAGACAAGAAGACAACCAGACAATTGAGGTTGAAGAAACTATGAAGATTCTCCTCACCAGAAACCTTCTTCTGCCCCTCACTATTTATTCACTTTGTCAGCCGATGAGGCTGTTATTCCTAATTCAGTATCTGCATTAGGATACAGGGAAGAAAAACTTGTTCCTCTACAGCTTTACAGATGCTTATTGCTAACTATCAGGCCCTACTCTTCAAGTATGATTTCCTCACTTGGGACAAAATGTCAAATTTCCTTGACATGCTTCCTCCAGGCTCCGGAGCAGAGCTAAAGGAAATCATAACAGAGGGGCATCTCATGGCAAACCACTCCCTTCAAGCAATACTTGATGTTTCGGCAGAACTACTAGATGAATAGCCAGAGCAGTGACAATGCAGCATGTCTCATGGCTACAATCTTCAGGCATCCCTAAAGAGTGCCAGTCAGTGATTGAGGACTCCCATTTGAAGGGCCAGACCTTTTCAAAGTGAAAACCAGTGAAGCCTTTTATTCACTAAAGACTCCAGCACCACACTCCAGTCATGGGGACTATACAGACTATCTGCTAAAAGGAAGCTCTTCCCACCCTAGAGTCTTATCAGATACAGCAGCTCAAGTCTTTCCAACAGCCTGCCAACCCATCTAATAAAAAGAAAAGATTCTCTCACAAGAAAGGCTCACCCAGCTGCACCTGAAAAAAAGCAGCAAGTTTACAGAACTGGGAAGAGCTCTGGGCTGTTCCTGGTGAGAGCGCTCGGTCTTTTGTTCCCACCATTTTTCAATGCCATGCCTTCTTCTCTCAGGCGTCCTGGACTGGAATCACCTTGGACTGCTGGATCTCAGGCATAGTTATCAGAGGTTATTCTAATAAATTTCAGGTCCTCAGGTCCCCCACCACCACCCATGGCGGTGGGTCATCGGGCAGACTCAGACTTTGCTCCTGCTTTCTGGGGTAAGGAAGTAATTTTTGTTGTCAGAAGGGGGGTCACAATACAATGATGTTTGAGAACCCCTGCTCTAAAAACAGTTATACTCTTAACAATGTAGTAGTTATTGGCAGAATTGATTGGAGAGTGAACTGTTTCACAAATATTTTTTTGAATAGAAGCACAGGTTCATTTTTGTTCAATTTGTGGCATCATTTTTTGTTCATCAGTAACACCCAGCAGAAATGTTCACAAATCTAAAAGCCTTGTGAGGGTTAGTTCATGTTATTTGTCTGCAAATTTCTTTTGGAACTGTTATTTGTTGTTCTCCATTGGTTCTCCTGTTAAAAATGTTTTAATCATCCAATCAGGGGGCACAAACAATACCATATAACAAATGACAAACCACACAACATTAAATGGGATTTCTTGGTGAAAGGGTTGCTATTTATTTGTTTTCCGTTTTTGTTGGTATGAATGAATGGTATTAGCATTTAGCTGGATTTGTTCAGCCAGCATTAGAGTGGAATATTTTACATTTAAGTGCTGGGCAATGTGACAGATTGAAACCTATAAAATCTATAAATAATTCATATTTAATAGAGAGTAGAATTAATGTTAGGATAAATCTAAGAATTATGAGCCCCTTCTTTGAAGGCACAGAGGCAAACTGGACAATGATCTGTCTTCAACCAGGGATAATTGAGATGTCATCCAGAATCCATGCTCCTTGACCTCTTCATGCTGACTAAGATGTAGGCAGGATGAGAGGTGTATTTGAAATACTATGTTTTGAGGAAATTAGGAAATATTTCCAGAGCTAGATGGCAACATTAGCAGAAATGAGAGACAACAGCTACTGCATGAAAAACAAAGGTTCTCCTACTATTGTAAAAATCTAACGGAAAAGTGCACCGTTATGGTTGTCCATGAAGTATGATGTGGTCAAAATTCTGTCAGTTGTATAAAATACTTCAGTCATTCTTTTTTAGAGGCTCGTTTGAAATTTCAGGAGCTGACCTGAAAGGAGGACAAGGAGAGCTAAATCCTAGACAACTAGACCTGCTCTATACCAACTGTCAGTTGGGTCTAGTTCAGACTGCTCTTTTGGCCTCTATCTCTTAGCCCACTCTGTGCCTCCATGTGAACATGCACTGAACCTGCTCCATGAACCTTTATTCAGTCATGAATCCTGGCTGTGTTCATGCAATCAGAACACATGCTCCTATCTGCAGTCCACCTTGTGCAATCTTATTCCAGCTCCAGCTGTCTCTTTTCAATGGTACCTGGGCCAGCTAATTGATTACTCATTACCTACCAGTTACCTATCCGCACCTGGGCAGGGCTGAGCTCTTCCTTTGCGGTGGCAGTTCCATCCTCCAAGGGGAAGTAGATATAGCACTGATAAGGGAATGGCATGGTTAGATTTATCTGCACCTTGTCTCTTTAAGGTTGTGCTCTGTCCTTTTAAGGGTTTGGAGCTGTGCTGAAGAGGTCAAAGGGAACACAGTGGGGAAGGATGAAGTGGTCCCAGAAGGGTGGTGGCTGTGGTGAGAATGAGCTAGTGTGGGGCTTGTGCAAGCTGCCTGTGTTTTGGTTTTTTGGATATTAACTTTAATAAAACCCCAGTGTGAAAACCATCTGGGAGTGTAATACAGGCTGGCAGGCATGGGCAGTGGGTATAATAGGCTAGGAGAGTCTAAGCCTCCACAAACCCAGGTGTTGGCCCTGCCCTCGCTCAGCCTCTCCCCTGAAGACAGTAGGGGCTCAGCTCAGGCCAGCCGGCAGCCAGGGGTGGCTCGTGCCAGCTGGCAGCTCAGGGCCCCAGTGGCATCTCAGGGCTACTCTGGATCCAGTGAGTGAGGGGGGATGGTGCAGGGGTGGGGCTGGAGGTGGGATTGGAACAGGGCCTCAGGCAGGGGCTAATCTCCCCTAACGGGGTTTACCCATGACCCATGCTCACATTTCCTCCCAGCTCCCTAATGATCAGAGCTCTCAAGGGGCAGAAAGGCCAGTTCCTTCTGCCAATCCCCTTATCAACCTTCACAGCGCTGCTGCTAACAGGCAGATTAGGGTCTCTAGACACCTCATACTCTGCCTGTTCATTGCTTTATACGCCCAAACTTTTCTCCAGAATTTCACAGAGCCTTGTAAAGGTCCAAATTCATCCTTGACTTACTTCATTGACCTGAATGGAACTATACTAGGAATGGTTTGGCCATATTTGAGGATCTGTGACACTCCAGAAAGAAGTTTGGGCCCATAACACAATGTTACTGAGTGCTACGTTTTGCCCTGAAATTGCAGATCTGAGATACAATATAGGAAATGGAGGTTAAAAGACTGAGCTTATTGCTGTCAGGACAGAAGCATATTAACTTTCTAAAATATATACTTTTAAATTTTTTCTTATCTAATAGGTGATGACTTAAATAATGAGTCTAGCCTAGAGAGAGAAATTTATTGTGGCATTAGTCTAGCTATGTTTGTAGTATGCTTAAGTTTTAATTTGATTCTCTGTCTCTCTAATAAATCGCATTTTAATTAAGACAACTGAAAATGGATTATGGTGACTGTTAGTGGATGCTCTTTGCTGGATTCTCCAGAGATAAAAGAAGCTGATTTGTGTCCTCAAGGGAGGCAGAAACAGCACAAGGGACTAAGCATTGACAGGCACCAGAACTGCAGAGTTCATCCTCAAAGGGTATTGCAAGGAAGCTGGCATAGAACAGTGCAGATGGGAGAAAAAGCATAAAGAACTGAAGGATCTGCTCCTGCTAGGTGCAGTTATATTGTCAGTCAATTTAGTATTTTCTACAAAGCCTATCGTAGTATCTAATCTCTTCCGAGATTGTTTGGATGTACATAGCATAAAGAGTAATAATTTTCACAGATCCACTGTGCAGATTTGACGATATTTCCTCACCACACGGCCAATGCCTTTCAGTATTTACTTACAACAGTCCTGCTACTCCAGTCATGTACCTTTTCTCTCCTGACCAGAAGACTACTAGTTACACCAACAGGGCCGTCCTTAGGATTTATGATGCCCTAGGCGGGATTATTAAACCGGTGCCCCTGTGCCTGTCTTGCTCTTAGCAACACAAACATAAGCTTACACTATTGGAAAACTTGCAACATGCATGTTATTAAAACCAGTTTAACATAGTTAAGTACATTGTAATGCTGATGGACTAGCACTAAAGAAGTAGCACTATAGAAAAAATTCTGATTTGACAGAATGATGCAAATAATATAATTTTTTTAATTTGTCAACATTTTATTGGAAATTTATATGAAGAGATATTGAAACAAAGATTTTTTTTTAATTAAAAGCAATCTTTCTGGCTTTTTTGGCTGCAAAATCAGGAATAATGTCACCATATGACAAAGACAAAGTGATGTCTTGTTCGATTGCAAGAATAGCAAGACCAGTCAAGTGTTCCTGACTCCTTGTAGAGCGGAGATTGTTTTTAATGAGCTTTAGTTTTGAGAAACTCCATTCTCCTAATGCTACTGTTACAGGAATTGTCAGCAGAATACGAGTGGCAATGTACACATTAGGATATATGTCAACAAGTTTGCTGGTATGAGTAAACTGTACAATGTCCATCATCGATTTTGCATGTGACAACACAGATGACAGTGTACTCAATTCTTCAAACAGTTCAAGTCCATTTAAATCAAAACGATAGCCGTGCTTCAGGAGGCTTTCTAGGTCAGGGGTCCCCAATGCAGTGCCTGTGGGTGCCATGGCACCCGCAGGGGCCTCTCAGTGCACCTGCGTACTGGCTGGCGGACAAGCATCTGCTGAAATGCCAGCGAAATTCAGCGGCATTTCGGCGGCGATACCTTTGGATGACGCCGCTTGCTGCCGATAAGCAGCATCATCCAGAGGTGTCGCCGCTGAAATGCCGCCGAATTTCAGCAGCATTTTGGCGGATGCTCGTCCACTGCCATGGTCCTTTGTCTGGCGGGCGCCAGACGAAAAAGGTTGGGGACCACTGCTCTAGGTTCTTGCACTTTGTCATTGGTTGCTCTTGTTTTCCTATTTCCTTGAATTTAGTCCTGCTCAGCCCGCTACCAGCTGAGTGACTGGAACCCCAGGCCGACAGCGGGTTGAGTGGCTCAGCCAGAGTCTCAGCTGCCGGCCTTCTCAGCCTGCTGCCAGCCTAGGGTTTCTTGGGGGTCCCCAGGCCAGCAGTGGGTGCTGAGTGGGGCCAGTGGCCAGGACCTCAAGTGGCAATGGGGCAGCCGCCGGAACCCCAGAGCAGTGGTGGGCTCAGCCGCTCAGCCTGCTGCTGCGTTCCACCAAAAATCAGCTTGCATGCAACCTTTGGCATGTGTGCCGTAGGTTGCCGTAGGCTCTATTTAGCAGTAACAGGGCTATAGGAAAGTCAGTCAACATTTTTTGTTTGTCTGATGAAAACTGGCCTTCTCCCTTCCCCATACCAATCTTGTCACAAATAATTGTCAACTTAATTTTCTGTTTTTGGCTAAGATATTGATTTTTAAAAAAAATATATTGAAATTGAATTCGGATTGTTAGCAAGCATTTTTGGGGACCAAATTTGTTAAATGACAATCTAAATGGAAACACAGTACTGCTTTCATGCTTTGCTCACTCCCCAGCCTGCTGGTCCAGCTATCTCCTCCTCTAGGTGGAAAAGTGCAGGACCCCAAAATCCACCTCTTGGGGTGCAGAGTGGCAACAGCAGCAGCAAACCCTCAGGTCCAATCACATGCCAATGGGCACCACCGCCAGCCCAGCTGACCATGGTGAAGTTAGCACAGCATCTGATCTCAGGGTCAGGGCACTCATGAAGCCACAGCAGCTCATCCTGCCCTATGCAGCTCCCCCCAGATGAGATGGATCACTGCCAGCCCGGGGGAGAGACGCGCTTCCCAGCTAGGGCGACCAGATCCGGATGTCCTGATTTTATAGGGCTAGTCCCGATATTTGGGGCTTTGTATTATATAGGTACCAATTACCACCACCTATGGTGACCAGACAGCAAGTGTGAAAAACCAGGATGGGGGTTGGGGGGAATAGGAGCCTATATAAGAAAAAGACCCCAAAATCGGGACTGTCCCTATAAAATCAGGACATCTGGTCACCCTACAGGTGAGTTCCTTCCCCCACCCCTTCCCAGAGATCCCAGCAGCCAATCCCCTCCCTCAGACTGTGCTGCATTCATCTCTCTCTAGGGCTTGGTCCACACTACAGCATTACATCGATTTAAACAGCGTTAAATCGATTTAACGCTGTACCCGTCCACACTACAAGGCACTTTAAATCGATTTTAAGGGCTCTTAAAATCGATTTCTGTACTCCTCCCCAACGAGAGGAGTAACCCTAAAATCGATATTACTATATCGATTTAGGGTTAGTGTGGACGGAAATCGAAGTTATTGCTCTCATTCTTTTAATGAGCTACCCAGAGTGCACCGCTCCGGAAATCGATGGTAGTCTAGTACCATGGACGCACACCACCGAATTAATGTGCCCTAGTGTGGACACGTAAAATCGATTTTATAAAACCAGTTTTATAAAACCGGTTTTAATAATTTCGATTTTATGCTGTAGTGTAGACGTGGCCTAGGACGCAGCAGCCCTCCTCTTACATGCTTCCTGTCTGTCCAGGCTCTCAGCAGAGCAGTGCCCCCAGACCTAGTGGTGCCCTAGGCGGCTGCCAGTTCTGCCCATGGCTAAAGACGGCCCTGTACACCAAACTGCATAACCAGCACTCAATTCTGCTTTCAGGTTTGCATTCACAGTTTGCTTGAATGAGATTTGTTACAGCTATACTTGAAGGCAGAACTGAGCACATGAAGACCGTATTCCAGCAGAGTGTCATACTCTCATGAATAATTTCTCCAGCACTGATTCTCATTGACAGATTAACTGCATGACCAGCTGTAACCCTGTGCAGGATTAGGATGTGTGATAAGAGGGAAATCCTTTCACAAACTAGCCAGGGTGACTATCCAGTACTATTCTACAATACCCTAAATTCAGAAGAAAATGGTCTGTTCAGTGCAAACTTAGAAGATGGTTGACTACATTTTAATTTAAATATGCCAGTAGATATTTATTGACATAAATGAGATATGTTTTTTTAAAAAACAAATGCATACTTTAACCATTGAAACACACATATCCTTTTATTAAAAAAATCCATTGACTATATTAGGCAATTGTAAAATATACTAAATATTATAAATTGCTGTGTAGCAGAGCTAATGCTTTCCAACTGTGTGGCCAATGTCCTTCTAGATTTTAGTTTAGACAATGAACCAAAAATCTGGAAATATGCATAAAGTTTTTGCAAGCAATAGCATTGACAGTAGGATTTAAAAACAGTAAAAGCAGCAGCGACTGGTTACATTATAGGTTGATGCCATCCAGTGGTTCAGTAGAACATTGTAAATCATGTATTGTATGCAGTTTAGAACTGTCTAATATTTACAGGGTCAGATTAGGGTATATAGCTGCTTTCCTTTGAGATTAACATTACTATTTAATTGTACAAGTCCAGTTGGTGATTTGTTTATTCATATTCCTACATATCACATTATAACTTGCTAAGTAATTAAGTTTCCTTATATAGGGACATGTTGGAGCACCACACTACTGAACTAGGATCCTGGGTTTCTTTATGGTAAACCAAGTTGAAAGTATGCATTATTTCACAGAGGTGGATTGATTTTATATTTAAGAACTTATTAAAATAACAATCTTGGTTTCTTATCAGGTGACTTTTAAGAGAATGAAATAAAAAATAAGCATGCTCCAACCCAGATGCATGCAGTTCTAAATTGCCCATCTACTGCATAATAATTCTGGATTTAAGGTCTTTCAACACTGTGCAAGACACCTGTAAAATATTTTGGCTGCCCAGGGTTGCATATGAGTAGATTTTTCTGGAGTTCAGAGATAGAAAGCCACAATTAAGTGTTTTACACCTTTAGAAATTCATTGAAAAGTTGTAAACTCATTTTAAATGGTGCATACAAAGACCCACCTATATTATAGCCGTGGGTCAACTTAGTAGTCAGAGTGTTATCTTACAAAAACTGGACATACCTAAGATTTAAGAATTCCTGTGATATTGCAAACAGATGCAAACAGACTGCACCAACCAGCTGCATGAAGATTGTCTGAGGACATTGAGGTTACAGTGTCCTAAAGATGACTGTTTAAAATTCCAGCACAGCTCTGCAAAATTATAACAAAATTACTAGTCCAGGCAGAAAATCTACTTGCCCAAGTTTTACTATGTATGATGATGATAAAATGTCACATCTTATTCACCCTTCAAAAACATTAGTCACTGTGGACAATTAGAAATTTGCAATCCCAGGCTAGCAGTTTTGCTGAATCACCTAAATGAATGTAATGACTATTACAACACAATACAACTCAAGAGCAGTGACAAGTCCCTTCAAAAAGTCACTGAAGATTTACTATCAACATTGAAGGTGGCATGTTCTAATGGTAGTACAGCTAAGGGGGAGTCAGGAGACTTGAGTTATATTCTGAATCTGCCATTGACTCACTGCGAACCCCACTCCCCCAAGCAGCTATGCAGGGAGAATACTAACCATAACTTTAATTCCCTTTATAAAGAAAGGAAAAGAAAGAGAATGGTCTCACAGGGTTCAATATGGAAAATAATATTAAAAAAAAAAACCAAAACCCATTACTGCCTATACAAACTTAAAAAATACACCCACACACAGGCCACGCTGACCACCGCAAAAAACCCTTTCATTACTGTGTCTGTCTACATAGTCCTGCCTCAGCCAGAAAAGCAGATCCGTTCATTCACAGCACTAGAATAGGGAACACGGAACAGGTACATCAGTGAGGACACACACAACATGCCCCTTCAGAAACTTTCCAAAGTAACTTTACATCCCCTTCTTCTTTCAACAGCCACTGGCCTTGATGCCCCCAACCTCCATCACTGGGCCCTCCTTCCAAGGAATTATACAGCCCCTGGGGCTCTATTTAAAGCAAAGGGAGAAGAGGCAAAGGCTTGAGGCTCTATTTAGGGCTCAGTGGCCTGTCCTGCCAATGAAACAGGACTCTTGTCATGGCCCAGAGTGGCACTTAGAGGGAAACACAAAGGGAGGGAATCATTAGATTAGTAACAATACACAACATTAACAGGTAACATAGTAACTAGTGTAACAAACAGATAGCGCTATTTTTCCTTTTTTTCTTTTTTTTTAATGACAGTGTTTTGGGTCTAACCTGCTTGAGCACCACCAATGAAAAGTGCTTGTCACTCCCGGACACCATAGCTAGAGGTAAAAAGGGTTGATGGGGAAAATATTCGTTTCCCTTTGGCATGTCCTGTTCTCTGAGAGTGTAGCAGGGAAGGGCAGAGGATAGACACGGTCCCTCACAGCTTAGGTACGATTCCTCTTGCAGGAGTGGGCCATTCATGGCAAATGGTGGGAGAAACCAAAACCACAAATGTATGTATCATACAGACCCTTGGTGATAGGCAATTAGAGCAGGAGCAGAGCAGGGTAGTGATCGGAAGGGGCCCTAAGCCACAGATAGTGCCCCAGTACCCAAGATTGGGATGCTAGGTGTGTAAAGAGGCAGTAGAGGGGGTGATATAATGTGGAAAAAGGGGTGTAAGAGGATACACCTCAGCAAGAGGCAGTGCTATTCAGGAGCAAACCCAACACCCATCTGACATCCCCTCTAGCAATGGCTGTGTGTGTACTGCTCCAAATTGTTGTTGGATATGCATCACAGAAGATACACTTTGCTCTTCCTGCCCTCAGATGCTAATGAGTGATTTTTCACCTGCTAATAAAATGGATCTAGGTCACCTGTATAACTTATTTTCAAAATTTCCCCTCTCCAATGTAATCCTATCATAGGCGTCATCTTTGAAAGAGGCTGCAGCCTCCCTATGCCAGCAGCCTCCTTCCTTGCTCCTGGCCTACATGTTCCTGTGAGCCAATTTTCCAGTCTCTAAAATGAGGTTAATAATGCTCACTCACCTTTTTAAATTGGCTTGAGACCTACAGATGAAAAACGCTACAGAAGTGTTACCCTTACAATGGTAAAATTAAACATAGTGACTCAAGTGATCCTGGCAAATCTTTGCCTTATGCTAACAATGAACACTATATGTAAGTTAATAATAACTTCTTTAGGAAGCCCCAGAAGGAATGGGAATTATTCTTTTTTTTTTGAGAGAGAGAGTGGCCCAATATATGATAGAGGTGACAAACCAGAATCAGATGACACCCCTTTTCTACGCAGAAACTACTTCACTGATGCTCTATTTTAGAAAGTCTACTGCTCCCTTTGGAATGACAAGCAGTGCATCTGTTCAATGATATCATTAGCACATGGTAAACACATTTTCAAGTGCATTAGAGACATTACTAGACGATATTGTCCTCTGTGGGAATAGCATATTTTTCATAATCACACTGATTGTGTTGTCTGTGAAAAATGATGAGCAGTAACATAAGATCAGCATAGTCCCTTTTCTGGTTCTGAACATAATAGATGTAGAGGGGGAAAGCATCTGACTGAAGAAGGCAAAAACAGAAGATTGACAAAGAGAATTAGCCCACTCTCATTCTGACAGGAATGCAGAGTATTGAAAATGATCCACTTGCATGACAGTCCGCTTTGTAGGGATTCCCATCTACTAACAATAATGATTACAACAGCAATTGAATCGTTACATTCCAGTTACAAAAAAGCCTTTTGAACACTTAATTGTTAGAGCTCCAGGCATTTCTGTCCCCCTGAGTGTTGAGCAATGAACAATGAATTTAATGTGAGCTTTCCCAACTTGCCAGATCTGTAGGATTTCAATTACAGACAAGTTTGTGTGCATGTGTGCTAAGAGGGCCTTCTATCATTTCGTAATTACTATTTGCTTCTAGTCTCAGCTACTGAAGTTCAAAACGAACTGACTTCAGCCATCTTATGACAGCTAATCTGTTGTGCTATCACTAGTCTGTGAGCTAAAGCCACTGAAACAAACCAGGGAAAATGTTGCTGCTATTGATATATGATAGATATTTTAAATGAGAAATCCATTTTCATGTTTGTGTGGTCTCAGTGGCTACCTGTGGGTTTTGGATTTTGGATTTCAGGATACTGATATCAATTTCATCTCTGGCAAGATGGGATGCCATAGACTAGATGGATTTGGCCCATTGTCTTTATGTATTTAATTAGATTTGTAAAAATATTTATAGGTGCCCATCCTATGCTCTGGGCACCTATCATATAAATTATGATTTATAATACAATATACAAGGTAGCCAATATAAAAATAAATATTCCCAACCCTTCCAGCTTTCAGCTTACTTCCTCCCCACAAACCTGAGAAAAATACTGTTTTTTGCAGCATACCCAGAAGGTTAACAAATGCCAGCTGTGTGGTCAAAGGAGAAAAATTAGTTCTAAAGCTGAGGACCCTTCATGGCAAATACCATCTCCCTGTCATTCAATTTGGAAGCACTTAGGCTGGAGCCTTCTCAGTGATCTCAGTTGCGTGGCAGTATGGCATAGCGAGAAAGGCAGTCCTGGTAATAAGACTCCAAACCATTTAGGTTTTTATAAGTTTAAAACTAACACGTTGTGTTCCACTCAGAAGCTTATTGGAAGCCAGTGCAGATCTTAGTAGAACATGGCATTTGCACCAACTCAGTCTCCACGTGATCCCAAGATATACTCCCTGGAAAGTGCATTATAGCAGTCTAAATGTGGCATGACCTGCACTGGAGAGAAAACATCACAGTCTTCTCACTGAACTCAGATGGGAAAAAATGCTCTTAGCAATAGAGTGCAGAAGTGACCCAGGCAACCAGAAGTGGCCCTGGATCTAATAACACTCATGGGTTATGCACATGTATTACAAAAGGCACTCATGCTCCTTCAATATTGTGCTAATATAAATTCCACCAGAACTTTCTCTGCCTTGGCCAGCTACTTGTCATCCAAGCACCAAGCTCATCTAGACATTGGATAGTTCATTCCATTTTTCCACTCAGTCAAACATGATGAAGTTGTAGAGGTGGGTATCATCAGCAAACTGAAAGCATCTCACCCGTGTCTCCTCATTCATCTGCCCATAACCCTCACATACATGTACAACAGGAGAAATGACTGTGTAGCCCCCTGTGCTATCTCAGAGGAGAGAGGAGCAATTGCCCACAACTACCCTTTGGCAGTTGCTGTTCTGCACAGTGCTTACAGAAGTATTTGGCTCCTGATAAAAAGTATTTGGCTCAGAGTAGAATCCTGAAGCAGAATTCAGGACTTTGAAGAGCTAAATTCCAAATCTGCTATAATAACTTTGAAATTAGATTTTAATCAGTTAAATTTTGGTCCTGTGCACTAGAGCGCAGCTGGGGGAAGCCCAATAACCAAGATTTTATTTCTCTTCTTTGTATATGGCAATAAGGAACTGGCTGCATAACTTAACTGTTAACTTTCTTAATTTTGAAATGTTGAATTTTGTTTTGTTAAGTTGTAGAATTTTTGTAAAGAAAACATACCATGTTTTTATGTGTTAACTGGACTCCATTGAAGTACACAACACCCTTCACTCTCTTATACTGACATTTTGTGACTGGATTGAAATAAAACTCAACTGTACTAAAGAGCAATTAGCATACTAAGGATACAGTAGGGAATAGTCTTGCATTGGAAAGGAGATAAACTTTTCCATCTTTACCCAGTATGATGAATTATTGAATCAGAAGTAACATTAGCAGATTTTTCCAATTCAGCTTGATTTTGGAAGATGCTGAGTTGCAAAGAGTTGGTCACCCTCTGCCACCTCCCATTGGCATGAATGTGAGCTGGGAGTTATAAGCATCTAGTTACGATGAAGCTCTACATTTCAAAGCATGCATATGCAAAACTCCTGAAGGTCAGTAAAATATTTGTATGTTCAAGGAATGCATTTTATGGCCAGACATATAGGGAACCTACAAACAAGATTCATTTATAGTATTTATCCTGCCTTTCCCACACCTCTAGAAAAAGCATTTTTATTGTGTCCATTAGTTAACATATCACTTCAGTTATAAGCATTCTTTATTTGATTGGGTTTTTTTATTATTTGTTGCTGTTCTGGTTCACAGCATGTAGAACATCTTCAAAGCAGATGAGGGCATTTTACACAATTTCATTTTGTGTTTAACGATCTAAAAATTTGCAATAAAACAAGCTTGAAAACAACAATTTACCATTGTGTCATATCTGTAGGCAGTTCTTACAATCAAAGATGAAAATGAAAAGATTATTCCAAGAATAATTCAGTTACAAAGAATATCATCTCAAGGTTAAAGCACTGATTGTCTAGTATACCTTTTCTCAAAAGTTTCTGAAAAGCCCATTGGAAACAAGCTCTGAGTATTGGCAAGTACTGTGCTGCAAGTTAAATATAAGTATTTGTCTTTCAGAAATCCTATATTTCTTACATACTTTTCCTTAGCTGTGTCAAACATCGAGTACATTTCAAATAGAAATTGGATTTATTGTCTTTTATGTAAAAGTACTCCCTTCCCAGAGAACTTCCAGTCTGAGATGACAAGTGACAAATGTAATAGTAATAATAGTAATAATAATGCTAATAATCAACTATCTCCAGCAGGCCCTCTACTAACTTATTGTTTAGCTAATTCTGTGTAGGCATCACAGGAGAAGATAGTCTTGAGGCGGATTTTCAAGGAGGCGAGAGTAGGGCACTTGTGGACTAGTTCAGAAGGGGATTCAAACTGCCTTTGTACATTCTTCAGTGCTGTTCCTTACACATAGCAGAAGCAGTCAGATCATTGTCATAGTGGAAGGGATGTGGGGAGGGTGACATGAGCAAATGAGAGTGTGAACATAAGATTTGTAATCCAGTTTGTTCTTTAAAACCTCCGTTGCATTGTAAATTGTTGTCATTGAGATTTTTTTCATAGAAAAATCTCATTGACTACAGTTGGAATCTTCTGCGTTATTTTAAAAAATATTGACAATCACAAAATACAAATTGCTTACTACAATAAGTACTTGAAATTAATAGTTATATGAATTTCATTGCTTCAAACCAAAAACAGATCTTTACGCAGCTTTTATTTACCCAGTGTACTTTCTTTCAATTCAGACTATTTCTACATGTGAAGACCAATTCCTCTATTTTGAATTATACTTTAAACAGCATAATATAGGCGTACCTGTCAGTTAGTCTGTACATTTTTCCCAGCCCCTAGATTTTCTCCCATCCCTTTTATTGCTTCCAAGTGGTGTCCCTGACTGCCAGACACCTTTAACTTCCTGATTCAACATTTTAAGCTAATCATTTGGAAGCAGTATCAGCAGGAGCCTGGAGTCTGGCAGCAGGCAGTAGTTTTACCTTTGAAATCCATTCCTGGCTGCCATGCTCTAGCAGTGCTTCTCTGCTGGCTGGAACAGATTTAGTTTTCATTTTCCATTTAATATCTGAATTAAGAATTTAGTTTACTTTCTGCAGAAATCAAGTTAAAAATAGCCCAGCTTAATGTGCTACTTGAAGCAGTGAGATCCCACAATCTAAAGAAGGTGGGCCTGGTCAGTATACATCTAACAGATCTCCCAAGGAAAATCCAAGTGCTGTGAGGTAAGTAGAGCCTTGCGTGGATACAAATTTATATCTGCGGGTGTGGATATCTGTGGATATAAATCGGTAGCTGCAGAACCGCAGGGTTCTCCTGGGAACCACAGCGGTGAAAGGTGCAGAACATGGAGCCACTACTCCCAGGAGCCAGTGCCCCATGCCGGCAGCTCTTCCAGCAGACCCGCCCCCAGCCCTACCTCTGTCCCTTCTACGTAGCATCTCCTGTCTAGGGGCATTTGTGCCACTTGAACACAAGAGTGTGACATGGGACAGCTGCTGTTGAGCCTTGTATCTGCCCCAGTGGGCAGGGCTGAGGGCAGTACAGCCACACCGGAGGAGCTGCCAGCATGAGGCGCTGCAGATAAGGAGCTGATAAGGGGCTGATAGTTTGTAAGAGGCACTCTTTAACGTGTGTTGGTATTGAACCAGTGCATTAGCAAGTTGCTAAAAGAACTGTGTTATTGGAGGTGTCAACTTTCAGAAGAAATGTAAAATCTGGATCCTAGTCAAATGAAATATTGCCATTTGCAACAGGATGAATGTTAACTCCAAAGTCATAGTCAACAGATTGGGTAATTGCATTTTATCTGCAGTTGTTTCCACTGTATGAGTTATTCTGCTTTTTTTTAAAAGGAAAAATTCTGCAAAGAAGCTTTATCTTTTGGACCAGTGTTTCTCAGTGACTGTTCTGCAGACTGGCACCAGACCCTGAGATCTCCCTGACAGTTTAGGAAGGCAGCAAGCCAGGCGTTGGTATCAAAAAGGTTAAGAAACACAGGTTTAGATCGATCTTTTTTACTTTAGTTCTCTCCTATAAGGTTCTAAAACAAGTCAGATAGAACAGGATTTAATTGTTTGCCTTCTTTCAATTAATATAGCTGATTGGATGATGGAACCTCCACTTAATTAGTCAGTAGTATCAGAGTGATGAAAAAGGATCAAATCTTTTAGGAAACCTATGTCTGTTCATCTTCTCAGCTTGGTTATTGAGAGTACTTTGCTTAAGACAGGCAGAATAATGACATTTACACTCTGTCACAGTCTACAAGGTCATCATCATACAAAGTATAGCCGTTTTGGCTGATATTTTAACATAATGTTGGACTCGAGCCATTTTGCATTTATATATCAAAATACTAGCAGCTGCTGTTCTGCACAGTGCTCACAGAAGTATTTGGCTCCTGATAAAAAGTATTTGTCTCAGAATAGAATCATGAAGCAGAATTCAGGATTTCTTGAAGGAGATTAACCTTTGGTTATATTGTGTTCAGGGCACTTACTGTGAATTAGCCAGCCACCTAAATACAGATACTAAATATTATGTGTTGTTTGTATTATGGCACTGCACAAATCGAAAGTGATTCTATTTCCTCTGATGCTTAAGGTTCATTTCATTCAGAGACCTTGATAATAGTGCAAGTCACTTAACCTTGATGTACCTCGGTAACCTGACTATAAATCCTACTTCTCAAGGGCATTGTGAGGTTTATCATAATTAATCATTTTCATTATTACACCATTTTAAATCCTCAGATTAAAGTACTATGGCTCAAGATTTCAAAGGTGTCCATTTATTTTGAGCACGTCCTTTATGATGCACATCTTAATACCTAGGTTTCTTAAATTGGGCATACAAAAATGGAGACATCCAGAAGTAGTTCACACTTTCGAAAATTTGTGCCTATATATGTGCAAATTTAATATAATCCCACAAACAACCTAATTTAAAAGAATATAATATTAGTTAAGTATGGCATCCTTCCACCCATATAAACCCTAAAAAGAAAGGAAAATAGAAATACCAATTTATGCCAACTTATCTTAACTGTAGCCTAATGCTCACATAGCACAGTTTTCATTGATAATCTTATCAACGTTATCAAATGTTCAGGTTTGACATGCATAAGTTTAGTGTGTGATATGTTGTGTGTTTGTTGGGGAAGCAGAAGGTCACAGTTCAGGTGTTGTGTTATACTGTGAGGAAGATTAATGTTTTGTGTGTATGTTCAGTGTTTCTTTATCACTTAGAGGCAAAAGAAAGTTCCTTGAGATGGTATGGAATATGTCAGTGGAAATTTGCTGTAGGGTGGTGGTTAATGGGTGTCCTATAACTTACTTGCTTTTTAGGGTTCACATTGTGGATGAGAAGTCACACTTAACCAAACTTAATCCCTTTTCAATTATGTCTTTGTTTATGGAGTGTCTAGGGCTTTTAATAGAGAATGTGTAGGAGGGTTTTGTAGGGGCATGAAAAGGGGAACAGGCCAGGGATTCCCACTCAACTTCCCTTGTGGGAATATATGTGGAGATATCAAAGGTGTGGGAATGTTTGAGGTTTGGGGAAGGGCAGATTCTGGATGGAAGCAGCGAAAGGGAATAATTAGTGTTTAGGGGAATGTCCAGCCGTTCCATCTGTACCCTCCCTAACTCCAGCACACTAGTGCCTGAATTCTTAGAATCATGGAGCCTTTCAAATGCCACACCTTCTCCATCCGGCTGGCCATAGCTATTCAGAGAGGAAGAGGTGCACCTCAGCATTGGAATGCATAACTTTTCTCCTAGGGAACCCCAGATGCTGATCCCTGACTGAGCTGAAGTTTGTGGCATAAATTATCTACTCACAGCTTCCTAACCATAAAGTATAGTGGACAGTCCTCATCCCTGGGAGTAGCCTGTAGCTTCAGTCCCAATGGAAATAAGTGTCCAGAGATAACCATCTTGACTTTGGACAGCTTCACTTCCGCATGATAAACAGAACTCTTACGTATATTCATTTCAGCTGATTCAACTTTCCTGTTGCATGTAGCAGGAGAAGAAGAGATCCCTATCCAAATGCCTTTTAGCCTGAAGGTGTACTGAGCTGGAAGGAAGCTGAAAGGCTAAAAGGCATTTGGATAGGGAAATCAAATCTTACTATCTCCACTCACTGCTGTTTAAACTTGTGTATACTTACAACTGAACAGTGCCTCACACCACTACCGAAACAGGCAGTCAGGTATGAGCTATTCTGTTTTAAGGGAACAAAGGCAGGAAAGAATCCACTAATTGTCCTTCATGTGGGAATAAATGACACAGCTAGATTCTTGCTGGAACGCATCAAGGGAGACTATTCCAGGCTGGAAAAGACACTTAAAGAAATGGAGTCTCAGGTGATCTTCAGTGGGATTCTACCTGTCCTTAGAGTAGGGGAGCAAAGGTGAGACAAGATTATAGTGATCAACAGATGGCTCAGGCAGTGGTACTATAAGGAGGGCTTAAGGATATTCGACAACTGGGAGACATTAATGGACAGAGGACTGTTCTCATAAGATTGACTCCCCCTGAGTAGGGAGAGAAATAGACTTCTGGGTTGGAGATTGCACAACTGATTAAGAGGCATTAAACTAGGAACTCAGGGGAGATGGTTGGGAGATGCTCATGTAAACTCCACACTTGATTCTAAGATTGAGAGGGCGGAAAGTCAAAGAGAGGATTCCGCAATGAAGAAAGGAACAGCAGTGGGCAGGAGAATGGACATTAAGAGGAAAGATAGTGCCAAAATCAATTAAGCTAATAGTCAGGCAATACTGGCAGTAGAATGACTAACTAATCTGGTTAGGAATCTGGGAAAAGTCAAGCAAAAACAACTAAGATGTTTGTACACCAATGCAAGGAGTCTGGGTAACAAAATGGAGGATCTAGAACTACTGGTGCAGGAAGTGAAACCAGATATTATAGGGATAACAGAAACATGGTGGAATGGTATTCATGACTGGAGTACAAGTACTAAAGGGTATGCACTGTTCAGGAAAGACAGAAATAAAGGTAAAAGTGGTGGAGGAGCATTGTAGGTTAACGATGAGGTAGACTGTAAAGAAATTAGAAGTGATGGAATGGATAAAACAGAGTCTGTTTGGATCAAATTCACTTTGGAGAAGAAAGTTACCAGAGGCTCCCCAAGGATAGGGCTTGGGGTATGCTACATACTCCAGAATCGGTTTTGGGTATGGATAGAGACCTACTGACTGTTTTAATGAAATGAAAACTACTGGGAATTGTGTGATTATGGGAGATTTAACTTCCCAGATATAGATTGGAGGACAAATTCTACTACTAACAGTAGTGCTCAGATTCTTCCTTGATGTGATAGCTGACAGATTTTTTCACCAAATAGTTGCTGAACCTACAAGAGGTGATGCAATTTTACATTTAATATTGTGAGTAGTGAGGACCCCATAGAAGAATGGGTTGCAGGAGACAACCTTGGTTTAAGTGATCATGAGCTAATTCATTTAAAACTAAATGGAAGAATAAACAAAAATAGATCTGCAACTAGGGTCCTTGATTTCAAAAGGGAAAACTTAAAAAAATTAAGGGAATTGGTTAGGGAAGTGGACTGGACTGAAGAACTCAAGGATCTGACTGTGGACAATGCTTGGAATTACTTTGAGTCAAAGTGGCACAAGCTATCTAAAACCTGCATCTCAAACAAGGGGGGGGAAATTCATAGATAAGGGTTGCAGACCAAGCTGAATGAGCAAATATCTCAATCAGATTATTAAGAGAAAGCAGAGAGTCTACAAGGAATGGAGGATGGAATGGATTAGCATGGAAAGCCACATCTTGGAGGTCAGAAAATGGAGGGGAAAAGTGAGAACTGTCAAAAGCCAAGCGGAGTTAGGATGACCAGATGGGATGAAGAAAATATCAGGACACGTGGGGGGGAGTCCCGCCGGCGGAGCAAAAAAAACAGGAGTGCAAAATATCGGGACAAATTGCATCCCAACCAAACATCGGTCGGGACATGGGACAAATGCCTAAATATCAGGACAGTCCTGATTTTATCAGGATGTCTGGTCACCCAAGCACAGTTGGACCTCACAAGGGAAATTAAAACTAATAGTAAAAGGTTCTATAACCATATACATTAAAAGAAAACGAGGAAAGAAGTAGTGGGACCGCTAAGCACTGAGGATGAGGTGGAGATTAAAGATAATCAAGGCATGGCCCCACACCTAAACAAATACTTTGCTTCCATTTTTAATAAGGGCAATGAGGAGCTTAGAGGTAGTGGCAGGGTGGCTAATGGAAATGAGGATCAGAATATAAAAATTACCACATCTGAAGTGAAAGTCCAACTCAAACACCTAATGGGAGTAAATCGGGGGGCCTGATAATCTCCATCCAAGAATATGAAAATAACTGGCACATGAAATTGCAAGCCCTGTGACTGAAGGATTGCTAATATAGTACCTATTTTTTAGAAAGGGAGAAAAAGTGATCCAGATAACTTTTAGTTTAATGTTAGTTTAACCTCAATTGTACGCAAGGTCTCAGAACAAATTTTAAAAGAGAAAGTAGCTAACGACATAGAAGTAAACAGTAATTGGGATAAAATACAACATGGTTTTACAAAAGGTAGATCCTGACAGACCAACCTGATCTCTTTTTGTAGAAGATAGATGGTTTTTTTTAGACAAAGGAAATGCGGTAGATTTAATCTACCCAGATTTCAGTAAGACAATCGATACAATTCCAAATGGGAAATTATTAAATTGGAGAAGATGAGGATTAATATGAGAATTGAATGGTGGTTAAAGTGGAGACTACAATGAGTCATATTGAAAAGGTGAACTGTCAGGCTGGAGAGAAGTTACTAGTGGAGTCCTTCAGGGATCAGTCTTAGGACCATCTTTTTAACATTTTTCTTAATGATCTAGGCACAAAAAAAGCAGGAGTGTACAGATGACACAAAGTTGGGAGGTATTGCCAATATGAAGGACAACCAGAATATCATACAAGAAGATCTGGGATGACCTTGAAAACTGGAGTAACAGAAAAGGGATGAAATTTAATAGCGCAGAGTGCAAGGTCATGCACTTAGGGACTGACAACAAGAATTTTTGCCATAAGCTGGGGATGTATCAGTTGGAAGCGACAGAAAAGGAGAAAGTTCTGCATGTTCTGGTTGATTACAGGATGACTATGAGACAGCAATGTGATGCGTCTGTGAAAAAGGCTAATGCGATTCTAGTAGGCATCAGTCAAGGTATTTCCAATAGAAATAGGGAAGTGTTAGTACCATTATACAAGGCACTGGTGAGACCTCATCTGGAATAGTTGGAGCAGTTCTGGTCTCCCATGTTTAAGAAAGATGAATTCAAATTGGAACAGGTGCAAAGAAGGGATACTGGGATGATCCAAGAAATGGAAAACCTAACTTATGAGAGTAGCCTCAAAGAGCTTGGTTTGTTTAGCCTAACCAAATGAAGACTGAGGGGAGATATGATTGCTCTCTATAAATACATCAGAGGGATAAATACCAGGGAGGGAGAGGAGTTATGTAAGCTAAGCACCAATGCTGACACAAGAAATGGATATGAACTGGACACAAACAAGTTTAGGCTTGAAATTAGACAAAAGTTCCTAACCATCAGAGGAGTGAAGTTCTGGAACAGCCTTCCAAGGGGAGGAGTGAGGCTACAAAATCTAAGTGGCTTCAAGACTGAGCTTGATAAGTTAATGGATGGGATGGGATGGGATGATGAGACTGCCTACAATGGCATATAACCAGTCTGGGACCACTAGTAGCAAATATCTCCAGTAGCCGGTTATGAGAACCAGATGGAGAGGGCTCTGAGTTATAAAGAATTGTTTCCTGGCATCTTGTTGTTAGCTATGGCTGAAATGCTCAGTGTCCAACTGATCACCATATTTGGGGTCAGGAAGGAATTTCCCCTCAGGTCAGATTGGCAGAGACGGTGGGGGGGTTTTGCCTTCCTCTGCAGCATGGGGCACAGGTCACATGCAGGTTTCAACTAGTGGAAATGATGGATTCTCTGTAACTTGAAGTCTTTAAATCATGATTTGAGGAATTGAGTAACTCAGACAAAGGCTAAGTGTCTATTAGAGGAGGGAGTGGATGAGGTTCTGTGGCCTACAATGTGCAGGAGGTCAGATTAGATGTTCATGATGGTCCCTTCTGCCCTGAAAGTCTATGAGTACAAAAGAGACACGATAGGTGAGGTAATATCTTTTATTGGACCAGCTTCTGTTGGTGGAAGGGACAAGCTTTTGATCTTCAGAAATTTCTTTCTCAGGAAGATCAAAAGCTTGTCCCTTCCATAATAGGAAATTGGTTCAAAGAAAGATATTACCCTCGCATACATTCTCTCTCTCCAGGATGGATTGATTTAAATCCATATAATTTAAATCAGCTACTTAAATCATGATTTATATCACCAAATGGAAACCTTGATTTAAATAATTGATTTTAATCAACTTTTTCATTTGTACTTCAGTTATTTTCTAAAGAAAGGTGCAGTCTTATTGGCTGATATAATCATTAACATTAGGGCATCGATTAATC
Source organism: Gopherus flavomarginatus (assembly GCF_025201925.1). Lineage (NCBI taxonomy): Eukaryota > Metazoa > Chordata > Testudines > Testudinidae > Gopherus > Gopherus flavomarginatus. Next base: position 121,952,915 of record NC_066618.1, on the reverse strand, counting down.
GCAGTTAACTTACGTGATTAACTGAAAAAAATTAATTGCAATTAAAAAAATAATCACAGTTAATCATAGTTTTAATTGCACCGTTAAACAGTCGAATACCAATTCAAATTTATTAAATATTTTGCATGTTTTTCTACATTTTCATATATATTGTATTCTGTGTTCTAATTGAAATCAAAGTGTATATTTGCAGTGAAAATGATAAACAAAAGAAATAATATTTTTCAGTTCACCTTATACAAGTACGGTAGTGCAATCTCTTTGCCATGAAAGTGAAACTTACAAATTTAGATTATTTTTGTTACATAACTGCACTCAAAAACAAAACAACATAAAACTTCAGAGCCTACAAATCCACTCAGTCCTACTTCTTGTTCACCAATCGCTAAGACAAACAAGCTTGTTTACATTTACAGGAGATAATGCTGCCCTCTTCTTATTTACAATGTCACCAGAAAGTAAGAACAGGTGTTTGCGTGGTATTTTTGTAGCTGGCATTGCAAGGTATTTATGTGCCAGATATGCATTCATATGCCCCTTCATGCTTTGGCCACCATTCCAGAGGACATGTTTCCATGCTGAAGACGCTCATTAAAAATATAATGCATTAATTAAATTTATGACTGAACTTCTTGGGGGAGAATTGTATGTCTCCAGCTCTGTTTTACCCGCATTCTGTCATATATTTCACATGACAGCAGTCTTAGATGATGACTCAGCACATTTTAAGAACACTTTTGCATTTCAGCTGCATCAGAAATATAGTAGCAAACTTTCTGCAGTTTTTACAGTGCTATGGAAATAGATTTCAGTATATTCAGAAGATCTTCTCCATTTCTCTTTAGTCTGATGTTGACTACTTTGGCTATGATAGTTTCATCTATTTTGTCACGATTTTCTTCACAAATTTTCATCAGAATAGGCCAGTTCTTAATAAACAGTTCAAAACAGTCAACCACAGAGTTCCACTGCACATCTTGGGGGAGAATTAGCTGGGATTCTCCTGCTCTCGTCAGTGAAGCTTTAGCAAAATTGTTATGAAATTATTTTGCAATTTCAACAACATTTCCCTTTATTCCTGAAGTTGTACTTATTAAGTCTGTGACTAAAGGATGCATTCAGCGGTGAGCTGGAGCCGGTTCCCACCAGTTCGCGGGAACCAGTTGTTAAATTTAGAAGCCCTTTCAGAACCGATTGTCCCACGTGGGACAACTGGTTCTAAAAGGGCTTTTAAATTTAACAACCCGTAAAGCACTAGCAGCTCTCCGCCCCACCCCCAGCCCCAGCTCACCTCTGCCTCCTCCCCTGTACGTAGGAAGCCTGGGAGGGCTGAGAAGGGTGGTTTTGCGCAGGTGAGTGGGGGTGGGAGCGAGGAGGGGCGGCACGGCCCAGCTCCTTGGCCTTGGCCGGGCAGCACACTCTGGTCCCGGCTCCGGCTTCGGTCCCGGCCTGGTGGTGTGGCCTGGCTCCAGCCCTGGCAGCGCGGCACGTCCTGGCCCCAGCCCGGTGCCCCAGCCTCCACTCCTGCTGGGCAGCGCAGCTCAGTCCCAGCCTGGCTCCAGCAGTGCACCCTGACCCCGGCTCCGACTTCGGTCCCGGCCGGGTGGTGTGGCCCGGCTCCGGCCAGCCGCCCCGGCCCCAGATCCTGCCGGGCAGCATGGGTCAGTCCCGGCCCAGCTCCAGTGGTTCGGCGCGGCTCCAGCGGCTTGGCCCACCTCTGGCCCCGGCCCCAGCCCCAGCCATGTGCACCGGCTGGGCAGCGCGCCCCGGCCCCAGCTTTAGTCCCAGCTGGGCAGTGTGCCCCAGTCCCTGCCCTGACTCTGGCTGGCCGGGCAGCATGGCTCCGGCCCGGCCCCGATTCCAGCCAGGCACCCCCAGCCGAGCGGCCCCGGCTGAGCGGCTCTGGCCTGACCCAGCACCCCCGGCCCAGCCTCCAGCGCGGTAAGGGGGCAGGGAGCAGGGAGCGGGTGTTTGGAAGAGGGCAGGGGAGTTCAGGGGTGAGTGGATAGGGTTTGGGGTAGATAGGGGTCAGGGTGGTCAGAGGGCTGGGAACAGGGGGATTGAATAGGGGCAGGGGTCCCGGGGGGCCATCAGGAATGAGAGGAGGGATTGGATGGGGTGGCAGGGGGCAGTCAGGGGACAGGGAAGGGGGTGGATGAGGCAGGGGTCCCAGGGGGGTGGCATCAAGGAATATGGGGGGTTGGATGGGGCAGGAGTCCCAGGGGGTAGGGGGGAGCCACAATCCCCTCGTGGGGTGAGGAGGAGGGAACCAGTTGTTAATTTTTTGGCAGTTCATCACTGGATGCATCTCATGAATACTGCACCCATATAAGTTTCAGGTTCCCTTCATTATCTTCCTCTAGATTTCTTCTCATCTTTGCAATATTTGCAGCATTGTCTGTGACAAAACTACTTAATATTTGAATTTCTGTTCACAGTTTGTAATAGTACTGCCACATCTTTTAAGTATTCTGCTGTACGGGCATTTCCTGATGTAACAATTGTTTCTGTAAAATAGACAACCCCATCTGCTGTTGTCACACAAGCATACAGTGCTGGATCCTTGTGTACACTGTGTACATTGCTTCAGCCATTAAGACTCAGATTAATGAATTTCCCATCAATGGTTTTTGCACACCGTTCGATTTCCTTCTTGTCTACTGTATCCAGCAATCTCCTAGCACTGTCTGCTCGGTCGGGTGGAGAGTAGCCTAGTTGTAAGGATTGAACTATATCAAGTAAATGTTTGTTCTGAACAAGACAAAAGGGAGAATTTGTTGCATAAATGAATTTAGCAATCTTTTCATCTATGGAGTCTTGCTAGAATTCACTGGTTCTGGTTATGAACTCATTCACATATTTACTGGGTGATGAAAAAAGTCATCATACAGCTAATTTACCGTCTGATGTATGTTTAGTTGCAGCACATGTGGTGGTACTAGCAGATGACTCTGAAATTGTAGACATTGCAGAAGATGGACGTTCATAACCCCCCTTATGTCTAAGCTGGACCTTGAAACAAATTGGTAAAAAAAAAAAAGAGGTCACTCTCACTCACTGAGTATTATTCAGCTTTAAAAAAATGAGATTGAAAAGGAAAGAGTCCTCCTGCTACAGCTGTTTGTAGCACTGGTTATGTGAGATAATTTATTGTAAACCCAGTTTTATCAGAAAACTAATTAATAAATCACAAAGATGATCTAAATATATCCTTAAGTCCTTAAACCTCAAACCCTTATCAGTAATAATATGCCAAACAACTTGATTAAAAATGTTTTAAACGTTAAAATTCATAAATGCCTATTAAAACTTTACTTTTAAATGAGAAATCTTTACCTAGGATGTTTGATTATATTGAGCAATAAAAAAAATCATTTTAGAAACGCAGTTGTAACAGTAACAATGTAATTGATAAGTACTCCCATGACAAATTAACATCCCAGTTGTATTTCAAACACCAACATTTTGAAATTCATAATAAGTAACAGGGCTGCCCCGGGGGGGGGGCAAGTGGGGCAATTTGCCCCGGGCCCCCCAAAGCCTCCAACGAGAATATAGTATTCTATAGTATTGGAACTTTTTTTTATGGAAGGGGTCCCCAAAATTGCTTTGCCCCAGCCTCCCCGAATCCTCTGGGTGGCCCTGCCAAGTAATCCACACAAAACACAAATTTATGACAATAATCTAATTTATCCTTCACCAGCAGAGTAAAATATGATAGGCAATCCTTAAGAATGATGCAAAAGTAAGTTTACTAACCAGTTGCTCCTGATTGTTCAGACATGTCCACATCATCATCTTCGAAGTCATTGCCTTCTGAGAGGCATTTTTCAAAATGTTATTTCATTCTGATAAACGGGCCTTGCATCTTTTTGTTGCACTGTTTACATTTGGCACATGTTCCTTTTTTACCCACAGGTATAAGAATTTCTTGAAAATATTCCCAAATAGGATCTCTTTTTACAATCTGCAGCCATGGCAGGTTTTTTTCCAGCAGTTCCTAGGTATTGAAATCAACACTGTGCTCTGAAAAATGTTGTCCCTTTTTCCACAATATCCTGCTTTAACACCAGTGTTGCTCTTTTCTTGTTGCACACACTGCTCCCTCTCCCTAGTTACAGAACTCCCCTACTCTCCGTGTCCACCCCCAGAAAAACAAAGGAACTCACAATCATCCAAGACTTCTGCTTGTGTAACCCACATTTCTTTGCACAGCAGCATTTGTTTGTTTAGCGATAAAAGGAGGCAACTGATTTTTTCAAATGTATGTTCAAAGGTAGCTGATAGTGAGTTTTCAGAATATTGAAAATATTAATAACACTAGATCAGCTATTTATTATTAGCAAAAAGATTACGGAAAAGAATCACACTGAAGAACATTTTCTTAAAGTTCCTATATTTAAATTATTTTTAACTTATAAATTATGTAAGAATTAGTTGAAAATCACCCAAAAGTTCATTTTTTACCCACAGTTTATGTGTTGTGTCTTTGGAGAAGATATACATCTCTACCTCGATATAACGCTGTCCTTGGGAGCCAAAAAGTCTTACCACGTTATAGGTGAAACCGTGTTATATTGAACTTGCTTTGATCCACTGGAGTGTGCAGCCCCGCCTCCCCACGCCCCCGCCCACCCCAGAACACTGCTTTACAGCGTTATCCAAATTCGTGTTATATCGGGTGGCATTCTGTCAAGGTAGCAGTGTAGTGTATTTTTCATGTAAAACAAGAAGCTGAATCCTTACTTTAAGTGGACAAACAGAACCCAATCTTATTATCAGATATACTATCATGCCCCTGTGTTAGGGATGAGCAAAAAATGGAATTTCCATCATGCAGGAGATTCAGATACTTCAATGTTTGTTTTTATCCCAAATCAGAATAAAAATGTTAAAAATCTAAATTTTTCCCATTATGAAAGGTTCTGAAAATTTTCAGTTTGGAAATATCAGAAATGTTTTGATTTCACAGTTGCAATCAAAATGAAACATTTTGATATCTCTGAATTGAAACATTTTTTTCAGTGTGTTGAACTTAATCAAAATGTCTACTTTTGAGTCAGTTTGATATTAAACTGCATCTGCCTATGGTGCCACAATATCTCATTGGACATGCTGATTGACCTCATTTTCCCCAATGCATCAGGTTTCCTAACCAGACTACATCTCCCATGATGCATCCATAGCCATGTGACTCCCTATGATTCACTGCTCAGTAGGTCAGAATTAGGGGGTGGTGTATTGTGGGAGATGTAGTCTGGCCCTGATTTACAGAGGAGAATATGGACTTAAGATGCCTGAACTACAACTTCCATGAGGCACTACAGAAGTCTGATGAGGTTTAATGTTGAACTGTCTCAAAACTAAATTTGTGGGTTCAGTTTCACAAACTGAAATGTTTCTGTTTGGATTGAACAGACTTGAAGCAAAATATTTAATTTCAATTTTTTCCCCAAAAATGGAAGTATCTGGGGAAAATCTAAATTTTCCCATGGAACATATAATTTTGAAGACACCGTGTAACACTGACACAGGCTGGTTGTCAGCGGGCAGAAATGAACCTGGGAACCTCTGGAACTAAGAACATGAGTCTCTACTGCATAAGCTAAAGCTGTAGCAGACTCGTTAATCACTTGAGTGGTCTTGGTGCCACTAGACGGGACAGAGCATCACACACAGGAGGTGTGTGGGTTACAACTGCTTTCCTGTTCAAAAATCATTGATATGAAAAAATTCCCAACGAGGTCTACTCTATAGTAAAAACTAAAATTATACAATGTTTGTAGTTCAATTGTACAGTATTATGTCTATACATGAAATTAAATACAAATTTCCATTATAAAACTGTTTTCCCTTGCTCATAATTATCTGAAAATGTGTCCATTCAAGCTAAAAATTTCCATTTTTGCTTTCACCACAAAAGTTATAGTAGAGGTATTTTTACTTTTTGAAAGCGTGAGGAAATCTTTCCACCTGTTACTAAGTGGAAAAAATATATAAATCCAGATGCTCTGCCATGACTGAGATCTGCTCAATTCCCTGATTCTCTTCTGGCTCTGCACTGGCCATAACTTTAACAGTTTGGGGCAGCAAGTGACTGTACTAAGGAAACAGTTTGCAAGCTAGGGATAGCCTGAGCATAGCACACTTTAGCCACACTCCCTCCCCACGACACTCTCTTTGCTGTGGCTAGGGGATGCCATCATCACTATAACTGTAGGGGACTCCCTTGAGCCAAGAGAATCCATAGCTGGTGAGATGCAGCCAGTTTCCACTCCTTTTCTGCTTCCTGAGCAACGCAATGAGTGGGCCAGATACTCTGGCCCATATGCCTCTTTTACAAAGTAAATGCTATGGGTAAATATTTGCATTCTCACATCCTGAAGAAAATTGTTTTGGGAGGGGAAAGTGGTCCATTAGTGATGTTAAATAGCTTCCTTTCAAATGCTTGACTTCCTGGCTCAGCTTGTCTGCTGGTAAAGCTCCATTCCACATATCTTGTTTGGGATTTAAAAAGTAATTTATACACATCTGTAACTCAGCTTTTCCTATAATTTTGCTTAGTAGTTATTTGCTAAGAATTTAGTTTCCTAACGAAGCCCTGACCCTTACATGACATCATATGCTTTGTGCATGACCCGACAACATCTACTTACTGTTAGGCTGCTGCTGGGACAATTTGCATTAAGGATGTTGCAAATATCTCGCTGCAACACACACAGAATCCAAAAATAAAAATCCCCACATTCCTGTCATCCTCAAGGACAAAAGAAAATCATAGGCATGAAAGAGCTGCCATTCCTGCTGTTCTAGGGTTTCTAAGTGATCTTTGCTGCACTGCACAATTTTCTGCAAACTGTAAGCTTTTATTTAAAAAAAATCTGTCCTTTTCTGTTGGAATGATTTGACTGTCACAGTATGAACCTGTATGCTGCTGCCCTGTTAATCTAGCCCTGAAGAAAACGGTCTCCTTGCAAATAAATAAATAAATAAAATAAAAAAACACAGTAAAGGTCTGAACATGACCCCCATCCAAAGTTATCTGTGGACTTCAAACTTCTTAGCCATTATGGACTGTTTAATTGCTTATATTTATTACTCAAGCAGTAATTTTGTTGGTTAGTTTTTTGTTTTGTTTTTCTTTAAAAAGCAAACAAACAAGAAAAGTGAATATTAATACATTAAGGTCACAATTCTAAAGCCAGAAAATGGGGAAAAAGTATTATATCAAAATTAACTGCACTGCACATTGTAAATATTTAGGTAGGTATCTATCAGTCTGCAATCAGAAATATGTGCCAAGGGGCAGAGTTAATATTACTACTAGGAGAACTTTAATGCTCTCATTTCATCATTTCCTAACCGTTTTGCATTTAAATTTTTAACTTTACTTTACAATTATATTGTATTTTGGTAATGTGTGTATATATAAATATTTTTTCTCTGTGTGTGTGTGTTTCAAATCTATCAAGGCACATCCTGATCCCTCACTTCACTTCCTTCATGTCCCTTTTTCTTTTCATGGAGTAAGGAAACATGAGACTTACTCTTCAAAGTCTCTCTTTTAAAGTATGTAGAACCTGTCATCACTGGCTAACCAGCTCTGCATCTATTAAAAATCTCACATAGGAAGATTTATCATTTTGAATTTGTGGGTTTTAGTCACAGAAACTAAGAGAAGGTACCTTACAGCTCTCACAATAGGATCATGAATTTCACAACTTCAGATCTTTTAAAAGAGACTCTCGTGATTTTTTGTTGTCCAGCAGCACTTAGTTAAGGTGTCTGCTGTTTTCCTGCCTCCTTCAACTTCCTGCCTTAACCAGTTGATCACACAGTAAGCCCCCCATTATATATTTTACAAAGAGTGGGGAGACTGCGTTGTTAATCATAACAATAATAGTACATGGGACTTATACACCACCTCTCATCTGAAGATTTAAAAGTGTTTTAAAACATTAATTCATTAAACTTCAATACCTGTCAGATATATATTATACCCATTTTATAGTTGTGTAACCTGAGGAACAAAAAGGTTAAAGTCCACATTTTGCCTTGGCCAGTGCTACAAGGTGGAATAAAAACATTGGGAGATAATTCTGTGTTCCATGAATCCTACCAGCCAGGATTTCATGATGTGGGCTGGGGTATGTGTGGTGGAGCACACTTGCTGCTGACAAAGTGTGTTGCCAGTTAGGGTGTGCTGCCATCTGGAACTTATGCGCTGCATAGATTCGTAGACTGGAAGGTCAGAAGGGACAATTAGCTCATCTAGTCTGACATCCTGTTTATCAACGGCCCTTAAATACCGCCCATTTACCTCTTCATTTAGCCCAGTAACTTTTGTTTGACTGTCACGTCAAACCAACCTGATAGCTTTCTTTGACAGAGTGACAAGGCTTGCAGATGGGGGGGAAGCAGTAGACATGGTAAATCTTGACTTTAGTAAGGCTTTTGATACTGTCTCGCATGACCATCTCATAAAAAAACTAGGGAAATACAACCTAGATGGAGCTACTATAAGGTGGGTGCATAGCTGGCTGGAAAAACCTTCCCAGAGAGTAGTTATCAGTGGTTCACAGTCAAGGTGGAAGGGCATAATGAGTGGGGTCCCACAGGGATTGGATTCAGTTCTGTTCAATATATTCAATGATTTAGATAATGGCATAGTGAGTACATTTATAAAATTTGTGGATGACACCAAGCTGGGAAGGGTTGCAAGTACTTTGGAAGATAGGATTAAAATTCAAAATAATCTGGACAACTGGAGGAATGGTCTGAAGTATATAGGATGAAATTCAATAAGGACAAAGGAAGGAACAATCAGTTGCACACATACAAAATGGGAAATGTCTGCCTAGGAAGGACGGCAGCGGAAATGGATCTGGGGGGTCATAGTGGATCACAAGCTAAATATGAATCAATAGTGTAACAGTGTTGGAAAAAAATAAAACACCATTCTGGAATGTATTCACAGTAGTGTTGTAAGCAAGACACAAGAAGCAATTCTTCCACTCTACTCTACGCTGATTAGGCCTCAACTGGAGAATTGTGTACAGTTCTGGGCTCTACATTTCAGGAAAGATGTGGGCAAATTGGAGAAAGTCCAGAGAAGTGCAACAAAAATGATTAAAGGCCTAGAAAACATGACCCATGAGGGAAGATTGAAAAAATTGGGTTTGTTTAGTCTGGAAAAGAGAAGACTAAGAGGGGACAGAATAACAGTTTTCAAGTACATAAAAGGATGTTACAAGGAAGAGGGAGAAAAATTGTTCTCGTTAACCTCCGAGGCTAGAACAAGAAGCAACGGGCTTAAATTATAGCAAGGGCAGTTTAGGCTGGACATTAGGAAAAACTTCCTGTCAGCACTGGAATAAATTGCCTATGGAGTTTGTGGAATCTACATCCTTTAGAGACTTTTAAGTGCAGGTTAGACCAACCCTTGTCAGGGCAGGTCTAGATAATACTTAGTCCTATCTTGAGTGCAGAGGACTGGACTAGAAGACCTCTCAAGATTCCTTCCAGTCTTACCATTCTATGATTCTATGAAAGCATATCTTCCAGAAGAGTATTTAGTCTTGGTCTGAAGATGTCAAGAAATGGAGAATCCACCATTTCCCTTGGTAGTTTGTTCCAATGGTTAATCACCCTCGCTGTTAAAAATGTGTGCCTTGTTTCCAGTGTGAATTTGTCCAGCTTTGGGTTCCAGCCATTGATTCTTGTTATGCCTTTTACCACTAGATTAAAGAGTCTCTCAGTACTCAGTATTTTTTTCCCTATGAAGGTACTTATATCCTGGCAAAATATTTGCTTATGTCTCCTAGGTAGCAGGCCACACCCCTTTGTGGTTGCCATAGTGAGGTTCTCCCTTCTAACTTCCTTAAGTAGTAAAGAAAAACTCTGACATGTTGCTTATTTAGGAGGCTTTCTGTGTCTTCTTTCTGTTCATCTTGTTCATAGCTAAGGCTGGTATTCTAATTTCCTCACTTGCCCAGTAAAACATAGCAAGCATGGTGGAAGATCTAGGGGTAGAACCTAGAAGAACCTACTCCTGGTTTCCTCCAATTAACAATTAGGTTACACTCCCTATTCAAACACTAGAATTTAGGGGGTTATTATTAATAAAATTATAATTTATAACAGTTTGCACTTAGAGAATAGATTATAGCTGAGGACCATCTGTACTAAGAAGTAAAGTTTGTGTTTGAAGTAAGAGAAGGTGGGGATTTAGTTAAAGAACCTTCTCTTCATTTGAGGATCTCAATCACTTCCATTTATTTTACAATGATCTGTGATATCAGTAAATATCTCTTCTTCCATAAAAATAACTTTAGTTTCTCAGTAAATTAAAGTTCTTCTTCTTCACTCTCTTTGGCGATAACATTTCATATTGCAAGCAGCTGGTCTGAAAAGATAGATATAAGAGGAGAAAGTGATAACCTAACAAAAAAACTATGCCACACTGTGAAGTGCTCTTTCATTGTCAGAGTGCCAGCATAATGAAGAATCAATACAAAGGACAAAGTAAGATTAAGACGAAAACCAGCAAAAATGTATTTCTATTGCTTTTATTCTCAAACAAGGCTTGAGCTTCTCAGCAACCAGCTCTTAGAAGGAACCCTTGCTAAAACACATGAGCACAGCTGCACACAGGGACTACATTACAAAGCAACACACACTCATAGCAGAACCCACGTAGGTCAGCCTCCTCAAAGGCAGGCTCCCCTTCCCCTCGGCTAAGTGCACAATAATTAAGGTCAGTGCTGATTACTTTAAAACACAGCATTTGTGGCATTTGTCTTCCCTTAAGGATAAAAGAAGAAAACTGATGGATTCAGATTCTGTTAATAAACTATTCAACCAAAATAAAACAGAAATTCACTAGTTAATTTATTTTGAAACAGGTGGAAGAAACAAAAATGACGTAGCACTCTGAAGTATGCAAAAATGAAGTAATAGGAATTTAAGAAAGAGTTTGTTCTTGTAAGATGAGCATGGAGGAAGGAGAAGATCAAGATTATCAAAGTTGCTGAAACATGAACATTTATCTTCATTAATTCAACAGACATCCAGGCTTCTAATGGTTGGTCCTCAGCTCAGCAGGTGTAAATTGACTTAGCACCACTGAAGTCAGTGGAGCTGTGCCAATTTATGCTACATTTAACATTTACATTGATATTTAGCTGAGGATCTGGCTCAATGTTTGGATGAGGGGCAAATGACAGCAGATCCTACTTCAGTAGGATATCATTTGTGCGGTCTACAAAAGTCTCTGTGCCTTTTTTTCTAGTACACACTGCTCCAAATGATATTGTATAGCAAACATGGACATTTCCAGGGAAAAGTAATCTGGACCTGAAGTCATAGCTATAGTCTTTTGCATTCTGAAAGAGGATGGGCAATTGCTCCGAAAGGGATTGCTCCTATTCCCTAAATAAGCAACAAAACTCTTTTTCCATTTGTCAGCCCAGAGAGCTTCAGACTTTGTGTGTACTAGGATTTCCCCCCCCCCCAAAAAAAAGTCTTATCACAGCTCTTTGTCAGTAAACTTTGTGTTTGTGCTAGTGTAGATGGATGAACCTGCATCTGAAACACTGTGTTATGTAGTTCTGAGTTGTGTTAGATGACACCATGCTCAAAACACTAGGGGCTGCCCAGAGCTATCTTTACACACGTTTCCCTCACTTCTCCCACTAGTGCAATTGTACAAGAAGTAGCAGTGGTGGGGAATTTTAGAGAAAAAAAGATAGCACAAACACAAAGCTTACTGACAAGGAGCTGTCTACAGCCTTCTGCGCAGGTTTTGAGGAATCTGGTACAGCTTTAACAGCCATCAATTTAATGAGTACATGTTAGGTAGAAATGCAGCTGGGTGTAGCAATTAAAAAAAGACCAAACTAATCAGAAACCAAGAATCCTTTCAAGCAGTGGTGTTGGAACAGGTTTTATAGTCAGGGTGCTGAAAGCCATTGAACAAAACTGTAAACCCTATACATGATGGAAACCACTTCAAGCCAGGGGTTGCTGCACTAGTCCCAGCACCCCTGCTTTCTATAACCCTTTTATTATAGAAAACTGTCCAGCCGTCTCTGATATATGTTTCCATTGGCATCAGGTTGACCTCCCCTTTGGGGAGACTAGCCCGGTGGTCCCGCTCCTTCTGCATGAGGCCCCACCCCCCACAGCCAGAGCCCTGACCCCCACCGCACCCCAACTCCCCCCTCCCGCGGCTGGAGCAGCCCCAGCCCAGCTGCAGCCAGGGAAGACAGGGCCTTCCCTGACCTATTACATCCACTGCTCATGCATGTTTCATTTCAATGAGGAACAGAATGCTAAATAAACATCAGGGCACTCCTCTTCAGAATGGGAAGCAGTCATGGAGCCTTTTGTAAAGAACGACTTCAAACTGAACAGGAAAAGATATATGCATGAGGCTTTCAAACTGGTTTCTAGGCTGCATGTCTGCTCAGTAGCTATGGGGGTGTGTTTAGATCCAGAGAAAATCAGAGTAGCTCTGGTTATGCACAAGCCATTTATTCTTATAAAAAAAGGAATTTTACAAGTTTATAACATTCCAGTGTAGGGAGCCATCTGGTGGTCATTATGGGCAGTGCTTGCTTATGTTCGCACACAAGGCTCAAAAGGCTGCTGCTGTTGCAGTTATTCTGTGTTGTATTTTTCTCTATTTGCAAAGTCTTCATTACGTTCACATTTCTCAGGCTTTTAATTATTTTTGTGGTTTACAGAAATTTTTTTCAGAGCATGCAGTTTTATTTAATTTTTGCACACACAAAAACAACCAGAAAGGAAAAGAGGCCTATTATTACAACAATAGATATTATATTAAGTATTACTAATCCCATTGACATACAAAACAAGAGATTAATCAGTTGCTCCAGTGATACTGTGTGTTCAATTTCAAAGAAGAGGTCCTGCAAATCTAAGCAGATAACCAGTCTTGCAGACAAACGTAGGCTTCTCTCACAATTTCTACTTTCCTGCAATGTGTGGAAATATATAGGAAACATTCTCTCTTTCCATGCTTATTAGTCTCAGGGTTATTTTACAATTTTTTAAAGCTTTCTAACTTATGAAATAAATGAATTGTACATGACAGAGGTGAGTTTGGGGGCGGGTATTTTTTTTTAAACTGTTCCATAGCTCAGCCATTTAGGATAATAATCATTCCACAGTTTAATCTTCCCCCCTCCCTTCTTATACTGCAAGGTAGTTGTCTATTTTGTGTGTGTGTGTGTAGCCAGAAAGAACAGTTATGAGCATCTGATCTGATCTCCTGCATCACACCATGCCATAGAATTTCACCTAGTAATTCCTGGCCCAATAACTACTGATTGGGCTATAATGTGTCTTTTAGAAAGATATCCAATCTTGATTTTAAACCTTCAACTGATGTAAAATCCACCACATCTCTTGGTCATTTTTCCCAATAACTAATTACTCTTACTGTTAAAAATTTGCAATTTACATCCAGTCTGACTTCTCCTAGTTTCACCTTCCAGCTGTTGGATCTCATTATGCTTTTGTCTTCTGGAGTGAAGAGACCTTTGTTATCAGAAATCTTATCGCAATATAGATATTTATAAACCATGATCTAATAATCACTTAACCTTCTCTTTGATTAGCTAAATAAACCTCAAATCATTCTTCTGGTCCCTTTCTGAACCATTTTAATATTTTCAACACATCAAAAAATGATGACACTTACAATTGCTAGGTTAAAGTAGCTCAGTCTGCATGTTGGACACACATTTTATTTCAATCCTGTCCTCAGATGAAGTGGGGACTGAAGAAAAGTGAAATTTTCCTTCAACAGGAATGCAAACATGGTACTAATTTATTTGAAGTAAACCTTCATTGCAATTTGTTGTCTTCTGCAGGAGTGCTTTGTACTGTTCAGCTGACTTAGTTGTACGTGGCAGGGCTTCATTGAGTATTTTGTAAAATCAGCTACTGGTCATAAATGTGCAAATATATTAGTTGATTTTACAAGCTATGCAGCAACACTGATCCATCTGTCAAGAGCAGGATTCACACTAAACAGAGATGATGAAATTAATATTCATGTGTGAGCTAGGCCAGATTTGATCTGAAGTCTCTTGAAAGGAAAAGCTAGGAAAGAACCCACTTTTAATCTAGCCCTAAAGTTCCTTCTGTTAATTCATATGTCTGAAGGACTGTGACTCTCATTTCAATTGACCTACCCGCATTTCAATACACAGGAGTCATAGATGATTCAACAAAGGACAGTTTTATTTGTAGTAATGTTTCATGGTCTTGGAGTGAGGAATATGTGTACTAGAGACTAAAGGGATATTACAGTCCAGTCCAATATGTACTGCATGTATTATCACAGAAAAATATTCTGAAAATTACAATTTCACACTGAAACATTCAGCATTGGTCTGAGGAGGACCTAGAGATTAGAAATAGTATTGGAACAGTGAGGATTAGGTTTAATACTCTAAAACAAGATTTGGGAGTTCTCCAAGAATCTTACCCTAGGAGAAGTTTGCTGTATTGGAGAAATTAGGCAATCGATCCCAGCTGTACACTCAAGGAGGATATTTGTTTCCTTTCTATGGGATGCACATGGGAGGGACTATACAAATGAGTCATGGAATTTTGCCCTGGGAAGCACCGAAAGCCAGCCCTGGAAAGCTCTGAGTATTAGCAGAGAAGTTCTGGGCTGAAAAGCTGTGAGGACTCTCAACATTATATCAAGTATATATACTGGAATAAACTATCTCTGCTTGTACTATTTTCTTTAAAATCCCTGTTTATACTCTTACTAAGCCTGTTTAAGGTTCATATCATGTTTCTGGAAGATTCTCTTATTCCTTGTTTGGATATTAAAATTTTATTCATGTTTTAAGCTCCAAGTTGAGCAAAAGTTATTAGAGGAGCTCAGAATGAAAATCTTCAGGGAAAAAAAAAAAGTCTGATCATTCCCCAGCTGCACAGTACAGGATGTAGCCTGGAAAGGTGAAATCCAGCCACCCAGAAATGCAGTGAATCTTAAAAAAGGCTGGAGTAGCAATGAGAGCACCTCAGTTGTCTGGGGTGCTGGACCCCTTGCATCCAACTGCATATAGCTCCCATAGCCACTTCTGGGCCCCATCTATGTCACTGCCTTCTACAAAGACCTATGCAAATGCTCCACTGCAGAGCCACTCCACTGCTCTCTCCTACCCCCATGCAGCCCTAATGGGATTTGTTTCAAATTGATGTTTATTTATTTTGCTTTCTTTACTTATAGGAAGCTGGAAGGGGACTGTTTCTCCAGTAATTTACACAGTAGTAATGACAAGGAAAGACTGGCAGTTAAAATTGCAACTGTTTCTTTTTCTTCTTCTTCTTCCTTTTGGTATCCCCTTTTTATTCCCTTAAATTCTAGCTACAGCTGTCATCCTGGGCTCTTTTTAAAACAGAAGGATAAAATAGAGATTTGCTGTGGCCACCACTTACATGCCCTAATCACTGGGCTAAATGCTACGAGAGGGACCCTCTCTTTCCTTTTGGAAGCCACCTTTTCTGGTTTGCTGACAAATTCCAAACATTTTTAAATCCAAACCAAATATTTTCACTGATTTTTTTTATTTTTATTTTTTGGATTGCTGGCTGAACCAAAAAATCCAAAAAATCAATTATTCCTCTAGTTCTAATCATTATATTTAAAGTACAGCTCATCTGTAATGTACTCTAAATGAGAAGACAAAATCTGAACATATATTTCTCCTGTATTCTTTTATTCTTTCATGCCTCATGGTTACACTAATTTCAACAGACTACTTGATAAAGTCTTTTTTATTTTTCTATTTTTGTAGCCAAATTCTGTACTGTGAGTCTAATCTCTGCTTACACCAAGGTTGAATTTGGTCTTTTGTTTTCTATTTCATTAATTTAACAGCTGTGGTTAGGGTGACCAGATGTCCCGTTTTTATAGGGACAGTCCTGTTTTTTGGGACTTTTTCTTATACAGGTGCCTATTACCCCTCACCCCCTGTTCCGTTTTTTCACAGTTGCTATCTGGTCACCCTAGCTATGGTCCAACCAAAGAGTACAATCAAATTGAAATATAACACTGGTGTGCACTGTTTTTGCCAAGATTTATGTCCTCTTCAGGCATCATTTTGTTAAGGAGTGCAGTCTAAAAGTACATGAATCTTTTAATTATTTCTTTAATTCTTTCAAAAATATGGGAGACATTCACAAAAATGTGAGTCATGACATCTAGTGGTCAAAAAGGAATAAAAAATATCTTGGATACTGTAAGTGCTTGCTTTCTTCTAGGCATTTTAAGGAACAGGGAAAATAAATTGCACCAGATAAACACAAAAATGACAGCATGAACCAATCAAATTTGTCACATAAAATCCTTTCCTTTCAGGATATCCCAGAAGCTTTACAAAATATGCCTGTATTTCATCTTTTTCTGACATAGCTTTTTTAAACTGGCAAAATATTTCTTTCCCAAGAAGGGGAAAAGCAGATCACAGCAAAGTATGAACTTATACCCATTTTGGATAATTATGTTGGTGAAGTTTAAAACATGAATAAAGATCACATCTTTCTGAGATACAATTTTTTTCTGAAAGCATCACATGAAACAGATCACAATAAATTGCAAGTAAATAAGAATACTGGTCAAATGATCCTGTGAAGATTTATGTTTCTATTTTGACAGTACGATTTAATTGTAGCTTGCAGGTCAGAAAATGATAACGTCATACTGCTGTGAATTTGAAATAAATTGTAAATTTGCAATATGGAACTAGTGGCATTGGAACAAATTTTAGAGTGGGGATGCTGAATGCTGTAAAACAAAACTGTAAACCCTGTATATGATGGAAACCACTTCGAGCCAGGGGGTGCTGCTGTATCCCCAGCACTCCTAGTTCCACATGCCTGCATGAAATGAGTGTGTCAGTGAAGTGCCCCAAAGTTCTGTATGAGGACCAATGTTGTTTAATATATTTATTAATTGTTCATATCTCCTTTCAGCTAATCAGGTAGCAAAATTTGCAGCTGACAAAAACTTACTTAGGTTAGTTAAGGCTAAAGGTGGTTGTGAGGAACTTCAAAGGGACCTAACAAAGATAAGTATTGGAAAACACAATGCAACAGTCTGACTTTGAAACAGTAATTTTAAATACTTGTATACAGCTTCTGAATTTACTGTAACTACTCAGGAAAAAGCCTTGGTGTTATATTGGACAGTTTAGTCAAAATATCTGCTCAATTTGCATCAGCTGTCAAAAATGTGTTAGACCCTATTGAGAAAGGAACAGAAAATAATCCTGGCAATTTTACAATGCTGTTATAAACATCAGTTTTATGTCCCCACCTGAATACTATGTACAGTTTTGGAAACCCTGTTACAGCAAGCATAGGCAAGAAATGAAAAAGATTGAAACGGTCCCAAGAAGGACAATAAAAATGATAAGAGACATAGAAAGTCTTCAATTTAGTTTAGAGAAAAGACAATAGTAGACATGGAAGAGGCATATAAAACAATTAATGGCACAGTAAAGGTGAGTGACGTGTGTATTTACCCTTTTTCATACAAGGCGCAGTAAAAATAACAGTGATATAGAAATAATACAAAAAATAACAGTGTATACAAATAATAGGAATTAACCATCATGCTTCAGGGAACAACCCAGCTACTAACTGCTTGGAGTAGGAAGAAATTTCCTTCATTCGCATGTTATAATTAGTTAAGGGGATTTTAGACATTCCTGTGAATGTGAAACATCTTATATTAGTCACTTTTGGAAATGAGATACTGGACTAGAAGGACTGCTGGGCTGATCCAGGGTGACAATTCTTTCATTGCTATGATGCAATGCAGACACTTCAAGTACACAAAACAAAGAGGTGACTTCACACAGATTTCCCCCTTCCCGTTTCTGCAAGCTGAGTACTATTTCAAAACTGCAGCAACATTAAAAAAGGCTAGATTATTTCTGCAATGTCCTATTTAAAGTCCACTTAAAGGAGATACATTTCACTGGCAGTCATACAAATGGCTCTACATGTAAATGAGCAACTGCTGCTTCCAAAGCAGAAGTCAAGATGGCTTGCATATTGTTTCTGCACCTCTACTATGCAATTCTTGTTCTATCTTTAAAGAAATACTTTATAAATTAAGAAGAGAAGTGCCAAGCTCAATTCCCACTGCTGTGGTCTCAGGACATATTGGGTAAACAGTTGCCAATTGTTCTGTGAATAAGAGGTTTGTGGCTCCAGTATACGTGCTCAAGATTCAGATGGAGCCTTGTGTTCATTATTATAAAACATAATCATAGGTATTGTTCATTAGGGTAGTGAAGAGGAAGGATGATCTTATAGTTAAGGCACTGGAAAAGGACTCAAGAAATGTGTGTTTAATTCCACACACTGCCATAGACTTCCTGTGTGACCTTGGACAATCACTTAATCTCTCTGTTTCTAAATTCCCTTGTTTCAAAGTGGGGATGATAATTCCCTACCTCACAGATGCATTTGGATGTGATCAGATACTATGACTGGGCAGAGGGGATATTTCAGTAACTATATAAAGCTATTCATTTTTATAAAGAAACATTTTTTAAAATGCCTTTTATTTATTTACCAAGATGATTAAAGAAGAAATACTGTAAAATTGTTTCCCTTATATTGTACCAAGGAAGATTAACAACAAAATGTCTTCACATTAATTTTTGGCATCCTTATAAAATTCTTATTTAAAAAATATTTAGGACAGGGCTTCCCTTCCTACCCCTCCTGCAGATTGGGAATGAAGCAATGACACAGATAATTGAGTAGTTTCATAGTCTACCATATGTAGCCTACTTTTAATCAACAGTGTTGCCCGTGTATGAGGCAGATTAGAATATTAAGCATTTAAAGTCAGGATTAGCTGTAGAAGCTTTCTTCATCCTGTGGGAACACATTAAAGGCACTGGGCATTGACTGAACAAAAGGCTTCAAAAGCTACACTATAGAGTACACTTGTATAAGCATATTCTTTTTCTTAAATTATCACATCGTTCAAACAAGTGGCTTTTGTATGAATAGAGCATTCCAGGTGCATTGGAGCCATACTAACAACATCCCTGTTTAGGAAGAGTGATTTGTTCACTAGACAAAAACAAGTCCTGGAGACCATTTTATTAAAATATTTGAAGATGCACCCTTTGATTGTATTTCAAAGGGATGATGACCATAGTGCATTTTTATTATTTTTTGGTCATTGGAGACAAACTGTGGCACATGAGAGAGATTTAATTTTATATCCCCTTTCTCTCTTACACACTTTGAGCTAGTTTTGCTGTGCTGTGAGCTAGTTTTAGTTCCCTAAAGCAAGCAAAACAGCTGGCAGGATAGATGTGCCACGCACATAATAAAATGCCAGAACAAAGTTAGAAGAAGATTAGAGACACTTACTAGCCAGTGATTATTGGTATTACAGAACACTAAATCAAAATTTCCCTCCTTCCTTCCTGATGCCCATTCCCCCACCCCAGCCAATCAACCTACTTCCTTTCTCCTTTCCCTACAACTATTCCAGAATACTAAGGGCCAAATCTTCTCTATTATTCATGAGAGCAAGGAGCTCACCTTAGCATTTTTGGATTGTCCAGCAAACACTCCCTCTCAAAACATAATTGACACCTATACTCCATTATACAGGGATAGGCCTTAGGGTTTTGTAGATGGTCAATGAGATAATTATTTGAAGCAATCCCAAGTTAACTGACTATTTTTGTATCAAAATGGTGCTAAGGACTCAGAGGAGTCATTTCCAGCGTCCCACTGATTTTCCAGTCCATTAAACTAGTTTACACCTGTGATGTATAAAACTGGAGTAACATAGCAAAGAATTAGAGTCTTAGTATATCTGTAATGCCCTTATCTTCCTTAGTTGTTATTATTATTTATTTTTTGTATTACTGTAGCACCTAGAAGCCCCAGTCTCATGGACTAGGACCCCATTGTGCTTGGCTCAGTACAAACACAGAACAAAAAAGATGCTCCTTGCCCAATGAGTATACAATGTAATTATTTTCTTTACTCTTTTATATCCTGGGGACACACTGGTTCTCTCATAAGCTGCCTATATCTGATATATTTAAGGAATTGTTTGCTTTTTTTATAACTAGCAGATGATTTTATATTTTATCTGTTATAGTTTGTGCTCCCTTTCTCTTGGCTTTACTTGGAGTGGATTTCTGTTTTTCTGAAGGATCTCTGGTGGGTTTGAATGACCCCTTGAGCCTTGCCTTCCAGCCATACTGTTTTTTTCTTGCCTTCTTGCTTCCTGTATTGTGTAGGGACAAGGATGCCATCTTTGACCCTGTTGTAGCTGTTTAAATACTTTCAGTGACATAGGTAAGAATTTTGATTTCTTCCATTTTGATTTTGGTCATTTTGACTAGCTTTTTCATTTATTGTATTTTAAATATAATTAATTGCTAATGTTTTGTATCACATTTCTTGGTTCTGCCACAATCCCACCTTTCTTGATATCATTCTTAATTATTTTTCAGTCTCTATTGCTTTATGGATCAACTATAGTTACTTCTTGAACCAACTCCTGTGTGTTACTATAGGACAAAGGTCTGGTCTACGTGCTGATGTACATCTACAGGCATCTCATTTTGATTTTTCAACTTTTCATGCTTAAAGAATACTGATTTAACTAGTCCCACATAGTACTGAAATGTTACTTTGTCTAGAGCAAATCTCAACATGTCCAGGTCATCATTGCTGGTTCTCAGCATGTCCCATTCTTGTTATGTGTTCTGAACAACCCAGCAATTCTCTTCTCACAGAACCACTGTGCTGAGTGGTGATATAGAAGGACTAGGATGGGCAGCACTATCGTTCAGATCCACAAAAGTGCTTAGATAACTAATTCCAGATTTAGGTGCCTAAATCCCAATGTTAGATTCCACTGCAATGCACAAAACTCCTGTTTGGCTACCATCTAATTCTACAGGCACCTAAACTCACTCAGCTCCTAAATTTTTGAAGTAAAAGTTTCCCAGATGCCTAAAGTTCTGCCTCTAGGCATGCCTGTTCCTGCCTTACTCTAGGCACCTGAACATCTAAGCCCCAGAGTGATCCACAAACCAGGAAAGAGAGGTCTTCCTTTCCTTATCTTGCCTGCAGTGCCCAATCCAGTAGGTGTGCTCAAAGGCCGGGCTGCCTATTGCACAGGTCCCATTCAAAATCTGACCAGAAGAGGAGTGATGGTGGAGCTGCAGCCCACCTTATAACTTTTAGCCCAGTGGTGAGAGCACTTACCTGGCACAGTGGTAGAACTCAGTTCAGTTTCCCCACATTCCACCTTTAGGGCAGAAAGGATTTGAAGGTAAGTCTCCCACCTCTCAGGAAAGTGATCTAACCACTGGGTTATTCTGTTGTGGGGCTCCCTCCATCTCTCCTGTTGAAGCTGTTCCACTTTAATTATTTAATCCAAAGAGTCATTGGGCCAAAAAGAGAGAGAGAGAATGATTCTGAAGCCTGGTGGCTAAGGCACCAACCTCAGAGTGGGTGACCTAAGGTCCAGTCCTCTGCTCCCATCACTCTTTCATTATTATCCATAGTGGAACAGATTTAACAGGGGAGACTGAAGAAGCTCTGCATCAGCCTGTCCCATAGCTCAGGGTTACAGTACTCTCAGAAGAGGTGGGGAGATGCCTTTTCAAATCCTTCCCTCCCAAAGCAGATGAAGGAATTAAACCTGGGTCTCCTATATTCCAGGTGAGTGCTTTAATCACTGGGCTATTTTGTGTAGAGTAAGGCAAGTGCCTAACATATTCTCACAAGAAACAATTTAGGTTCCTTGGCCACCTGACTTGAGGAGAGGGCTTCCCAACTGAGGGTCACAAGCAGAGACAGGCTCCTCTCTGCACTCCAGATTTAGGCACCTATCTCCATGAGAGGGGAAGGGTTTAGCACACAGCCCTCTGGTCAGCATCTGCCATTGGCCAGTGTAAGTGTTGTCTTTTGTGGATTGTATTCTAAGATACCTATCTCCTCCCAAGTATAGGGAACCTATGCACTTTAACTCAGGCTTTGTGGATCTCAGTGTTGTTCCTGTGATTTTCTAAGCACCTAAAAGTTAGGCTTGTAGTGCTCAGTATCACAATACCTAAATCCTTTTTTTGATCCAGCCTCTGTGTCTACAAGTGTCAGGATGACAACTGGCAGGACAGGTACCAGGGAGGGAATGACATGGGAGGAGACAGTTCTGGAGAAAGAGTCTTGTCTTATTATCTAAAAAGGGCTGGGAACTCATGTCAGGAAGAGAGAGGTGTGAATAGTGGAAATGGGATAGGAGTGTTCGTTAAGAAAGAAAGGGAGATATGTGATAGTGATAGAAAGTGCGTTCAAAATAAATAAATACATTCATCATTGTTTTCTAACAGTTAGTGTCAGAGATCGCAGGTCTCAAACCCCTGTCTCCAAGGAGCCAGTAAGTTCTGACTTGTCAACCAGTGACTTACTAACGGTTGCCAGAACTAAAAGCTCAACTTTGACAGAGGGCTCCAGTCCTGGGTTCTATTTGACAGAACTCTGGGGGTCCTGATTGGTTCCCTGCTTCTATTTAAACCAAGCAGAGGAATTTGTCCATGCAAGTGTGTTTCTCTTGCTTAAGACTGCTTCTCTGGTGCTACCTGCTCCGACTGCCTGATCTCCTGGCAACTTGATGAGCCTGCCTGACACTTGACTCTAATTTTGCCCTCTGGCATACCTCAGACTCGGATTTCTTGGTAATTGACCTAGCCTAGTTCTTGACTCCTGCTCTGGTGACTAGATCAGACAGGCCATGTCATGTCCCGGTCATAACAGTTTGCATGGGCTACCAAGCCCTGCAGGCCCAGGTCATTCAGTTAACCTTGGAGAACCAGCTATTGCAGAACCAAGTCAGGCAATTACATGTAGAAAACACCACACTCCAGGTAGGGCTCACAGAACCATGTTCCCCAACACAGCTGCCAGAATGGTTTAATAGTAGTCACTAATGATTCCAGGGTTTCATAAACCAGTGCCACCTGCTTTTCACAATCCATCCACAGTCCTACACTATTGATGGTGCAAAGGTGAGCCTGGTTATCAACCTGCTGTCAGGAGAAGCATTAGACTGAGGCTCCTCCTTGTTGGAATGTGACAGCCTGATACCGACACACTGGGCGGTCTTTCTCCAAAGTGGGTTAGTGCCATTTCATGCTTGAACAGTGGAGTTGCCCTAAGAAAGCTCTGAGAGGCGCAGGACACTGTAGCCTCCTATACCATGCAATTCCACCCTCTCACAGCCAATACAGATTAGAACAAGGTGTGAACTGTATTAGTTCTGGTGGGGCCTGAGAGAAGAAATTAAAGATGAGTTAACCTGGGTGGAGACACCAATGAGTCTGGATGCCCTCATGGATAATTGGTTATAGGAACGAAGGGAGGAAAAAAGAAAGGTCTTGCATCTCTCCTATCCATGTACGTAACTCTTCATTACTGCCTCCCCTCGAGCTGATGCAGGTGGATGGAGGCTATCGATGGCTTGCCACTGTAGAAAAGGAATGCTGCTACCAGCACCATCTCTGCTTCTACTGTGGTGAATCAGGTCATTCCATCTCTGTCTGTCCTGTATGAACACAAAAAAATCAGGGAAAAGAGATCCCTTACATCTTGGTCTTAACTGAAACACATTCTGGACTCTGCCCAAGGGCTCCCCATGTGCAGGTGCTGGTCCAGTTGCACATACCTGGGGAGCTCCTGTGAACTCCCATCCTACTGGCTCTCATTGACTCAGTGCAGCTGACTGCTTCATAAAGGCAGTGGCAGCCCAGATTCTGCAGACTCCCCGGCAATGCAAAGCCACTCTCAACCTTGTAGATGGTTCCTCTTTGCTTCTAGTCCATTAACACAGGAAACAACTCCCTTGGAGGCTCTGATTCAGGGTAACTGAGAAATGTTACAAATTGGTGTGATCCATTCTCCACACTTTCTCCTGATCCTCAGGATCTCCTTACTGAGCCTACACAATCCACTTGTTTGGTGGCAATTATAGGAAGTCTGTTTTCCATTGCAATTTTGTTGGCAGTACTGTTTGAGACTGGTGGATCCTGTCCCGATGTCTACAGGCTCAGGTTGGGGTGGCTATCCAGGCAGAACGTTCTGTTGAAGCTACATTGGAACGCCTCTTACAGTACCAAGACTACACCAATGTTTTTGAAAAGAGGAATGTGGAAACCCTGCTTTTGCACTGGGACTATGACTGCCCAATAGAGCTGCAGCCAGGAATAAAAATTCCCTTAGGATGAATTTATGCCATGTCAGAGCCCGATCTGATGGCACTCCAAGCATAACCCTGTAAAACCTGCCCAAGAGTATATCCGCAAGTTGACCATTTTGGCTGGCGCACTACTTCTTTTCATCAAGAAGAAAGATGGCAGTCTCTGATTCTGTCGACTACTATGTATTGAGTCAGATAACTTTCAGGAATTGTTACCTACTACCCCTGTCTCCTGAGTTGCTGGGTTGTTTAGGGGCTGCCCGTATATTCACTAAGTTGGACCTCTAGGTGGGTGTACAACCTTGTATGAATTAGGGGAGAGGATCAGTGGAAGACCACTTTCCGAGCCCAATATAGCCACTATGAATATCTTGTAATGACCAAAGTTCTGGCCATCTTTCAACATTTTATAAATAATGTATTCCAAGACATATTGAACCAGAACTTAGTAGTTTACCTAGATGACATATTGGTCTTCTCTGAGTACACTGAACAAAATACTTCTTGTGTCTGAAGTCTTGGAATGCTTACGGCAGCATGGCCTTTACACCAAGATCGAGAAGTGTGCTTTCAATCAGGCATCCACAGAGTTCTTGGGCTTCATCTTAGCCCCAGAAGAGCTCCAAATGGAGCCATGCAAGGTCTAAGCCATTCAAGACTGGCTGATTCCCCTCACGGTACATGATCTGAAAAGCTTTTGGAGTTCACTGATTTGTATCATCAATTCATCCCAAATTTTTCAAAACAAATCAAGCACCTTACCACTCGCCTCTGGAATAATGCCCAATTCTATTGGTCTCCCAAGTCCAGCATGCATTCAGTCTGCTGAAACTTGCCTTCACTACTGCACTCTTATTGACTCATCCAGATGTCATGCAAGCCTTCTTTATAGAAGTGGACAGTTCCAGTACAGTGATCAGGGCTATCTTCTCTCATTGACTTGGTCCTGAGAAAGTATTACACCTGTTTGTGTACTACTTAAGGAAGCTCACCCCTGGAGAGCTACACTATGAAATACTGGATAAGGACCCCCTGATGATAAAAAATGCCTTTGTAGAATGGTGACACTACTTGGAAGGAGCTCACTGCCTAGTTCAGGTATTCACTGATCATAAAAATCTGGAGTACCTACTGTGACAGTCTGTACCACTGTGTTCACCCCTTTTACAGGACTATGATAAATTTTGTACAGAGTATGCCTTGTGAAGCATTATCAGAAAACTCTCATAATTTGCTGAACATTATTGTCCTGGTAAAATATATATGGCAACATTGTATGTAATGTTATAATATTCTACTCTATGATATTACTAAGACATGTTCTAAGCCTGGGGAACAGTCACAAACCAGTTCCCCAGAGACAAGAGGCTAGCTGATGCCTCAGCCAAGTGTCAACAAAATCAAATGGAGCATCACCTGATTAAGTAGCCATTCTTTGTCAGGAAAGAAGATGTGGATGAAAAATCTACATCTTGACAAAGAAACATCTTTGGGGTTCTCATCCACACAGACTTTCTGTCTCCTGAACCTCAGCTAGAGATGATTCTCGAAGAAGAGAAGGAAATATAAGAAGGGAGAGTAGACACCCCAAATGATTTCTCCCTGTGTCTCTACCCACAGCATTGCCAACACTTGAAGAACAAAGGAAGCAGCACTGGACTGGGGGAGGGTTACTGACTGAAAGAAATTCAGCCAGGAACTGCTGAAACATGTAGTAAGAGAGACTTTCCTTTGAATTCGCTTAGCTTGTTAAGTTAGGCATTAGTTGTGTTTTATTTTCTTGTTTCCAATTCTGACTTTTATGTCTCTTTACTTGTAGTCACTTAAAATCTATCTTTTGTAATTAATAAATGTGTTGTATTGTTTTATCTAAACTAATGTGTTTGAATTGAAGTGTTTGAGAAACTCTATTTGAGATAACAGGATTTGAGTATGTCATTTTCTACTAATAAAATTATGGAGTTTGCCGGTGTTGCTTGGCTGCAGCATTCATATACCATAACTGGGAGTAACTTTCATGCTGGAGGTTGGTGTGAGCAGATGAGGAGTTCATGGGCAGTGGATATAATAAGCCAGGGGAGGTTTAGTCTACCCTGGCGCTGCTGCTGCTGCTGCTGAACCCGTGGTTGCAGGATTTTACTGAGGAAGTTTGTGCTTTATTATGCCCAATGCAGGTTCCAGGGTGGCTGAGGAAGCAGTATGTGCTATTCAGCTTTCCAGGTTCATCAGTAATCTCCCTGGACTCCAGAGAGATTAGTGATTAACTCAAGAGGCTGAGTAGCAAACACTACCTCATCAGCCACCCCGGAACCTGCGTGGGGCATATCAAAAACTTCTTTCAGGCGAAAGTGAGACTCTTTTCCCCTGTGGCAGCTTGGAATCTCCAGCTGGCCCAGAGCTCCTCCAGGGAGGTGAGGAGGGGGGTTCTGGCTGGCCCAAGGCTCCTCTGGCTGAGGGAGGAGATGCTCTGGCCTCCAGCCAGACTGGGGCTCCTCTGGCCAAGGAGGGTACTCAGGGCTCCTCTGGGCAGAGGAGGTCTCGGGGCTCTGGCTCTAGCCATCGGGGGTGGGTGCGGGCAGAAAGGGTGGAGTTGGGGACTAGCTTCCCCAAAGTGGGGGTTCCACCTGTTGCCCAGGAGTGGTAGCTCTCACAGAGAAGCAGTATAAAAGGCACCCCAGGTTGGAGAACTGAGACAACACAACTATTAATCAGTCCAGATTGTACCCTGGGTAATGTGTCATGTACATAAGGTGAAAGCATTAGATCAATGGCAGCTTTGGTGGGCCCTGTTTTTCTCATAATTTGATTTTGTCCTCACTCTTAAACCAAAAATAACAAGCCTGACACCATATCCTGTAGATACAGTACCAACCCATGAGCCCCAGCCAGGAACCAACCCTCATTTTCAAATCCCATAACTTTCTCATCAGAGCTCTTCACCAGGATATACTCACGTGGGTTCTCTGCCTTTAACTCTGCTTCATGAATTCCACCTGATGAACAAGCCATTATCAACAAGCAACTGCAAGGCTCCTGGGAAGGGATTACATAACATAAGGGACCAATGTCTGTGTTCCACCAGGATCCACAAGAATGGTTCTCCTGCAACTATGGCACAACTTTCCCCTAGCAGGACACCTGGAGCACTTTAAGTCCCAATGATTAATTTCCCACTCTTTTTGGTAGCCCCAGATGCACCCCAAAGTAGTAATTTATTGCCTTCTGTGATGTTTCTGCTCGCGCCAAGACACCATGCGACAAGCCCCATGGTCTCCTCCAGCCCTTGGACGCCTCATCTCAACCATGGGTGACTATTGACATAGAATTTTTTTATAGAATTACAGGAGTCCACCAAAAATCTACAAGAGTTTTGACAGCAGTGGATCACTTTACCAAAATGGCCCACTAAATTCCCTGCGCAGGCCTCCCCTCAGCTGCAGAGACAGCACAGCTTTGGATTAGCCATGTAGCCTACCTCCATGGCCCTCCATAGCACATCACCTCTAGTCAAGGGTCAGAGTCCACAGCCTGGTTCTGGAACAAGGCCCTGTGCTTGCAAGGAGTCCCACATGCCTTTCCTCCATTTACCATCCCGAGCCCATTGGCCAAACAGAAAAGGCCAACCAAATCCTCAAGCAGTATCTGTGATGTTACATCAATCATCACAAAGGTAATTGGTCCTCACTTCTCCCTTAATACAGCATTTTCAGCCATGCATCTACGGGCAGGGCCATAGCAACAAAGAACGTGGCCCCCTCCAAGCATATGTCCGGGGCCCCTTACAATGCAGAAACTGGAATGCGGTATTTATTTTATACAATATACAGGGTTCATATTATGTATACATAGGCCTACAGTGTACATGTATTCCGTATTTACGCAAAGCGCTTCTTTCGAGCCTTGTTCTCCGCAAATTGGTTAATCAATGCATCATAGTCCAGAGATCTGGCAATCTTGTTATATGGAAATTCGTAACTTTCATTCTGCTGCGGTGGGCCATGTGCAACAATGTCAAACACTTGCCTGTCCGATATTATAGACGGCCAATCTCCTGGATCATCAGTCAGTGGTTCAGATTCAGATACTTCTTTCCTGGCAGCAGCTGGAATATCTGTCACAGTTTATTTGGTAGAACAACTGGCTTCACCTTCGACCTCACTTGAAGCACTTCTGGATACTTCTGGATATGATTCGTCGCTGCTAGCGCTGTCCATTTCATGTGCCTGTACCTGTACGTTGGATTGCAGTGCAAAATACGTTGACAACTTTGGAATTTTCTCAAGTTCCTTCTCGGCATCTTTTGCTGCCTTTCGTTTACTAGCTCCGCTCTTATACATTCTCTTAGACATCACAAAGCATGCTTCTGGGTTGGAAACGATAAAAAACTAAACAACTTAATTAATAACATTTATCCGCCGACTGCCATTATGAACGCAAATACACATTCTTTGAATGGGTCCAACTAAAATTCGAAACTGATTGACAGACAACTGATGTAGCCAATAGCATTATGATGTATCATAATGACTTCACGGTTTTGTCAGTAAAACTGACATGGATTGTGCAATAGCGTCAATAAATGTCACTTATCTAGTTATACCTTACATTTTTTTTGCCACTTTTAGGGGCCCCCTTCCTTGCGGGGGCCCCTCCGGTTGGTGTGTACGGAGGGCGCTCGCTACGCCTCTGTCTACGGGTCAAAGCCCTCTTTTACCAACTATGGGTATCACTCTGATTCCTCCTGCAATTACTTGCATTCTCTCCCAAAGCGGCTTCTTCAGACCTATTGCAGCATATTTATCTGACCCAGGAAGAAATGAACGGACCCTTGGAAAAACCAGAGCAGACTATAAATGGATGCAGACCAGCAAGGCCCCACCTACTCAGTGGGACAAAAGATATAGCTCTCCATGGAGCATCTCCACACAGACAGACCTGCTCCCAAGCTGGATTTTTTGTTCCTTGGCCCTTTAGGATCCTGTGACACTTTTGAACTTCAACTACCCTGGTCTCTGAAGAGTCACCCAATGTTTCATGTATCACTTTTGAAACCCTAAACGGAAAACTCTGTCCATCTCTGGCCCCTGCCGCCTCCTCCACCAGTTCAGGGCAACAAGGAATATATGGTTCACAAGATCCTGGACTCTAAACGTAAATGTGGCAGGCTCTGGTATTTTACTGACTGGGAGAGGTATGGTCCTGAGAAGCATGTCTGGGAGCCAGTAGAATAGGTTGCAGTCACCTGCATTCCATAGGAACCGCCCTGCAAAACCCAGTCTAATGTCAACCAGAAGGCACCCCATTGACCATGGGTCTCCAACCCTCTCTACAAGGCACTTAGGAACAAGTAAATTGCAACCTGCCACCCAGTGACCTGCTAACACTTGCCAGAATTAGAAGCTCAACTCTGACACAGACCTCCAGTGCTGGGATCTGATTGGCAGAACTCAGGGGATCCTGATTGGTTCCCTGTTTCTATTTAAACCAAGCACAGGAAGAGCAACTTTCCATGCAACTGCTTAGGACTGCTTCCCTTGTTCTATTTGCTCCTACTGCATGACCCTGCCTGCCTCCTGATATTCAGTCTGCCCTCTGGTATAGCTCAGACTCTGATCAGGGGCGGCTCTAGGCATTTTGCCGCCCCAAGCACGGCAGGCAGGCTGCCTTCGGCAAATTGCCTGCAGGAGATCCCCGGTCCCGCGGATTCGGCGGCAGCCTGTGGGAGATCCGCCGAAGCTGCGGGATCAGCGGACCCTCCGCAGGCAAGCCACCAAAGGCAGCCTGCCTGCTGCCCTCGTGGCGACTGGCAGAGTGCCCCCTGCAGCTTGCGGCCCCAAGCATGCACTTGGCTTGCTGGTGCCTGGAGCCGCCCCTGACTCTGATGTCTGGGTATGTGACCCGTCATGATTCCTTCTCTGACCACTAGCTCAGACTGCCCACATCCTGGTCATGACATACAGTACATTAGAAATATCGAATTAATACTTATCATTACAATAGATGTTTATTTATTTCTTATTTGGTTAGTGCCAGCAAAGAGTGTGGTGCTGCACAAGGTACAAAGAAAAATAGTCTCTACTACAAGGGCTTTGCAGTCTAATATACTGGCACAGATCAGAGAAATGCACAGGATAATGAGATGCAATGGCTTCAAATTTTGTTCTGTTTTTTTTATTATAGAAGTCTCTCTATTCATTGACTAAACATATGTCGAGTGCCACTGACAAATACTCATCACAGATTCCACTCCTGATTAATCATGAGGGTGGAGGTTATTGTTTGAAGTTTTTTTTTTTCACTGGACATCAAATGCTAGCCTTAGAAACATGCTTTTATGTCAGTAAGTGAAGTGAGTACACAGTTGTCTGCTGCACTGTCAGGCCAAATGCTATTCTCAGTCACACTTGTATAAAAGTGTAGTAATTACTGAAGTTATACCAGTGAAAATCAGAGTAACTGAGAACAGAACCTGACCTGTCTTCTTTAGAGCAGTGTAAACATATTAGGAGAACTGGTTGATCTCATAACTTAATGCAGCAAGTTAACATCACTCTTCATTTAAAGAAGATGATTGCATTAGAGATAAATGAACTGATTTTTTGGATGATTAGGATGGAGGCTGTTAGCTCTGATGCTGCTGCCCATAATGCTTCCCAGAGTGAAATGGATGTGACTGAAAGGGATGTACAAGTAGCAAAGACAGAAGAGCCAGCTATTATTTATTATTGTTATTTATAGAGCGCCATTAAGTTTGCATGATAAATCAGACAGGTAAGAAGACAGATCCTTGACTAACAAAATCATTTCAAACCTGATTCTTCACTGGCTTGAAACTTGTGTAGTGGCTTGCACCTGTGCAAAGTCAGGGTAAATTGGGTGTAAAATGCCATCAAAACTGAATTTTCCATCCCTTACACCAAGATTAGTGTTTTGCACTTACATTGCACAGCTGGAAATTGCAATACCAGATGCCAGGGAGTGGAGAATTAGACCCATACAGTCTGAGGTCTTGATCCTGTAAAAGGATTAGCAACAGTGGAGCCTAAATAGACAATATACAGACAAGAAAGGAGGGGAAGGGTGCAACAGAGAGCTCTTTCTTTCATAATCCTTTCCTGTTTTCCTTTTGTCTGTGTGTGTTTTTCACTCTTGCCTTCAGTTTTTAACCCAAGTTGGCTTTCTTTCTTTCTTTCTTTTTTAAGCAACAGAACACTGCCAATGCCTCTACAGTAACAAATATTTTAAGAGTATTGACTTGCAACTGCTTGGTGCCCTGTATCCTCATATTCAGACTCTGAAGTCCCTTTTTAAAAGTTTTTTTTTTTTAAGACTTGATCATGTAGTCTATCTCGGTCTCTCTTTTATCAAGCTTGATGATATTTTTCAAGACTGGGTTGCATACAGGGCTTCTCACAATCTTGTATTCCACTTAGACTCTGCTTTCATGTACATTTTACTTTTAGAAGATCACTTCTGATGTGCATGATACATGTGTCTCAGTAGGTCCCCTGCACGGTCTGTAGATCTATTGCAACAGATATCAGATTAATTCTGCATACCAAGAGCCACCTAATGTTAAATAAAATAGCAATGATTTGGTGGAGGGGAAAGAAGTATTTACTTGTTCACTATACAGGACCTTTCTGTGCTGCAGTGATCACAGAGGCTAGGCCACAAATATTTACAGGTAACAGTGATCCCAAATATTGTCACCAGCAGATGCCATATACATCGTATGATCTCATTAATTCCACAGCTGTCCCTGGAATTGCATTTTAATTCCTTCCTCAAATTTCCTCCTTATGCAAACATTATTTTAGCACAGTTTAGGGTGGAAGGAGAAGTTACAGGGAAAAGGGTTTCAATGGAATCAGTCAATTTGTTTAAAATCGTCCTTCAGGGGGATAATGTATTAATTTTAATGGAAAATGCTGAATTGTAGAAAGGTGGATGAATGTGACTAAACACAGTCTGGTATATTGCTTTGAGTATGTGTTTGGTATCCTGGAAACAGTGTTAAGCATCATGAGATCTAGCAGTTGCTATGACAACATCTCTACTGAATGGCAAATTAGGTAGCCATGTAAAGCATTGCATAAATTTTCAACATACCCACTAATACCAGCACTAGGGATATAGCATGAGTGAAAAGCTATGAAATATACCTGAGGACTAAACAGAAGATACTGTAAAATGGTTTTAAAACTTTTTATTTTTCCACCTTTAACAAATACTTACAGCAATTATTCTAAATACTCTTAATAAGTTTCCTTTTTGTCTAGAAATTATACAGAATTCTTTACCAGGACAGAACATTAGAACAAAAGTCATTCAGTCAGGCTTGGCATTGCATGTAATTAATACACTGGCATTTTTTTTTATTTTATTTTTTTTTTTTTTGCGCTTTTGACTTTCCCAGACCTGAAAAAAAAAAGTCTGTGGACCTCGATTGGTTGTCACTTTCACCAAGAGACATTGGTCCAATAAAAAATATCCACATGGACTGTTTTTAGTCATATCTGTATTTAAGAATTGGTATTTTGTTTATAAATCAATTTATAGAGAATTTTTTGTGAATCAGGGTTCGTTAGATATGTGCTTTGCACGTGCATTACTCCAAAAGTAAAAGGATAATATTCACATGGGCTAAGATGGAGTCTTTTAATTGCAATGTTTTTATTGGATAGACCAGCCTAGGAACAATAAAAAGTGATACATTGTTGCCTCCGATAGTCTAGTCTGTAGTGCCATTAAGATTTTTGTTATCATTATTTATTAGCTATCTGTATTGTGGTAGCACGTAGAGTCCCTACTCATGAATCAGGGCTCCATTTTGCTATATACAATACAGACATACTAAAGATGGTCCTTAACCAAAGGATATGTAAGTGACAATCTAAGACATAGAACAACAGTTGAATACATCACCAATGGGGCAAACGTAGGAAAACAATGACATAATACTGGTTATGGTGATAAGCAGCAGACACAGCCCACCAGCTGCCAAAGTAGTGTCGAGATTTTATAGGCATCATGGCAGGGAGAATTTTAAGGTGGCCTTTGAAGGAGGACAATGAGGTGGTTCGACAGATGTTTACAGGGAGCTTCTCCCATACATAAGGGAGAGAGTGCAAAGAAGCTCATTTGAAAATGATACAAATGGATGAAAAAGGCTGATAGAGTGGATGCAGGATTTGATCGTTCACTCGTGCAGGGTTTGGCAACCTATGGCATGCATGCCAAAGGTGGCATGCGAGCCAATTTTTGATGGTATGTGGGGCGAGCTGAGCCGCTCAGCCCACCGCTGCTCTGGGGTTCCCACTGCTGTCCCCTTGCCAGCCGGGGTCCCGCCACTGGTCTCATTCAGCACCTGCTGCTGGCCTGGGGGAAGGTACCCCAGACTGGCAATGGGCTGAGACCCCGGCTGGCAGGAGCCAGCAGCTGCTCAGCCCACCACCGCTCTGGGTTTTCCACCGCCAGGGTCCCACCACCAATCCCACTTAGCGCCCGCTGCTGGCCTGGGTGAAGGAACCCCAGGCTGGCAGTGAGCTGAGACCCCAGCTGGCAGGAGCCAGCAGCCGAAACCACAGAGCAGGGCAGGCTGAGCCGCTCAGCCCACCGCTGCTCTGGGGTTCTGGCTGCTGGCCCCTTGCCAGCCAGGATCCCCTCCGCAGCCCCACTCACCTTGCTTCTGGTTGGAGTTCCAGCGCAGGCCCCCTGCCAGACAGGGACCAGGCCTCCGGCCCTGCTCAGCCCTCCCAGCCACCAGCTCCACTCACCTCAGCTGCCGATCTGTGGTTCTAGCCAGTTAAGAACTGAGCACTCAGAAACCTGTGTGCAGCTTTAAGTATCTAAATATGTGCCAGACATTGGAAAACAGCAAGGAAAAGCAAGGGCAAGGATCACACTAAACTAATAAGATCTGCATTTTAATTTAATTTTAAATAAAGCTTCTGAAACATTTTGAAAACCTTGTTTACTTTACATATAACAGTAGTTTGGTTATATATTATAGACTTATAGAGAGACCTTCTAAAAAACATTAAAATGTATTACTGGCATGCAAAGCCTTAAATTAGAGTGTATACATGGAGACTCGGCACGCCACTTCTGAAAGGTTGCCAACCCCTGCACTAGTGCATCAGAGTTAAGTAGGGTGGGAATAAACTATCAAGGGCCTTAAAAGCAAAGACAAGTAGTTTGTGTTTGATGCAGCGAAGAAGGTGAAGTCAGTGGACAGATGCAAACAGAGGGATGATGTGGTTGAAGCTAGGAGCATGCAAATGGTGCGGAAAGATGAGATTTGGAGGCTGCAGTAATTGAAATGCAGGATAATGAAGATCTGGTAACAGTGATCTTAGAGGTGTTATGCTGGAAGCATCTGCAAGGTTTAGACTTGACCTGGATTTAGAGAGGGGGCTAAGTCAGAGAAAACACAGATGGCTGGCCTGAGTGACAGGTGTTGTCCACAGTGAGTACTTAATTAGTCTGGAGACCGAACTGTACAAAAGCCCTGTGAATGTTTGCACATGTAAAGGACAGCTTTAGGAAGCTGGTGAGACTAGGGCTCGCTCTACGCCACTTAAAATTTAGGTCAGCATAGCTACATCGGTCATGGGTGTGAAAAAACCACATCCCTGACTCATGTGGCTATGTCAACCTAATCCCCTGTGTATATGCAGCTCTATCAATGGAAGAATGCTTCCATCAGCAGAGCCAACTTTGTTTGGGGAGACAGCATTCCTACACTGATGGAAAAGCCTGGATTATGCCAGCCTAGCTACGCCAACACAACTATGTCAGTATAGTCTCTGTAGTGTAGATACAGACTTACTCTTCTGTTTTGGAATTGTGTTGTTCAATGACAGTTCAGCATTTTATGAAGTAAATAGAAAGGGGCACACTGTGATTCTTCTATACACAATTTGTAGATTTTAAATTTTCTCTATTAAAGAACAACCATAAAGGAGAAATGCCAACTCAAAAATTACATACCGATACAGTGCTGGTAATGCAAAGTATCTAATGAACCTAGGTCTTGATTTGCTGAATCCGCTCACTCCCCATTTCAGGTAAATGGCAAATCCCATTGACATCAATGGGGCCAGGATTTCACTTCATGTGCAGGCAGTTTTCTTATCCTCAAGGTTGGATGACACAATGAACAACTGTGACAGTGCTGAAAAATGGGTAACACTTTTCGTAGTGTAGACAAGACCTCTGTGGCCAAACCATGTTGTACTATGAATTATTCTTGCCTGTATGTACAGAAAAAAATGTACAGCCATGTTACAGAAGCCTGGCTAACCCCAGTCAATACCTACATTAAAACACTTTTTAACATGGTTTTAACATGTTTTTCTGTCTACGTGGGCAAGAGTAATTCATATAACAACATGGGTTTGACCACAGTTATGTTTCACAACCATGTTTAAATGTAGTTTTTTATTTTAGATGGGACCTTTTCAGCTGGCAAACGGTATGCTGATGGGGAAGCACTCAGTCATGTCCCCAATCAAGATATTTATCATTGCTATCTTTTCTTATTTTTAGTTTAAATGATATCACAATAAGAAGAGTCGAAATCACCATAGAATCATGCAGATGCTAGGATACTATGGTAAACATTGCCATATAGGTATGACAATGTCTATAAATAAAAGAGTGAAAGTATCATGATGTCTGTGTCCATTTTACCCCTCCACCAAGTAAGGTGCACAGTAAGCAAACCAGAAGCAGCAAGCAGCCTCTGGTGGATTTAATTTCAGTCTATAATATTTAAGCTACATTGTTAGGTCTCTATTTAGTGGCATGATCAAATGCATTTAGCAGGAAAGCTGAAATATGACTGAATCCTTTTGAAACTATTTTGATAAACAGGAAGGGCACAGAGCTTGACACATACAGAAGCAGAAATCACAGCATGGTGCATGAGAATATATTGTGGACTGGAATTAAACTATATCATATGTATTAGGGGAATACATTTTCCAATTTTAAAAAAAATTAGATGCATTTTACATAACAGGGATATGATCATATTGGAGAAATCTACTTTTGCAGGTGACAAGAGATGCTGGTTCCCAAATTTGATTTGATTTGTACATAAATCCATTTATACAGAAAGTATTTAGCTTCACTGACTTCATTATTCAGTTTTGATTGAATTAATACTGTGCTTGGTACAGTCATTAAAAGCAGTCTATTTATGTACATCAGTTTATAAATTAAATCCCTTTATTTAAATATAATTAAAGCAAACCTTAATTAAGGCACAAATGGCTATAATTCTTCTGAAAACAATGAATCTAAAGAACCATAAGAAGCCAAAATGGCATCATAGGAAATTTAGGCTATGGGTGTATCTACACTGCAGAGTTTAGTCACCAAAAGTCATGCCACTTTAATTGAACAGCTGTTGCATATCCACACTATGCTCCTTGTGTTGATGCAGTAGCTATCCCACTGTGCAAGTGGCCACAAGGTGCTTTGGGAAGGGTGTGCAATGCGTCATGGGGCAGGTACAGCATCACATGATGCAGGTTTCTCAATCCCATTGTTCCAGGGGCATCCTAGTAGATAGTCAGCTGCTTTTCTACTGAAGTGTGTGGGGAGGGAGGTGGGCACAGCTGCCAGCTTTCACGTGGTAAATTAGCATCTCGGCTTTCACAATAAGTCAAAAATCCAGCTAATTCCATTTCAAAACAAGGCCAAAACAAGACAATCCCTAAGAACCGCAACACTCTATGTGACTAGATTCCCCCAGCATGCAGTCTGGGACTGTGGTGGGCCCGCTGTGTACCCCTGACTCTCTCCCCCCATTGACTCTGCTTTCCCCTTGCCGGGAGCCAATAAAAAAAAAAGAAGCAACAAGCTACAACAAGCAACAAGCTACAAACCAAATAAGCAACAAGTTACAAGCCAAAAACTAGCCAACAAGCAATTCACAATCCAATTAAGCCAAAAACAAGCCCAATTTCTGTGGGGTTTTTTTGGGTTTGGCATGTCTGGAGGTGGGAGAAAGTGTGATGGGGAATGTATGTGGTGAGGAGGGGAGTGAGTGTGTCCACATGCTGTCTCATAAATTCAGACAGCCACTGGAAGCAACCAGTGCTGAGACATGGAGGGGGGGAAACCCCAGCATCAGCCCCTGTCTCCCTTCCTGGCTCTGCACAGCACAGCAGTCTCTCTCTCTCTCTCTCACACACACACACACACACACATATGAACCCCTGCCTGTCTGCCTCTGTGTTCCTAGTGTGGGAGAGAGCAGGAGCGTTCTACACCAATGATTTGCTCTTTGTTGTCTGGAACAGAGCAGCTGTCAGAACTTCTGTGAGATTTGAAAGGGGAGCAGGACTGCTGAGTTCAAAAGAGTGAGCATAATGGTCAGGGCAGGCATTGTGGGATACTGCGGGAGGCCAGTTCTGGTCATATAATGAACAACAGTGTCTATATTGACACTTTGTCACTTCAACTTTGCCGCAAAAAGCTTTATGCCTCTTGTTGATGTGGTTTTATTTTGTTGTTGAAACCGACAAGTTTTGTTGCCAAAAATGGCATTGCTGTGTGTACACCTCCACTGTTTTGTCGCCAAAAGCTGCCTATGTCTATAAAGCACTCCCCTGAGTGATATAAATTACACCAACGTAAGCACCAGTGTGGACATCCCTATGTCGATGGGAGAGCTTCTCTTGCAGAACTGGGTTTATTAAGTTGACAGGAGAGCTCTCTCCTGTTGGTATTGAGTATCTTCACCCAATGCGCTGAAGTGGCACAGCTGAGCCACTGCAGTGCTGTGTGTGTAAAAAAGCATGTAAGACCAAAGTGTGATTGATATCTTTACTCACATGGCAAGGGTAAGGTACTATTACACACAAATTGGCTGGTGTGGACTATATGCTTTCTGATGGCCAGATTCTAATATCTTTATTCATGTCAGGTAACCCTTTATTCTTTGTTCCACAGATAGCTCCACTGACTTCAGTGGGACTCTTTATGGAGTAATGTGCTACTCAGCATGTGTGAGGGCATCACAGTCAACTTTAAAGTATTTGTAATAGCACCATGAACCTGCTTTAGCACGGACAATCATTTGAGCAATGTTTGAAAATTATAGAGCACCAGAAGTCTGGAGAAAAATTAGTAACTTAGTTATTTGGAGAACAGTAATGAGTGATTTTAACCCTCTCTTCTGTTCACAAATTATGCATAAACATGCGTTGATTCTTGTGTGTGTGTGTGTGTGTGTGTGTGTGTGTGTGTGTGTGTGTGTGTGTGTGTGTGTGTGTGTGTGTGTGTGTGTGTGTGTGTGTGTGTTCAAAATTGTTAGAAGAACATTTGATGTGAACAAATTCTAGTGCCTGGATTGTAGACAAAATAATGACTTGAGTTATTCACTATTTGTAATACATTATTCTTGAAGAGCAGAGCCAGCTCCAGGCACCAGCTCAGCAAGCAGCTGCTTAAGGCGGCCAAGGGGAAGGAGCTGCACGTCGGGCTCTTCAGCGGCAATTTGGCGGTGGGTCCCTCGGTCCCTCGCAGAACAAAGGACCTGCCGCCGAATTGCTGCCAAAGAAGAAAGCGATGCGGTGGAGCTGCCACCGATCGAGATTGCGGCTTTTTTTTTTCCCCACCACTTGGAGTAGCAAAAACTCTAGAGCCAGCCCTGTTGGAAAGTAATAGGTTATGTAATTCACAGTCTATTCAGGTTCTTCCATCTTTTCATCACTGTGGTATCTAAGCGCTGTTCAGTGAGAAATAAATAAGTGATTAACTGTCACACGTGTTTCTTCTCCCTGTGAGGAACTTTGTGTGGGGTTTATAATTTTTAAAAAGACAAAACAAATGGTTGTACTATTATTTGTGAAGGCCAGGTCAAAGGAAGTACACTTTGCATTTGGACCATATAGAAGTGAGGTTTGAATAGGATGATCAGGT
Source organism: Gopherus flavomarginatus (assembly GCF_025201925.1). Taxonomy (NCBI): domain Eukaryota; kingdom Metazoa; phylum Chordata; order Testudines; family Testudinidae; genus Gopherus; species Gopherus flavomarginatus. Next base: position 121,913,674 of record NC_066618.1, on the reverse strand, counting down.
GTCCAGTTTTCAACTGGTACATGTGGTCAAAAAGGGATCCTGGCAGCTCCAGTCAACACCACTGACCAGGCCATTAACTGTGCGGTTGGCAGTGCTGTGCAGCAGGGCTGGCAGGCTCCCTGTAGCCTCTGCCCCGTGCAGCTACCAGGAAGCAGTGGTATGTCCCCTCTCTGGCTCCTACACATAGGGGCAGCCAGGGGGCTCCCCACGCTGGCCCCACACCAAGCACCGCTCACGAAGGTCTGATTGGCCATGAACCATGGTCAATGAGAACTGCAGGGGCGGCGCCTGCAGGCAGGGCAGCAGCAGCATGCAGAGCCGTCTGGTCGCACCTCCGCATAAGAGCTAGAGATGGGACATGCTGCTGCTTCCGGGAGCTGCTTAAGGTAAGTGTTGCCCAGAGCCTGCACCCCTAACCCCCTCCCGGGCCTCAACCTCCTGCTCCTGAGCCCCAGCCCCACTCCAGAGTCTGCACCCCCAGCCAGAGCCCTCATACACCCCTGCACCCCAACCCCCTCCCACATCCTGAACCAGTCATTTATGGTCCCACTCCAAACCTGCACCCCCAGACCAGAGCCCATACCTCCCCCCACACCCCAATCCCCTGCCTCATCCCAGATCTCCCTCCCATATTACAAACCCCTCAGCTCCACCCACAAGCCCAGAGTAAGCCCATTGCTTCTTGTTCTATCCTCAGAGGTTAATAAGAACAATTTTTCTCCCTCCTCCTTGTAACAACCTTTTATGTACTTGAAAACTGTTAACATGTCCCCTCTCAGTCTTCTCTCCTCCAGAATAAAAAACCCATTTTTTCAATCTTCCCTCATAGGCCGCGTTTTCTAGACCTTTAATCATTTTTGTTGCTCTTCTCTGGACTTTCTCCAATTTGTCCACATCTTTCCTGAAATGTGGCACCCGTAACTATACACAATACTCTTGAGGCCTAATCAGCGTGGAGTAGAGCTGAATAATTACTTCTTGTGTCTTGCTTACAATGCTCCTGCTACTATATCCCAGAATGATGTTTGCTTTTTTTGGAACAGCATTACACTATTGTCATAAACAGATAGTTAAGGGTTAATGCCTCTTTTACCTGTAAATGGTTAAGAAGTTCACCTAGCCTAGCTGACACCTGACCAGAGGAACCAATGGGGGAACAAGATGTTTCAAAAGGAAGGAGGGAAGTTTTCGTTTGTTTAGAGTCTCAGTTTCAGCTAGAGTGAAAAAGATCAAGGAACCAGTCTCTTATCAGAGCAGTAAGTTTTAGAAAGGGATAAATAGGTTTATGTTTATTTTCTTTGTAACTTGTCTTGGTACCATTAAGAGAATTATCAAATTTGGGTATTCTTGTGTGTATTAAGATTTTTGCCTAGGGGAATATCCTCTGTGTTTTGAATCTGTTATCTGTGAGAGTAGCTGGTATGCTAATCTCTCCCAGAGGGTTTTCTTTTACCTTTCTTTTCTTTAATAAAAAGCCTTTTTCTTAATACCTGATTGATTTTTTCCTTGTTTTTAGATCGGGGGTTGGATCTGGATCCACCAGGAGCTGGTGGGAGAAAGGAGGGGGAATGGTTAATTTCTCCTTGTTTTAAGATCCAAGGGGGTTGGATCTGTGTTCACCAGGAAATTGGTGAAGTCTCTCAAGGCTACCCAGGGAAGAAAAGTAGTGCTTGTGAATGGTGGCAATGATACCAGATCTAAGCTGGTAATTAAGCTTAGAAATGTCCATGCAGGTCCCCACATCTGTACCCTAAAGTTCAGAGTGGGGAGGGAACCTTGACAACTGTTGACTCATATTTAGCTTGTGGTCCACTATGACCCCCAGATCCTTTTCTGCAGTACTCCTTCCTAGGCAGTCATTTCCCATTTTGTATGTGTGCAACTGATTGTTCCTTCCTAAGTGGAGTACTTTGCATTTGTCCTTGTTGAATTTCATCCTATTTACTTCAGACCATTTCTCCTGTTTGTCCAGATCATTTTGAATTTTAATCCTATCCTCCAAAGTATTTGCAACCCCTCCCAGCTTGGTATTGTCCGCAAACTTTATAAGTATACTCTCTATGCCATTATCTAAATCATTGATGAAGATATTGAACAGAATCGGACCCAGAACCGATCCCTGAGGGACCCCACTCGTTATGCCCTTCCAGCATAACTTTGAACCACTGGGAACAATTTTTCAACCAGTTATGCACTCATCTTATAGTAGCTCCATCTAGGTTGTATTTCCCTAGTTTGTTTATGAGAAGGTCATGCGAGACAGTATCAAAAGACTTACTAAAATCAAGATATACCACATCTACCACTTCCCGCCTATCCACAAGGCTTGTTACCCTGTCAAAGAAAGCTATCAGGTTGGTTTGACACAATTTGTTCTTGACAAATCCATGCTGACTGTTATTTATCACCTCATTATCTTCTAGGTGTTTGCAAATTGATTTCTTAATTATTTGCTGCATTATCTTTCTGGGTACAGAAGTTAAGATGACTGGTCTGTAATTCCCCAGGTTGTCCTTATTTCCCTTTTTATAGATGGGCACTATATTTGCCCTTTTCCAGTCTTCTGGAATGTCTCCCATCTTCCACAGCTTTTCAAAGACAATTGCTAACAGCTCAGATATCTCCTCAGTCAGCTCCTTGAGTATTCTAGGATGCATTTCATCAGGCCCTGATTTTGAAGACATCTAATTTGTCTAAGTATCAGAGGGGTAGTCATGTTAGTCTGGATCTGTAAAAAGCAACAAAGACTCTTTGTTGCTTTTAACTTGTCTAAGTAATTTTTGACTTGTTCTTTCTCTATTTTAGCTTCAGAGCCTACCTCATTTTCACTGGCATTCTCTATGTTAGACATCCAATCGCTTCTTGGTGAAAATCGAAACAAAGAAGTAATTAAGCACCTCTGCCATTTCCACATTTTCTGTTGTTGTCTTTCCCCCTCATTGAGTAACAGGCCTACGCTGTCCTTGGTCTCCCTCTTGCTTCTAATATATTTGTAGAATGTTTTCTTCTGACCCTTTATGTCCCTAGCTAGTTTGATCTCATTTTCTGCCATGGCCTTTCTAATTTTGTCCCGACATACTTGTTATTTGTTTATATTCATCCTTTGTAATTTGACCAAGTTTCCACTTTTTGTAGGACTCTTTTTTGAGTTTTAGATCACTGAAGATCTCCTGGTTAAGCCAGGTGGTCTCTTGCCATGTTTCCTATCTTTCCTATGTAGTGGAATAGTTTGCTCTTGTGCCCTTAATAATATCTCTTTGAAAACTGCCAACTGTCTTCAATTGTTTTTCCCCTTAGACTTGCTTCCCATGGGATTTTACCTACGAACTCCCTGAGTTTGCTAAGTCTGTCTTCTTGAAATCCATTGTCTTTATTGTGCTGTTCTCCCTCCTACAATTCCTTAGAATCATGAATTCTACCATTTCATGATCACTTTCACCCAAGTTGCCTTCCACATTCAAATTCTCAACCAGTTCCTCCCTATTTGTCAAAATCAAATCTAGAACAGCCTCCCCCCAGTGGCTTTCTCCACCTTCTGAAATAAAAAATTGCCTCCAATACATTCCAAGAACTTGTTGTATAATTTGTGCCCTGCTATGTTATTTTCCCACAGATGTCTGGGTAGTTGAGGTCGCCCATCACCACCAAGTCCTGTGCTTTGGATGATTTTGTTAGTTGTTTAAAAAAAGCCTCATCCACCTCTTTTTCCTGGTTTGGTGGTCTGTAGTAGATCCCTACCATGACATGTCCCTTGTTTTTTTACCCATTTTCATAGAATCATAGAATCATAGACTTTAAGGTCAGAAGGGACAATTATGATCATCTAGTCTGACCTCCTGCACAATGCAGGCCACAGAATCTCACCCACCCACTCCTGTAACAAACATGTGTCTGAGCCATTGAAGTACTCAAATCATGGGGGAGGGATAGCTCAGTGGTTTGAGCACTGGCCTGCTAAACCCAGGATTGTGAGTTCAATCCTTGAGGGGGCCATTTAGGGAACTAGGGTAAAAATCTGTCCGGGGATTAGTCCTGCTTTGGACTAGATGACCTTCTGAGGTCCCTTCCAACCCTGATATTTTATGGTTTAAAGACTTCAAGGTGCGGAGAATCCTCCAGCAAATGACCTGTGCCTCATGCTGCAGAGGAAATCAAAAAAAGAGCCCAGGGACTCTGCCAATCTGCCCTGGAAGAAAATTCCTTCCCGACGCCAAATATGGCAATCAGCTAAACCCTCAGCATGTGGGCAAGACTCACCAGCCAGCACCCAGGAAAGAATTCTCTGTAGTAACTCAGATCACAAACCACTGGGCATATTTACTGCTAGTAGTCAAAGACAAATTAATTACCAAAATTAGGCTATCCCATCATACTATCCCCTCCACAAACTTATCAAGCTTAGTCTTGAAGCCAGATGTGTCTTTTGCCCCCACTACTCCCCTTGGAAGGCTGTTCCAGAACTTCACTCCTCTAATGGTTAAAAACCATCATCTAATTTCAAGTCTAAACTTCCTAGTGTCCAGTTTATATCCATTTGTTCTTGTCTCCACACTGGTACTGAGCTTAAATAATTCCTCTTCCTCATCAAATGGTTGTCACAGTCTCCCCAGGCCCAGCTGTCTCAGGTCCTAATGACTGACTCCTCTGCCACTGCAGTCTGTCTGCCCTCCCAGCTGTAGTCCCATGCCCTGGAGCAGCCTCAGTTCTTCACCTGGAATGTGAGGTCCCAATCCCCAGTGCCAATGCCAGGTGAGGCATGTTTGCTACAGTCAAGTTAACTCACCTGCGATTAATTCCAGAGCCAATCTTGCAGTGAGAGAGGGGGAGTGACAGGGGAGCCAGAAACAGTCACTCAATCCCTGTCACCCATTACGCTTTATCCTTACCCAGAGACTTTCAACAAGTCTGTCTCTTATTTCTATCTCAACCTCAGTCCAAATGTATGCATTTTTAATATATAAGGCAACACCTCCTCCCTTTTTTCCCTTCCTGTCCTTCCCATGCAAGCTGTACCCTTCCAAACCAATATTCCAGTTATGCATATTATCCCACCAAGTCTCCGTGATGCCAACTATGTCATAGCTGTGTTTATTTACTAGCCTTTCAGTTCTTCCTGCTTATTCCCCATATTTCTCACATTAGTATACAGACATCTAAGATATTGAGGGTATGTCTACACTACCCGCCAGATCGGTGGGTAGTGATCGATCTATTGGGGATCGATGTATCGCGTCTCATCTAGACGCGATACATTGATCCCCGAACGCACTCCCCGTCGACTCCGGAACTCTACCAGGGCAAGAGGCAGAAGTGGAGTTGATGGGGGAGCAGTGTCCATCGATCCCGCACCCTGAGAATGTGAAGTAAGTCAATCTAAGATATGTCGACTTCAGCTACGCTATTCTTGTATCTTAGATCGAGCCCAAGCCTGATTTGAATTATCGCCTCCCCCAGTTCTGTCTTGTCTCTCCCTTATTTCTGCTATAACAGCCCATGCCCCCCCACCCACCGATTCTGACCCTTCTCCCAGGTCTCCATGTTTTTGACTTACCTGTGGGCTTTGGTCACCTGCCCCCATCGAACCTAGTTTAAAACTCTCCTCACTAGGTTAGCCAGTCTGTAGCCAAATATGCTCTTCCTCTTCCTGAGTAGGTGGACCCGATCTCTGTTTAGCAGTTTTTCTTCCTGGAACAGCATCTCCTGGTCAAGGAAGCCAAAGCCCTCTTGCAAGACACCATCTTTGCAGCCAGGCATTCACCTCCAAGATGCAGCTGTCTCTGCTGAAGCCCCTACCCTTGACTGGAAGGACTAAAGAGAACACCACCTATGCTCCCAACTCCCTCACCCTTACTCCCAGAGCTCTGTAGTCACTTCTAATCTGCTGAGGGTCATACCTCGCAGTATCATTTGTGCCCACATGGATGAGTAGCATGGGGTAGTAGTCAGAGGGATGGATGATCCTCGACAATCCCTCTGTAACACCTCAGATATGGGCCCCTAGCAGGCAGCATACCTCCTAGGATGCCACGTCAGGGTGACAGATGGGTCCTTCTGTCCCCGTCAGAAGAGAGTCTCCAACCACCATTACCCTACATTTCTTCCTGGGAGTTGTGGCTGTGATCCTCCCAGCTTTAGGGGGTACAGAGCTTCTCCTCTTCAAACTTTGGGGGTGATTCCTCATCACTCATTGCCAGGGCAGAATAACGGTTCTCCATCACCATGGTGGGTGGGTTGGGAGTAGGGGTAGAGCACTGCCTGCTGCCAGAAGTAACCAGCAGCCAGTGTCCTCCCTGTACCAGAGCCATATCTTTCATCAAGACTTTTATCTTGTTTCTTAGGTACTGTAATGTCTTCTCCTCTGGACTTGGCAACTCCAACCTTGCCCCCCTCAACCTTCCTTGCTTGTTACTTCAATCATGTCTTCTCACTTTTTTAAGCCCTGCAGATGGATCCCTTTTCACTACCACATCGAAAAATGCATAGATAGACTCACCCCTGCCTAATCTATTATCTATTGGCTTATTGCACCAATGACCTCCATTTTTACTCAGCCAACAGTCCCATCTTTTGTCCCTTTTTAATCCACTTCTTCCTTAAGTCTTGATTGCTGTAACCTATGCCAACACAAACTGCTAAAATACCCGGTTAATCCACTCTCTTATCCTTTTTCAGTTCCCTCCTTAAAACTAATTCTGCCATTTGTCATAACATTTCTTCCCAGATCTGGACCTTAGCATCCAAAATATGGGTGTTAACATGAAAACCTCCAAGCTTAGTTACCAGCTTGGACCTGGTACCGCTGCCACCAGCTAAGAATTATACAGTGCCTAGCTCACTGTGGTCTCCCCAAAACCTTCCCTGGGGGACCCCCAGACTCAGATGCCTTGAGTTTTACAACAAAGGGAAATAACCCCCTCCCCTTGTTTCCTTGTTACTTTCTCCCAGGCTCCCCTCCCTGGACGACCCTAGGAGATTCCCTGCTTCCAGTCCTGGAAACACAAGTACCGAGAGATCTAATCTCTCCCCCTCACCCAGAGGGTATGCAAAGTCAGGCTTAGTAAATCTGACACAAAGAGATTTTCCCCTTGACTTCTTCCTCCCACCAATTCCCTGGTGAGCTGCAGACTCAATTCCCTGGAGTCCCCACTAAAGAAAAACTCCAACAGGTCTTAAAAAGAAAGCTTTATATAAAAAGAAAGAAAAAAGGACATTAAAATAGGCTCCGTATCAAGTTGACAATATACAGGGTCAATTGCTTAAAAGAAAAATGAATAAACAGCCTTATTCAAAAAGAATACAATTTAAAACATTCCAGCAACTACACACATATAAATACAAAAGAAAACAATATAAACCTATTGTCTTACTATCCTTATACTTACAACTTGGAAACAGATGATTAGAAAGCCAGGAGATAGAAAAATCACTCTCAGAGCCGAAAGGGCACAGATACAAGACAAAGAACAAAGAACTCACACCCAAAACTTCCCTCCACCCAAATTTGAAAAAGTCTTGTTTTCTGATTGGTCCTCTGGTCAGGTGTTTTTTGTTACCCCTTTCCAGGTGAAAGAGACATTAACCCTTAGCTATCTGTTTATGACAGCCATGATGCCTACAGAACACTGCCAGTTAATAATCCCTAAAATGTAGGTGAGCTCCTTTGTGTACACAGCCATTGCTCTCACCCACACCGACCCATTTGGAAGTAACTTAAGCGTGTCATAACAGTATCAGAGAAGGCATGCCTACCCCCTAAAAAAAATTAAATGGGAAAACTGGGTGGAGGGGAATCGTTTGATTATATGGAACAGCTCATGAAGTTTTTGAGCCAAATATATTATTATTTTTTAGACAATTATAAATAGGTATCCTTCAGAAAATTTCCCCATGGAAATGTGATGTTCAAGTTGACACTGTCCCCTTAAAAAGGTATTGCATATATTTTAAAAACTTTTCGTCAGAAGCATCATGTTCCCTGACCTTTCTTAGATGACTGGTATGTATTATAAAAATAAACATGTCACAGACCAAACTTACAACAGAGTCTTATTCTTTTATACCTACAGTTTATCTACATAAATTAGATCTTCTGTAATCTGGCAGGCATGTGAGAGGACACATCCTTCAGTGCATAAGCAAAGAATGAGTGATACATGTATGGAGTCTAATATCCAACTCTATGTTATCTGAATCCACCTTTCATCCATTAAGTGCAAGTCTTAGACTTTTTTTTGTCACAAAATGTTAATTTTTGACATGTATAAAACAAATATTAAAAAATTCAGTGAGGAATATTGTTGCTTATTATATTATCTGTGATTCAAGGAGAAATATTGTATAAGTACTCTGTGATAAATCAGGTGCTGTACTCTCTATTCCAGGTTTTATTTAATTATTTTGCAAAGCACTAAATGTATCTTTTTTCATGCATGAAATACAGCTGCTACCGCACCCATAAGTTTGCCTCAGGCTGGCTGACATCCTCTTACTGTTGGCTCCACCTCTGTAATTTACTTCTAGCATCTATATTTTGTTGCTCCTTTGTTTTCATTGTGTTTCAGTGGAAACTCCTCTGCCCCGAGTTCCTTTTAAACTTTTAAACTTTTTACTCTGAAGGTGGGATTGTGAATATTCTAAATTGTATGTGAAAAGCCACAGGCTGAAGTAATATTATTCAATCTTGTTCCCTTCCAACTGAATTTTTCTGAAGTGAGATCCCTGGAAAGCACTGTTAAAACCAGACCTCTTAAGTGTAGTAGATTTTATAGTATGTTCCACATTTTGCCTGAATCAGGCTGCCTGCCCACCATGTTGTAGTTCAGGCAAAGATCCACAGACATGCAACAGTGGGCAAGCTCTTCCAAATACCCTGTAGCCTAGGGGAACATGCACAGCACAAAGAGCCAGTGAATATGAGTTAAACTCTTGTCTTTTCTGACTGCTATACACTTCACTGCCATCATTATTAAGCAAGGCCTCATACCCCAACTCTAGAAGAAGTCAAATATTCGTCTCTGCTGCATCCAGGGCCTGCTACTCCTGCAGTTTTATAAATAAACTAACAGAAGTTTCACAAGGTCACTTCAAGGAGAGCTGGGACTAGAATTCAGCTAATATGTAGAACTGTCCAAAAGAATAAAAAGAATAAACAGGGCCAAGGGTAGTGGCACCATACATCACACACACCTTTCTGGAGCGTCCAAGGTCAGCCAAGGTTAACCCATAGCACCCAGGCAGACTACATTGCTGCAAATGGGCTCCCAGCCTGCCTACACCACACAGAGGTTTCTGTGGGCAAGAAACGCCTATGACTAGCTAAATCATTGAAAGTCCAGATGGGCCTAAAATGCAGAGGAAAAGCTTACAAGTATAGCTACGGACCTACACTCAACCACCAACTAAAATATATGAAAAGGTGAAGAAAATGGTATATGGATCATCCCCTGTATGACATGTTAGTTTCCAAAATGAATTCTTTTTTGAAAATAAGCCATATAGCCTTGCCTAAGTCATTCACTGTTATAAGTCACTGAGGCATGATTGTATAAATAAATAGATTTTGAACAGAGAGCTATTTTTGTTAAGAGTATAGGAACTATGTTACCTAACACTGTAGAGGTAACAGTAGGTTCAGAATTGCCCAGTTGTCCCAGACATGCATTAAACACACACTGTTGCATAGGCAAATGTGGATTTCAGTCATATGGCGCATGGTAACATAAGAAAGAACAGTCCAAGGAGTATATAAAAGGGTGCCTGATTATTGTTTTGAACTGTTACCAAATTAACAACTTTTCTGTTCTATGCCAGCAACATGAAAAAGTATTTGGTAGAATTGTGTTAAATGGAATCTGGTTTGACAGCTGCTGAAAGAAGATAAATTATTTAAGGAAAATGTTGCATAAAAGTTTTACAGAATTCAGACAAGAACACTTTCTCATGGCTACCTGGTTTGCTCTCAATAACGTCACAAAAGTGGCAACACTGCTTGAGTATTTACTGAAGAAAGATGAGTAGGAAATCATCTCCCTGCCACTGTAGGGATTTTGGGCACTGGTGCACCTTGATCCCTCCTATAACAGTCTAGTCTCCTGTGGGCTGCAAAACTGTGGGCTAGTTTCAGCTGTTGGGTTTAGAGTGTGAGTTCTGGGTAGTGTGGAAATCCTATGATATACAAGAGGTCAGACTTGATGCCCTGATGGTCCCTTCTGGCTTTAAACTCAGTGACTCTAAAAATCCCCATAACTTTCATACTTTTATCTCCTGGGGAGGCATATAATTTACTATATAAGCATAAAAAACATCAGTCCTTACTAATATCAACAATCCCAGTGAAATCAATGAGACTACCCATGTAAAGATTGAGTCCTTTCTTCTATACTCTGTAGGTTTTTATATTAAATGAACCTTCCCTTGTTCTTTCAACAACTTTCCATTCTGTAAAATCTAAAATAACGTTGATATTTGAGTATATGTACACACACAATAAAATGTCTCTATATATTTTCTTCTTGAGCTTGCAGCCCTGGTTATTTGTCTTCTCAACATAATGAGAAGTGAACTGAAATAAATTACAAAAGCATTCTCCTAGCAACTTCATAACACTATATCTCCCAACTAAAGTAACAAACAAACAAAAAGCAGAGTTAGCTTTTTCCTAGGTTGAACCAAAATCTTTCCAGACTGGTCTAGGCTCTGCCAAGCTAAACTCAAACTTTCAAGGTTGGAACAGGCCTCTATCTAAGCCAAACTCCAAATATAACGTTAATCCCAGGCTAACTAAGTCTTCCAAAGATGAATCAAGTCTCTGCCTAACCTAAAATCCCAAGCTAGACTGACTCTTGCAAGCCTGGGGCAGGCTTCATAGCACCTAGTACACTCTAGCCATCAGACCTCTCTGTCTGACTCAAAATTGAGTGTCCCAGCTAGCAGCAATGCTGAGCCTCCCTCGATTCTAAGAGAATTTGAACATTGGTACCATTTTACCAAGGTACATAGGTGCTGGAACTAGGGCTGCTGCTGCCCCCCTGGCTTGAAGTGGTTTCCATTATATACAGGGTTTACAGTTTGGTGCACTGGCTCTTAGCAGCCCCACTATAAAAAATGTTCCAGAACCCCTGCTAAGCAGTAAGGGGAAAATCCTAATCCTTGCCCCCAGCCTGAGTAGTAGGCTGGGTTCTGGACAGGTTCATAGGGAGAGAGGAAGAATCCTTCACCCAGTCTTTACAAGGTCTGTGGAGAACACCACAGCAGCTACTGAAGCCAAATGAGTAGTTTATGGAGTTCTAGAGGAGCTGCATAGTAACAAAGCTTCTGGCCCCATCCTCTCCTGACATTCCTGTGTCTCATGTGTAGCACAGCCATAGCCCTTAAATCCTGGCCTCTTGCCTCACGTCACAAAGTAACCACTCCTGTCCCAGTGCTGAGCACACTCTACTATACCTTATAGTATTTGTCCAAGTGGCTGCAAGCACATATTTAGGCAGATTTCAGTCTCTATTTATCAGACATATCAGGACAGGACAGAACAGGAGAGGACTAGAATTCAAAATAATCTTGACAAATTGGAGAATTTGTCAGAAATCCACAAGATGAAATTCAATAAAGACAAGTGCAAAGTACTACACTTAGGAAGGACAAAATCAGATGCACAAATACAAAATGGGGAATATCTGGTTAGGTGGTAACACTGCTGAAATGAGTCTGGGGGTTACAATGGATCTCAAATTGACTATGAGTCGACACAATATGATGCAGTTGCAAAAAAGACTAATATCATTGTGGGGTGTTTTATCGTATACAAGATATGTGAGGTAATTGTCCCACTCTGCTTGGCATTGGTGATTGCTCAGCTGGAGTACTGCATCCAATTCTGGGTTCCACACTTTAAGAAAGCTATGAACAAATTGGAGAGAGTCAAGAGGAGAGCAACAAAAATGTTAAAAGATTTATCAAACCTGATCTATGAGGAAAGGTTAAAAAATGGGGCATGTTTAATCTTGAGAAAAGAAGACTAAGAGGCAACCTGACAAAAGTAATCAAATATGTTAAGTGCTCTCATAAAAAGAGGACAGTGATCTGTTGTTCTCCATGTCCACTGAAGGTAGGACAAGAAGTAATGGGCTTAATCTACAGCAAGGAAGATTTAAGTTAGATATTTGGAAAAAACTTTCTGACTATAAGATTACTTAAACTCTGGAATAGGTTTCCAAGGGAGGTTGTGGAATCCCAATCACCGGAGGTTTTTAAGAACACGTTAGACAAACACCTGTCAGGGATGGTCTAGGAATACTTGGCCCTGCCACAGCACAGAGGGCTGGATTTGATGATCTCTCAATGTCCCTTCCAGCCCTACACTTTTATGAATCTGTGATCAAAGGAAGACAAGAAGGGAAGTCTGAAACCATATACTTGGACAATAATCCTATCTGGATTAGATTTCTTTAAGAAAATAATATAAACCAAAACTCCCACTGACTGCATTGGGATCAGGATTGGACCTTTAAGTGCATTTATATATTAAGGAAATTAATAGTGTTTCAGAGAACTCGACATTAATATACCAGAATATTCCTTTCTCTCATTGCTTATATTCTTTGTTTTGTTTGTGTGTTTGGTTGGTTGTTTTTTTTTTTTTGTTTTTTTTTTTTGTTTAGTTAATGCCATCTATTTAAAAACAATTAGATCAATAGATTAAAATTAAAATGGAGCTATCTGGGTTAGGCTGTGGAATTCACAAGTCTCTCCTCTCCGGGAAGCATGTGGCTCTCAAAAATCAGTTTATTTAAAACACACAAAAATCAATCCCCACTGGATAAAATGATAAATTATGAATTCATGCCATTTGCAGGTAAAAATATGAGAGCATTCACAATGGACGAGCCTATGAATAACTCTAAGAGTATTTTCTCATCTCTAAATCCCAGTAAACTACAGTATGTATGATTACTATTTTATGGAATTATTTGTATAGAGACAGATGGAGAGCAAGAAAGCAGATTTATTTCAAAGATAATAATGTGTGAGCATTGCTGAGGCTGAATCAACAGTGCTCTTTTTATTGTAGTAGAAGAAATTTCAGTGGTTATCTATGACATGGCATTTTTTTCTTTCATTTTTTCCCTTTTAATCATAACTCCAGTTTGTTTTATCCCATCTGTCTTTGTAGCAAGTTCTATGATATTAAATAGCTACATTAGATTACCTGAAAGCCATGAAAGATGTAGGTGCTTTATTACTTTGGTAATGTTGTTGTGATGAAACAGTACATTTTTCTACATCTTCCAAAAACTCAAATCAAAATAAAATTATATGTTTACAATATATAACATGTGGCATTAATTTCAGTATAGCTATATATACTAGCATTCTATTGGACATCATTGCATGGTGATCTCAGCTAGCTGAGCATTACAGAATTACTGTCATACATGTGTGCCAGGATCGAAAGATGCTCCTAGCAATGAGGATTTGGAAATTGTGAAGTGAATGAGATTTCCATTGTATTGTCAGTTTCCAAAAGAGTTTAATTTTTTAAGATTCTGTTGAAACAAGATAACTTGAAAGCCAAAAGTTCATGTCTTGGCAAGCTGAATTTCAGTATAACGGAAGGAAAAAAAACAAAGTCACCCTGGAAAATGAACTACTGGATAAGGTGGTGGCTGTAAGGAGCGAGCATTGGCACTGTTTTAGCCGGCATTGCAAGATATTTACGTGCCAGATGCACTAAAGATTTACATGTTCCTTCATGCTTCAACCACTATTCCATGGGACATGCGTCCATGCTGATGATGGGTTCTCTTCGATAACAATCCAAAGCAGTGCAGACTGACGCATGTTCATTTTCATCATCTGAGTCAGATGCCACCAGCAGAAGGCTGATTTTCTTTTTTGGTGGTTTGGGTTCTGTAGTTTCTGCATCAGAGTGTTGCTCTTTAAAGAGTTCTGAAAGGAGGCTTCGCACCTCATCCCTCTCAATTTTGGAAGACATTTCAGATATTTAAACCTAGGGTCGAATAATGTAGCTACCTTTAGAAATCTCACATTGGTACCTTCTTTGCTTTTGTGAAATCTGCAGTGAAAGTGTTCTTAAAATTAACAACGTGCTGGGTCATCATCCGAGACTGCTATAACATGAAATATACAGCAGAATGCGAGTAAAACAGAGCAGGGCACATACAATTCTCCCCCAAGGAGTTCGGTCACAAATTTAATTAACGCATTATTTTTTTAATGAGTGTCATACATGGAAGTATGTCCTTTGGAATGGTGGCTGAAGCATGAAGAGGCATACTAATGTTTAGCATATCTGGCACGTAAATACCTTGCAATGTCAGCTACAAAAGTGCCATGCAAATGCCTGTTCTCACTTCCTGGTGACACTGTAAATAAGAAGAGGGCAGCATTATCTCCTGTAAATGTGAACAAGAAGTAGGACTGAGTGGAGTTGTAGACTCTGAAGTTTTACATTGTTTTGTTTTTGACTACAGTTATGTAACAAAAAAATCTACATTTGTAAGTTGCACTTTCACAACAAAGAGATTGCACTACAGCAATAAAAATAATATACACTTTCATTTCAATTACAACATAGAATACAATATATATGAACATATAGAAAAAAGTCTAAAATATTTAATATATTTCAATTGGTATTCTATTGTTTAACAGTGCAATTGAAAGTGCAATTAATCACAATTAATGTTTTTAATCATAATTAATTTTTTGAGTTAATCGCATGAGTTAACTGTGATTCATCGACAGCCCTATTTAAAACCCCAATGGCTGGAGCTTCCAGTACTTTCATTAGGATGCTATGTCAAAGCCTCATGCATTTCACTGTTTAACTATCAACACCAACAAGATGTATGTCATGTTATTGTCACAGTTCAGGGCAAGTGCACCTGAATTTCCTTCAATGCTCCAGCACGGCCACTCATTCTCAGGCTTCCAGCTCCCCAGCTCTTGCCTTTCTTGGGTGGAGACTCACATCTCTCTCCCTTCTGAGCAGGGTATTTCCTGGCTGCACAGTTGCCTGCCTCCACTGTGTTATTCCTAGCAGAGACTAGCTGCCCAAGCACACTGCTTGCTTTTACTGCAGAAACTGACAACAGAGTGTCAAATATCAGATGGGTAGCCATGTTAGTCTGGATCTGTATCCTACAAAGTGGGTATTCACCCACGAAAGCTCATGCTCCAATACCTTTGTTAGTCTATAAGGTGCCACAGAACTCTTTACTGTTGATAACAGAGTTAGTGTCAACAGTTACAAGTTACCACACTGCTCTTCCTATGCAAACCTATTTTATTCTTAAAGTAATAGGACAACAGAGAAAACATATTAAAAACAATAAAAGAACCTGCACACATGCTGTTAAGATTACCAGAGATCACCCCAGCTCTAACATCGATTCTGACATGGGCCCACTCCAGGCCCCCGGGGATTCCTTCTGGTTACAAGTTCATAACAACTTCAGCTCAAAACAAGAACCCAGTCTTATGGGGCCTCAGTAGGCCCAGTCCTTCCAACACTTCCCTAAGGATTGGAGCCCTCTGTGAACCAGGGTTCTGTCCATTTGCTGGATCAGAAAGAAAAGTGCCTGAGCCAGTTTAAAACCAGGTTTTTTATCCAAAACCCCTTTCTTTGTCTGGGGCCCCTGTACAATCCAGTTTGAACTAGCATATGTAAACCTCTCCGGGGGTGGCTGGGGGGTAGCTTCAAAGGGCGATAATAAAGGAAGTATATTAGCATCGCCCTCGCTACTAGACAAGCTATATACAATGCCACATTAACACATACACCACTGTATTTTTAATTCAATGGGCCCCAAAGGTATGAACTCTAATTCAGAAAGATTTATCTTAATTCCTTAAGGTTTGTTCAGGATATTTCAGAATATGGTCAGTCTGTCACACATATATCAAAGCACAGTAACTCTTTTGCACCCATGTGAGCTACTGTGTATCATAGATGTCTTGTAACACATTTGACCACAGGCTCAGAAATTAAACAAAGATCACATTCTGTCTTTTTCTCCGATACTTCCCATGAACAGACCTCAAAATTTGGAAAATATTCTGGATGTGTCACCCCAGTTTAGTAACGTGTCAGTTATTTTTGCATTAGTGAACATAAGGACTTTACAAAATAAATACCTTGCTAAAGAGAGAGGACCAATTTCACAGAAAATCACTCTCTTTTCATATCGGACTTGTTTAATCTTAAAATGTCCTTAAATGTTCTGATAATTGAAAAATATATAAGCATTTGTTATTTATATTCCTGACTTCCTTGTATAATTGCAAAGACAACCACAATACATTGCATATTAAAAGCATTTTATGTTTTTATGTAGAAAACATTTTCAGTTTCATAAAATGCGCAGTGAAATATTAAATCTAATTAGCCTTGCAGAAGACGGATTCAGAAAGAACTAAGGGTGTTCTGATTTAGTAAAATGAGGATTTTCTAATGAAGAAACACATTTGGGTTCCATATGACTCCTAAATGTGCCAAATTTTAAAGGTTAAAGCTGCATAGTTTATGCAGCAGCATTGACTGTGGTGTTCTACACTTGTAGTGCAACTATATGAATCTAGGGACGGGAGAAACAAAATACACAGTGGAATGAGAATATGAAGACCAATTAAGTCTAAAAAAAGAGAGAAGAATGCAACCCTGTGTGTTTTCCCTGAATGTTATTTTCCAAAATGACTAGAATTATACAAGGTGGGTGAGGTAATATATTTTATTGGACTAACTTCTGTTGGTGAGAGAGAGAAGTTTTCGAGCTTACACAGAGCTCGTCTTCTGTTTAACTATCAACATCAACAAGACATGTATCAGGAAGACTTAATAGACAAGGCTGGTGAAGGATGGGAGAAATGGAGATTATTACTGCCATTTTAAAGATGGGCACCTGAGACACAGAGAGATCAAGGGTAAAATTTTCAAAAGTGCCTAAATGACTCAGTATTGTCCATTGACTTGACTTTCAATAAGACTTAGGTTCCAAAATGTCTATGTCACTTATGAACATGGAACCTAGGCTAAGACACTTAGGCACTTTGGAAAGTTTTACTCTTGGTGACTTGTCCAAAGTCACACAGGAAGTCTGTGGCTGACCCAGAACTGCACCCAGATCTCCTGCGTCCCACTCCAGTGCCCTACCTACAATATCATCCATTCTCTCTAGATTTAAACTTTTAACATTTTACAGTACTCACAGACTAGACACTGAAGAAAATTCTGTGAAGAAGGAATCTGTTGGGAAGGTATCGGAGGTATGTGACAGTGGTTCCATGGGGAAGGGACACTATTTTCTATGGATGAAATTCACACTTGTGCAGAGGGCCAACTCAGTACCCTCTCCCTCCTTAAGACCCATGTGGGCCAATGCAGCGGGACTGCCAAAAGGCAGCCATGAAAGGGGACATCCACATATAATACACATACCCTTCACACTGTGAAGTTGGGCTTTGAGAAGTCCTTGTCTAGTATGACAGGGATAACAGTGAGAGGGAAGGCCAGGTGCAGGCCAAAGGAGGGTTCATAGAATCACTGTGTGTGGACCCAGTGGCCATACTACAGAGTGCAAGAGTCACAAAAGACTTTGAGGTGGATGTACTACATCTCCTCATCCTGACCCCAAGTAAGGAGGGCCATAATTTTCACCACCCCGACATCCCACCCTGCAGTTCACTCATATAAAGCAGATTACTACAGAAAAGGTGTAGAGAGTTGTTGGGTTAAGTTTGTGTAGCTCTTCAAGCACTGTCTGCCTGGGGCACTAGTGGGTGAGCCCTGACCTTTCTAGAGAGGTAGATTGGGACTATATCCTTATACTCCCCTAGCCATGCATGAAGAAATACAATCCCATCCATGACTCAATTGCTTCTGACAGTTGTACGCTTTGACCAGCTATTCAGCAGTGTCCAACACTGCCGTCCATCAGACCCTTTTGAGAAATGTTCATAAGTTTCCACATAAAGTTATTATTGCTATAGTTAGAAGTAGCAAAGTTAGTCTTAAGCTCTTTTGCCAATTTTTTGCCTGTCGGTCATTTTGGATGTACTTTGGGCTCTGAGTGTTGTGAACCTGTCTAGCCATGGCTAAGAAAAATCCACGGTGTTCACAATATGCCTCTCCTGGGTTGGCATTGTGTCCATTACAGACGCTCATATTTGGTGCCTGTTCTGCCTCAGAGAGGGGCCCCGCCAAATTTCAAAGCCCTGCTGCAAACACTGAAGGCAATAGAGGTCTGAAACAGTGTGGAGGATGTTTATAATGAGCAATGTTAAGCGTCCTAAAGGTGGGGGTTGGTGCTGCTCTCCTATTAATAATAATGCATCCATCCAAGAGGGTTATGAGAATTTCACAAGTAAACTGCTTATTGGTGTCCGAAAGTCCTTCTCTAGACTCAGCAGTTTTGGCATAGAGTAGAGTAAGCATTTTATTGTAGATGGTGTGTAACTCTAATGTGAAGTTAACAGAATAAACTGTTTGTGTTGAGCTGCTGAAAGCATTGCAAAAACTGAGGCCAGTATAAGAAACCTTACTAGGTTTCAAAGGAAGTAGGAAAGCTTCAGCCTAATCACAGACAGGAGGTCTTCAGGCTTTTGCTGATGACATCTGAAGGCCATTTCAATTGCTTTCTATAAAAGGAAAGGGCAGAATTCCAGTACATATACAATTCTTGGTAGGTTTTAAGCTGTCATCTTCTCTACGGCCAAGCTCTCCAGCAAATAGCAAAGTGCACAAATGGTGTTTGATTAGCGAGGTCAGTGAAGTGCTGCATTTAGTTATAATTATGGATTTTTAAAACATTCTTTGGACATCTGAAAAGACCTTATTTTATTGTGATTTATCTAGCTTTTAGTCAGGATCAGTAAATTCATGGAAAATCAATACATCAACAAAAAGGCAAATAGAAACAGTGAAGCAGGAATAGCATTCCATAGTACTGAAAAATAAAACACAAAAATCCACATACAGCAAAATAATTCCTGGCTATTTAGGAACACACACAACTCATAATTTATGAGAATTCAACAAAATATCATTAAAAATATTAAGACTTTATGGATCTGAAGCCTGGTTTAAAAGAGTGTTGTCAAATATAGAAGCTTCACTAATTTTGATACTGATATCGGGACTGATCACACAAGGTGCTGAGTATTCTCTGCTCCCATTGAAACACCTCACAGGATTGGGACCTTCTTGTCTTCAGTGGGAGCTTTGCCTGTTCTTGTAGGATCAAGCTCAGAATCCCAGAAAAGCCCACATTTATTTCTCAGCATATAATGTCCATTACAGACTCATTCTAGTGTAATTCTTGCACTGTTCCCAGTAAGGAAATGATGTATCTACTACTCTGGTAGAATTTTAAAATATTTTAAAACTTTTTTTGTATACCAACATTTTTTCCTGCTTTTCTGTTTTGAGTAATGAACTCATGCATTCTCTCCAGCCCTAATAACAGAACAGAACTTGCATTTGAAATACATTTAAACTAGGGCTATCAAGTGATTAAAAAAAATAATTGCAATTAATTGTATGATTAAAAAAAATAATCATGATTAATCACTCTATTAATCATACTGTTAAACAATAATAGAATATCATTTATTTAAATATTTTGGATGTTTTCTACATTTTCAAATATATTGATTTCAATTACAACACAGAATAAAAAGTGTACAGTGCTTACTTTATTTTTGATTACAAGTATTTGCACTGGAAAAAAACAAAAGAAATAGTATTTTTCAATTCACCTCATACAAGTACTGTAGAGCAATCTTTTTATCGTGAAAGTTGAACTTACAAATGTGGAATTATGTACAAAAAAAACTGCATTCAAAAATAAAACAATGTAAAATTTTAGAGCCTGCAAGTCCACTCAATCCTACATCTTATTCAGCCAATTGCTGAGACGAACATGTTAGTTTACATTTTCAGGAGAGAATGCTGCCCGCTTCTTGTTTATAATGTCAGCTGAAAGTGAGAAAAGGCATTCTCATGGCACGGTTGTAGCTGGCATTGCAAGATATTTACGTGTCAGATGCACCAAAGATTCATATGTCCTTTCATGCTTCAACCACTATTCTGTGGGACATGCGTGCATGCTGATGAAAGGGTTCTGCTCAATAACAGTCTAAAGCAGTGCAGACCGACACATGTTCATTTTCATCATCTGAATCAGATGCCACCAGCCAAAGGTTGATTTTCTCTTTTGGTGGTTCAGGTTTTGTAGTTTCTGAATCAGTGTTGCTCTTTTAAGACTTCTGAAAGCATGCTCCACACCTCGTCGCTCTCAGATTTTGGAAGACACTTCAGAGTCTTAAGCCTTGGGTCAGTTAGAAATCTCATGTTGATTCTTTCTTTGCATTTTGTGAAATGAACAGCATGTGCTGGGTCATCATCCAAGACTGCTATAACATGAAACATATGGCATAATATGGGTAAAACAGAGCAGAGGATATACAATTCTCCCCCAAGGAGTTCAGTCACAAATTTAATTAACACATTATTTTTTTAACAAGCGTCATGAGCATGGAAGCATGTCCTCTGAAATGATGGCCAAAGCATGAAGGGCCATATGATTTTTTTGCATATCTGGCACATAAATACCTTGCAATGCCAACTACAAAAGTGCCATGCAAATGCCTGTTCTCACCTTCTGGTGACTTTGTAAAAAAGAAGAGGGCAGCATTATCTCCTGTGTATGTAAACAAACTTGTTTGTCTTAGTGATTGGCTGAACAAGAAGTAGGACTGAGTGGACTTGTAGGCTCTGAAGTTTTGTTTTTGAGTGCAGTTATGCAACAACAACAAAAATCTACATTTGTAATTTGTACTTTCATGACAAAGAGATTGCACTACCGTACTTGTATGAGGTGAATTGAAAAATACTGTTTCTTTTGTTCATTTTTACAGTGCAAATATTTGTAATAAAAAATAATATACACTTTGATTTAAATTACAACACAGAATACAATATATATGAAAATTTAGAAAAAAAGTCCAAAATATTTAATAAATTTCAATTGGTATTTTATTGTTTAACTGTGCGATTAATTCAATGCAAAATTATAATTAAATTATAAATTATATACAAATTCATATAAATATAAGATTAAAATTAAATTGTAATTAAAACTGCAACTAATCGTGATACTTTTTTTAATCACAATTAATTTTTTTTAGTTTATCATGTGCGTTAACTGCAATTAATCGACAGCCCTAATTTGAACATAACTACATTCTTTTAGGAGAGAAATACCTTAGTGAAAAACAGAAGAGTGAGCATTTCACTGCCTATGGCTGAGTAGTACAGCAGCCCTTCAGTGACCCTTTGTGCATACACGTCAAAATATCGGACAACACCTTGACCCTGTTGAGTTTCAGTGCAAGCATGAGTCCAGTCTTCCATGCAGGCACAAGTATGGTGAAGCATCAGGTTTTCATTGAGTGCAGGTCTCAAACCCCACTCCACTAACGTGAGGTAAAAAGGAGAAGGGGTGTGGGCAGAGGATGAACGTAGCTGAAAAGACATGAGCCCAGATCCTGAGTGGGTGTAAACTGGTGTAGCTCCCCACTGCTAAAAATTAAACATTTTTGGGAATACTGTAGATCTGAAAAGAATGGAACTGAAATAATTATCTCAAAACTCAGAAAAGGATGCAATTAATGGCACGCCAAAACTCAAAGATGTATTGGAGATCAGTCTTGTATTTAAAAAAAACTCTTTCGCTTTGTAATGAGCTAAGACAAGGTTTAGAAACTTAGAGAAAATGTATCTTCAGGACAGTCCTGTTCATATGAAAATGTTGACACTACTGAATTTTTAAGATAGCAACTCTCACCTGAAGTTTTCTCCATTTCAGTCATAAATGATGGAAAATCCAGAAAGCTTTATCCTCAGTTTGGAATGTCAAATTACATTCAGTACATAAAGACTTTGGCATTATGAAGCATCTTGTCCCAGGTCAGGGAGAAGGAGACATTTTTAATGATCCCAAACACACATTAGTAGCATTGTAATATATTTTTCTGCTACCTGGCAGCTTTACCCTGAGAGGTGATGAGCATCTGTAGCTTATATTGATGGTAACAGGAGTTGCAGGTGATCAGTGGCTGTCAGAGTGGGGCCATACACTACTTATGAAAAAGTAGAATCGTCCTCTGGGACCTCTTTTATTTGAGAGATTTTTAGGATTTAGATTATCCTATTCAGGGTTACTCCTGGGAAGAGGTGGACGTAACTGTCATTCTGTTGCCAAGGGTGCAAGGAAATAACTATGGATTGTGAGAAACATGCCCCACAATCCTCTTTCCTTTTCTGTCTTTTATTTTTTCTTTGTTTTTTGTCTTTTGTATTCTTTGTTGCTATCTGAGGTCAGTGGTAGTCAGGCAATCATGCTTTACATATGGAAGGGCTGAGGAGGGAAATGGAGTAGGGGCTTGTTTTCGCACCCATTGAAATCTATGGAAAAATTCCTACTGATGCTAATGGGAGCAAGACTGAACCCTAGAATAATGGTCAGTTTTTCTCTGAAATCCTTCTATGAAAAACTCACTTCTATATTTGAGTCAAAGAAAAACTGATTTTTTCATAGCTTGGATAAATCAATATTCTTCTGCCTCAAAGATTTTATACATGTAGCCAGCTGAAAAAGGAACTGGCTGTAGTGACTTCCACTGTTACTGCACATGTACATAAAGTGAAGCTGAAGAGCTGGACCATCATTTTAAATTGGAAATAGTGAGTTGCTTTGAACATTTGTGCCCATATTTCAGGTTCTTCTCAAAAGGAAAACAAGATAAGAGTTCACAACCACTTCGGATAGATTGGTACAACAGAACATTCCTGTCAAAGTAACACAGAAAGTCAGTTAGAATCACTAGTCTAATTTGTAAAGAACAAATATTATGTCCAGGTACAAAGGGCGTGCATTGCTGTACTATCCTCTTTTCTGAGGGTGAGTGGAAGCTATGAGGGTTTCTAGCAGCATTAAATTGTACAGAGTTTCACTTGGTCTCAAGGGGATTTGGAGATGAGTTATATTCTAAACTTTTGCTGCAGTTTCTATAGTCAATGACAACAGCATCATCCAAGCACTTGGTTTGTTTCAGAGCAATAAAACAAAACAAAAAATAGTTTGGAACATACCACAATGTGTCTCATTGCACACTCAGCCATTGATCAATGACACAAAACTTAGGGTGAAGTGAAGAGTGATTTTAACTATATATATTTATTTTCATGGCTGCATGTTTGAGCTATATCCATTAGCTTTTTTTTCTTTTTTTTTTTTTTACTATTTTTACCAAATTAGCTGCCCAAATCAAAAAGACCAAGTTGTTTTCTTTCCCTTCAGTTACACAGAATGCCTTCCTGGATATTTTTTTCATGGTAGTTATATATTTGTTTAAACTATAACAGATTAATGTGATTGGCAGTATGAAAGAGTCATTGAATATATGACGAACATTCCTTCTGCTTTCTATTTTGCTGTAGCAGGGTAAGCATGAATCCACCTATCACGTTCCATTTCCTAATTACTAATCTTTACTAAGCTCCGTTGCAGCCTTATGGAACCACACCATCAAAAGTCTTACTAAAGTTCGCTTTTCTTTTACACACAAATACATGTGTTCCCAACCTACCGGGAACAGAATGAAACGGCTTCTGAGGCATAAGTACATGTCAAATATTAATTCAAATATTTTACTCTTTACTTTTTCTTCCCTTTGTAGCCGGACCCTGCTGGCAGAGATATTTCCATTCGTCCAATTTTAGAGCACTGTGAAAACACTCACATGACCATTTGGCTTGGTATTGTCTATGCCTACAAAGGGCTGCTCATGGTAAGTATTGCTTGCTTTACACAGCAGTGCTGTCTTGTTGCTACTCTTTGGTAAAAATAAACAGCTTTCCTGATGCATAGATGTAAGTTTAAAAATCCTTGAATAAAACTTTTTAAAGCAGATGTGATATTATATTAAGTGACAAGGGCATTATTAAATACAACACTAAAGCTTAACCTAATAGGTATAATGCAAACTAAAGAATTTGGCAATCAAAGAATGGGAATACAAGTGAGAAAATATGAATAGTCTTTAAATCTCTTGTGGAACTCAGGCTAAGGGGCTGTTTAATTTCAGTGAAGATGTTCAGGCTCAGGGCAGAGCTTGGGCTGTAGTACCTTGTCAGGTGGGAAGGTCCCAGAGCTCAGCTGCAACCAGAACCAGAACTTCAACACCACAGGTAAACAGTCCCACATCCTGAGCCCTGGGCCAGCCACAAGTGTCTAATTGCAGTGTAGACATACCCTTAGAGGCCTCAATCCAATTGAAAGTCACTCCAAATTACTTAGGCACTTCTTGAAAATTCTACCAATACTATTTTGGTTCTTTCTGAATTTCATAATGCTAATGATTAATTCTATGTGACTAGTAAACTTTCTGTTAAACCAAACCTATGTAAGATTACTTCTGAAAATTAGAAAGTATTTTAGGAGACACACTGTATTTTTCAGTCAATAAATATAGGACACATTCTGCCCTCAGATCCATGCAGACCCCTATAACTGGAAAGAGCACTGAGTTCATGTCTTTAGTACCCAATTGCTGACAAGTCATTAAGCTTTATCATAATATATATGTTCTTTGCAATGTAAAGGCTGCATGATGATTGATATATACAGTGTTATTGTAGCTGGGTTGGTCCCAGGATATCTGAGACCAAATGAGTGAGGTAACCTCTTTTATTGGGTCAACATCTATTGGTGAGAGAGACAAGTGTTAGCTTGAAAAGCTTGTCTCTCTCACCAACAGAACTTGGCCCAGTAAAAGATATTACATCACCCACTGTAATGGTTGGTATGTCATTTGTCTTAATGAATAATGGGTTTCTTTGATTTTATAATCATTTTCAGTTATCTCTACTGTGTCTTCCCAATTTGTCACTGCTAGCAGGAAACTCTCATTCTTGAACTGTAACCAGATTTTACACATTCTGCATGTTTAGTTTTGTAATACAGTTTCATAGAGTATTAGATCAAAAGGACCATAACTTGTATGCAAGGACATCAGTGGCCAAACCTCTTAAGTGCCAACATCAACTTATAAAATTATAAAATGTTCACTCTGCATTTTCATAGGTAAAAAGTAGGCATTGGTGTTTGTTACATTTTTCTCTGTAATTTTGTTCATAAGAGTTAATATGTCAAAAGTTTTGTCTGGTTCATCTACAATTGTGTAATAGAGCTAGTCAAAAATTAAATTAAAATTCTGAAAAATGCTGAAGGGTTCAAAGTGAACTGATTTTTTTCTTTTTTTTTAAAAAATTGCAGAAATAATTATTCAAAAATATTTCCAATACAATTTTCTATGATCATTTTTATAAAAAAATTCCAAGAAAATTTTCACATGGCACATTTTTTTAAAAAGTCAACAAGTTGTTTGTTAAACTTCATTTTGGATAAAATGACCATTTTTGACTAGACATTTTCTTTGAAACATTTTGGCCATCAGTGTAACATTTATGATAACATAAGAGTATTTATTTTTGTGCTCTAGATTCAGATGATATCTCTGTAAGGAAGATACTCTCTTACATATGTGAGTTCAGCTAAATAGTAGGTGCTGATTTGATGATCATTGCTCCTTTGTCCTAATAGTTTTTTGCATAGCCTGATGAGAAATTCATTACTATTTAAATAAAAATAATGTAAGCATCAACTAAGAATTACAGATTAGTATGAATTTGATAATTTGGTTACTGAGAATGTTGCTTAATCTTTTGTGGCCTATCACAAACACTACTTTGGATGCTGAGCAAAATTCCATACATGTTACATATGGACAACTGAACACCACTAATACATTCGTCAATAAGTAACTTGTGGGATAGAGACAATTAAAGCAACTAACACTAAATTGCAAATCTGCTTTTGTATTTAATTACAAACACATACAACTTCAACAGTAGCATATGGTTTAAATATATGTTCTGGGTTGTTGCAGATACATTGTTATGCAAATACCATTTAGGTCTCCACAGATTTAGGCCCCAATCCAGCAAAGATTTACACAGACAATTAGCTTGACACAATATGAATAGTCCCATGCACTTCAAAGGGACTACTCACTGTGTGTAAAGAGAGGTATGCATGTTAATTGTTCCAGGAGCAAGACCTTAAGGTATGTCTAAGCTGCAACTGGAGGTGTAATTTTCCTCTTGGATAGATGTACACATGCTGGCTTTGATCGAGCTAACGCGCTAACAATAGCAGTGTAGCTGTGACAATGTGGGTGGCAGCACAGACAATCCACCCACATACAACCTAGTCTGAGGCCCAGCTAAGTACTCGAGTGGCTAGCTGAAGCCACCGCCTGTGGAGCTATAGCTACCCTGCTATTTGTAGCCCACTAGCTTGAACAGAGCTAACACACATATACCTACCCAACCTGGAAACTGTCTCCACTTACAGTACAAACATACTCTAAGGCAGGGATAGGTAACCTATGGCACGTGTGCCAAAGGCAGCACACAAGCTGATTTTCAGTGGCACTCACACTGCCCGGGTCCTGGTCACTGGTCCGGGGACTCTGCATTTTAATTTAATTTTAAATGAAGCTTCTTAAACATTTTAAAAACCTTATTTACTTTATATAAACCAATAGTTTAGTTATATTTTATAGACTTACAGAAAGAGACCTTCTAAAAACATTAAAATGTATTACTGGCACGCAAAACCTTAAATTAGAGTGAATAAATAAAGACTCAGCACACCACTTCTGAAAGGTTGCAACCCCTGCTCTAAGGGCTAGTCTAAGGGCCAGTGTACACTGGCAAATGGAACACTCTAAAAAAAGCCCCACCTCCATGAGGGGCATAGCTTCCAGTGCATGGCTCCCAGCACTGGTAACTGTCTACACAGGCTCTTTACAGCGCTGAAACTTGCTGCGCTCAGGAGGGTGTTAGTATCAAGCCTAATGAATATTGTGTAACCTCTGTGCTTACTGTCATAATTTATAGTAGTAAAAGTAGGCTAGAGCATATGTATCATTAGCTACTCATTATTATGGTCAATTAGACATTCTGGGTCATGTGCATGTTGTCCCTCATTTACTGGCAGCCATATACATGACTTTCAAAAGGATATGTGACTAATTTTTTGAAGTTTGCAAAGGCTGTTCTGCTTTACTAATTACAGTTACTTGAGGTGTACTGTGTTCCATAGCCATTAGCCAAATACATACCTTTTATTATTTTGGTGCCTTACCATAACACAAATCTCTGCTATTGAAAAAGAAAGATGCTCTCTTACTAATTAGGCTACTTTTGTCATCATTGCACCTTTGTCCTATTGTGGGTATTTTTGTTTTGTTTTGTTTTGTTTTTTTGCATAGCCAAATGTCTGAGGACCTTAGGAACATTTTTCATCTCATTATCACAGAAGTTTAATATTTCTCTATGCAAGACAAATTCTTTGCCAGTAGTTACAGAAAATAGAAGCCAATTATATGATTGTGAAAAATATTGGAAGGGTTTGAGATACAAAACTCAACAATCTATAACAAGACAAACATTCATTTCAGTTATTTTACATAATTCACTAAAGGATAGATACACAAAAGTAATTTAGGGACTTAACTGCCACTTTAGGTGCACATGTCCAAAATTTAGATTCACAAAATTCTACTCAGCTGCCACCTAACTCTGGAGTCTAACGTCCGTCCTGCCTACACTTCTGCTCTCAGAGTCCCTTAGGTGGTTTCATTTCTGCTAGTAGACATGCACAGAGTCACAGAAGTCCTAATGCCTTGCTCCTAACTCACGTCTAAGCCCCAGTTGGTTTCACAAGCTAGGTGTTCTCCCACCTATCTCACCTACCTGATCAGGCCCTCTATAAAACACAGCATGAGGAGGAGGTAGTGCCTTAGCCCCTCCTTTCTCTTCAGCATTTCCTACTGGCTAGCTTAGGTGGCTCCCCACTCATCTTGATGACTTTTGCAGATCTCATGCTTAGGCACAGACTCAGCCTATGCATTGTAGATGGAGCCTGGGCTGTGCATTCCACTGGGCGAAAGGGCACATAAACATTAGATATTGCAACACTGAGTCTGAGTCCCCATTGTGGATCTAGCTTTAAGCAGCTGACTTATTCATTTACTTAGGCAAAAATTATTTAAAGTGTCTCTGGTGTCTCAAGTTGAGAATACAAAAATTGAGGTTCCCAAAATCAGAAGTCACACCTGAAATTGTTGGCATGAATGTATTGATAAATATACACAACAATATGTATGTTTTCACAGAGCAGCAAAGAGTTCCCTAAGAGAGACAAATAGCACACAGCCCTGGTAAAGCTCCCTCTGCTGGATACTCACAAGGCTTCTACAGCCCTAAAATCTCCCTTGGACTGAGCAGGCTGTAGCATTCTCTCTTTTCTTGGCCTCTCTGGCACATTTCCTGGGCACAGGCTCTCTGTCTGCTATTCCTTCACAAAAATGGGACCAGGAGGCCTAACTATCCTAGTCTCCAGGACCAGTGCTGCCCTCCCCAGCCTCCCCAGTAGCTTAAGCACACCATTTCCCAGAAGACTAACCTCCTAGGTGCTCTGAGTACAGTTCACTCTTCAGGGACACATGATAGTGAAAAGTAGATCCAGAGATTGGCTTTGGAAACCATTCTTTACTTTAGCTAGCACAAGGAATACACAGATCTAGACAAAATAATAAGCACACCTATACACTTTTCCCTTTCACAATTTCCTTACCACACTGGGGCATTCTCTGGGCTGAGGTCAGAGTCTTCTGTGGAGTCCAGTGCACTTCCTCTCCCACACCCTCCTGAACATGGCTTCCCCAAATCATAGAGTCTTTCTGATCTCTTCTGCCTCTCTCTCAAAACAACAGATCCTTTCTTTTATCCTTTTTGCCAGGTGACCTTTGGATCAACCTTTTGAGGTCCCCCGTTTGCTGATCCATTACTTAGTTAGAGCACACTAATTCAGACTTTTGTCCTGGGTCATAGCCATTTTTGTCCAAGGATGTTCCATTCAAATGGATGATTGTCAAAGTTTAGTGACTCTCTGATGTTAGACCTGTGCCATCACCACTTGGAATTTCACAATGGAAGTTAAAGGACACCAGAGAGGCAAAAAAAACAGCCTTATAATAAAAATGGAGTTTGTAGCTTGATAAAGATATATGCAAATAGTTCATAATCTCAAACAATGAATAAATTGTACAGCGATTCCCCAAAACAGTACTTACACATTTTCCACATATTGTATACAGAAGTAAGCAAACACAAAAGACTTACATTTGCATACTTGTGGGTACTTTAAGACAGCATTAATAGTAGCAACTGCTGAAGAAACTCTTGCTGACAGCATGGAGGTTTCTCCTGTATTGGCTTCAGTTTCTTCCTGATTTGTGTTCAAAGAATAAGAGAAAGGTGGACCACATATCCTGTCTTTAAACAGTTTCTTGTAATTTGACATCACAAATATGCTGATGTTCATAAGTTGCCATGACTACCTATCTACACATCTATGATGATGTAGAAAGATTTTCTGGAGATAATCTAACACCAGTTCCACACATGTTTCTTGAAACATAAGTAAGATAGCACACTGTGTGGGACAGCTTTGCCTTAATTCTAGGTACCAAGATACAGATCCTCACTGGTATTTAGACGTCTAACTCTCATAGGCCTAATTCTTTAAGCCTGCGCTGGTATGATTTTTCAGAGATGGGTGTGCGTATAATATATTGTGCTTATAATATATCACAGTGTTTGAAACATGGCTCTACACAGATTTATGGCTGCTTTGTGCCCCTCTCATTATTCACTGCACTGTTTCTGTATTGCTAACATGGATTTTGTATTTGTTAAATGGTCACTGCCCCAGATTAATTTTCTGTGTGACCACATTTGTTTGCCATGCTGCATATTTACAGCACTGCTCTCTAAACCTGCTCTTGAGTCTGGTGTTCTGGCATTCCTTAGTAAGTGTCTCAACCACGGAAGTTGAGTAGACTAATTCCTGATGTTGTGCCTTTCTGTGTGTGCCAGCCAGGTGACCTTCACTTCCATGTCTAGCCTTGGATTCCTGGTGATGTTGATATGGTTCACTTTACATATAGCAAGGGATGGTAGATGCTGATAGATGTGTGTCCATTACAGTTAGCTCACTGATATGTTTATAGGTGCTGTGATTGGCATAAGCCTTTCTTTTTCTTCTTTTCCTTTCATAACCTGATTTAAGTTCTAACATTATCAGGCTGAGGACAAGTGGTGCCACAACACGGCACCTGTCTATTCACCATCTACACATGTGTTGCCTAAGGTTTGACTCCTTTCTGCCTAATCATTGTTTTTCGATAATTTCTGTCAGCGTATTTCTATGTGAAGAGCCAAACTAAGGAGTACACTTCTTATAAATTATTTTCTTACTGCCACTGATGTGTACCATAAATATACACTCCCTGTCCACTGAGAGAAATCCCTTGAAAGCCCTTGTGTGTTTTCTCTTTGGCTGGTGCACTGTCACATCCTACTTTTATCATGTGAATGCAGAACCATAACTTTTCATGCCAGAAATAATGACAATACTCACGTCTTATACAGAGTTTTTCATGAATGGATCTCAACACGCTTTACAAAGGAGTTAAGTATCATTATCTCCATTATACATATGGGGAAACTGAAAAACATTGGTGAAATTACTTGGCCACAGTAATCCAGAAGGACAATGTTAGAGCCAGGAATAGATCTCAGGTTTTGTAAGTCCCAGTCTGTTGTTCTACTTTGGTCACCTAGTCTGACCCATTGCATAACTGGCCACAGAATTTGACCCTGTAATTCTGCATGAATTCCAATAACTTGTGGTTATAGGAACAGCGGCGGCTCCAGGCACCAGCACTCCAAGTGCGTGCCAGAGGTAGCAAGCCACAGGGGACGCCCTGCCAGTCCCTGCAAGGGCGGCAGTCAGGCTGCTTTCAGTGACTTGCCTGGGAGAGGTCCCCGGTCCCGCAGATTTGGCAGCAATTCGGCAGTGGGTACGCCAAAGCTGCGGGACTGGCGGACCTCCCACAGGCAAGCCACTGAATCCGTGTGACTGGGGACCTCCCGCAGGCAAGCTGCTGAAGGCTGCGTGCCTGCCGTGCTTGAGGTGGCAAAAAAGCTAGAGCCGCCCCTGTATAGGAAGACATCTAACCTTAATTTAAAGATTTCAAGTAATAGAGAATATACCACATCCCTTAAAGTCCCAGTGATTAATTACCCTCACTGTTAAAAATTTGCCCCTTTTTTCCAGTTTGAATGTGTCTCTCTTTGCCACCCATAGGATCTTGTCAAATATATATATATACACATATACACACACACACATATATATATATATATATATATGTACAGCACACTGTCTTCTCTCCTAGATGTATCATTTTGATTTGGCCATATTAAAGCACTGTTTTTTAATCATACCACATTCTTATATGATCCAGATCACTTTGTAATAGTTACCTGTCCTCTTCATCACAACTCCATCAATTTTTGTGTCATCTGCTAACTTTACAGGCAATAATGTTGTTCTTTCTTTCAGATCATTTATACAAATATTAAATAGCGTTGGGTCAAGAACTGATCCCTTTGTGGCTCCCGCACAGAAACACACACTTTTGCTGATTGTTCTCCATTAGAAATTACATTTTTTTAAGATCTATCAACTAGATATTAATCTATTTTATGTGTGTGATAAGGGATATGGTGGGCCAGGTGTCCAAGTAGTTAGCACACCTGTCCTCCAGCCATTTATCTCTATGTTGGGTGGGTGTGGTTCCTCCCCCTAGGCTGAAAGTGTCTTGGGCCATTACCCTTAAATGGGGCTTGGGAGGGGGAGCTGGGCCCTCCCCCTTCATCAGGTCTCAGCCCACAGGGCCCTGTGAGAAGTAACAACAACAGGTTCCTTCTTGCAGGGAGTCTAAATCTGCCACACTGCGCTACCTCCTATCTATGTGCTTCTTCAGTTTGGGGAGTGGCTACTACAGTCCAAACAGTCAATAGCCTAATTTAAAAAAGTCCAAATGAGTGGAGTCCTGCTAGACCTGTAGGGGGTGGTGGTTGGAGAAGGCACTGCCTGTGGTCCATCTCAGGCTCAGCCTTCTGCCTGGATTCCCAGGGAAGAGTTGTCTCTCCTGCAGCCTGTCCACCACATTTTGCCTGGGCTTCTGAGCTCCTTTTTAACTTGCTCCTCCAGCCAGAACATACTTGGCAGGCCCAGAGGGGCCCTTTAAACCCTTCAGGCCTAGCATGGGGTTTGTCTGTCCCATCACAATGTGCTATACTGATTTTTTTATCTCAGCATCATGCAGTACTAAGTTAAATGCCTTACAGAAATCCAAGTATTATATAAGTGCAATTGCATTTTATTGATCAAACTTACAACATGTGTTTGGATGACAAAAGCTATTTCCCATAAAACCATGCTGATTGGCATTAATTCTATTCCTGCCTTTTGTCTTTTTATTGACTGATTCCCATATCACTCATTCCATTCTTTTGCCCATGAAAAATAGGAGGCTAACAGAGCTATAATTACTCAGACCATGCCACTTAACTTTTTTTTGAATAATAGAACTACATAAGCATTTTTCTAGTTCTTTGGATTTTCCCCACTATTTCCATATGTATTAACAGCTAATGTCAGCAGTCCAGAGAACTCATGAGGCACAAGTTATCTGGTCTTGTTAATTTTAATAGATATTTTTAACAACCTCCCTAATCACTGTTGGAATAGAAAATATTTCATTTTTACTGTAAAATGTGAATATTTCACCCAGTTTCTTTCCAAAGAAATATTTATTTAATGTTTTGACCTGTTACATTGGGGTGGGGAACCTTTTTACAATCAGGGGCTACTGACCCAAATTAAAAATCAGTCATGGGCCCCACATAGCTCCAGGAGGAGGTGGGGGCGCAGAGGCTCAGGGCTTCCCCCTGCATCAAGGCTTCCTCTAGGCTCTGGGGTGGGGCCAGAAATGAGACTTCAGGATGCAGGCTGGGACAGGGATTTGGGGTGGAGTGCAGGATCTGGGAGGGATTTAGGGTGCAGCAGGGCATTCCGACCTGGGGCAGGGTGATTGGGGTGTGGGATCCTGCTAGGCAGCACTTACCCCAGGTGGCTCCCGGTTGGTGGCACAGCGGGGCTAAGGCAGGCTCCCTGCCTGCCAGGGTTCTGCACTGCTCCAAGAAGAATATCAACTAGGTCAAACTTCTTCTCATGAATGATCATTTCCAGTTTCTTGTGTTTATAACTCGATGTACAGGCAACTACAAAAATTCATCTTTTTACATCCCTTGACACCTTGATTTATTACATTCATGAACACTTGAGTGTGAGTTAAATGCTTGAGCATTCATGCAGTGTGTTTACCCCCTTAGCAACCTCTTTTTTGTTTCTAGGTTAACACTCATGTGATTAGTCTAGATAGCCTGCCACCCAGAAGAGAGATACTGAGATAGAGGCCAGTCAGGCCACACAGCTTCCTCTCACCATAGAAGATGGCCTAATGTTTCACAAAGCCAATCACTCTATTCATTTCGCTTGCTTCCAGAATATTGAGTTCCTTTGCTCATGAGACTGGAAAATCTCTGAAAAGACCAATTGGACTGGTACCAGTATGTGTCATCAGTAGTGCAGTTTTGCCTGATGCCATCAGAATCCCTTGTAGTTTTGCAGTCACATCTTGTCTTAGCTCCAGGAAGACAGCACAGCATCCTGCTGTCCTTATTTCCCTTGCAGAATGTTCTGAACATGGAGTCTTAGTGAAAATGATTTGCTATTTTTTGACAGTTGGAGACCTCTTTAGCATACCTTACATCCTTGTGAGTTGGGCTGAGGAACCATCTTCAGGTATGCCTGCCCACCCTGAAGTTGTCTATACCATTCCCCCTGTAAAATCTTCAGAAGCATTCTCTTCAGCTGCCATACTCGATACCAACATCAACTAGGTAGCAGTCCTGGTTATCTTCCCTCTAGGGGCTCATAGATTGTCCATATTCTTCTGCTTCTAGCCATGTAAAATTCCTCCTTTTTTCCTTTAGTCACACAAGCCGCCAATCTTTTCTTTAATTTCTGTGCTTTCTAGTTCCTTTATTGACAAGTTCTTTCTTTGTGGACTCTGCAATGATGCTGCCCAAATCAATTTGGCCAAGTACTCTTCAGCATCTTTGGTGGTATGCAGGCTTGATAGCTCTTTCTTCAGGTCCACAAATCTTTTCTTCCAGTATGTGAAAATCACATCTCATTTTGGGAATGTGTTGTGAGAATCAAACACTAATTAAGAGTCAAGTTTCTAGGTTGACCGGCTGATATCTATCCCAGTTCTCAAAGGTTCTACACCCATGTTGTTTACTAAAATGTGACTCAGTATCAGTTTTAAGCATTTACTTAAAACTCTAAACATAAAAATCAATAAAATGTATCGCCAAAGTTAAGCTACTGCTGATAAAATTAAACTAGAGTAAGAATAAAGCAATACAGCTATCAACTGTATAAAATCAAAGCAAAATCAACAGGTTAGTCTCAATATTGGACTGGAATTAAATCAAATTTGTTAAATCATTAAATTAATACAAAAAATAGTCCTCAAAAATTCAAAGAAAAGATTCATAGACGGTTCCTGTCTGTTGGTTATAATTCCCACCTAAAGAATTTTTTTGAAGTCAATCAAAATTATAATTTAGAGTTGGTTAAATATTAGAGCAATTACAAAATTAAATCATGATTAATCACATGATTAACAAAATTAATTGTGATTAATTGCTTGATTAATTGCACTGTTAAACAACAATAGAATACCATTTATTTAAATATTTCTGGATGTTTTCTACATGTTCAAATATATTTATTTCAATTACAACACAGAATGCAAAGTGTACAGTGCTCACGTTATATTAATTTCTGATTACTAGTATTTGCACTGTAAAAAAACAAAAGAACCAGAATTTTTCAGTTCACCTAATACAAGTACTGTAATGCAATCTCTTTATCATGAAAGTTAAACTTACAAATGTAGAATTACGTACAAAAAAATTGCATTCAAAAATTAAACAATGTAAAATTTTGAGCCTGCAAGCCCACTCAGTCCTACTTCTGGTTAAGTCAATTGCTCAGACCAACAAGTTTGTTTACATTTGCAGTAGATAATACTGCCTACTTCTTGTTTACAATGTCATTTGACAGTGAGAACAGGCATTCTCGTGGCACTGTTGTAGCCAGAATCGCAAGATATTTACATGCCAGATGCACTAAAGATTCATATGTCCCTTCATGCTTCAACTACCATTCCAGGGGACATGCATCCATGCTGATGACAGGTTCTGCTCAATAAGAATCCAAAGCAGTGTGGACTGACACATGTTTATTTTCATTATCTGAGTCAGATGCCACAAAGTTGATTTCCTCTTTTGGTGGTTCAGGTTCTGTAGTTTCCACATTGGAGTGTTGCTCTTTTAAGACTTCTGAAAGCATGGTCAACACCTTGACCCTCTCAGATTTTGGAAGGCACTTCAGATTCTTAAAACTTGGGTCCGATGTGGTAGCTATCTTTAGAAATCTCACATTGGTACCTTCTTTGCATTTTGTCAAATTCGCAGTGAAAGTGTTCTTAAAATGAATAACATGTGCTAGGATATCATCCAAAACTACTATAACATGAAATATATAGCAGAATGTGGGTAAAACAGAGCAGGGCACATACATTTCTCCCCCAAGAAGTTCAGTCACAAATTTAATTAACGCATTATTATTTTAACAATCATCAGCAGCATGGAAGCATGTCCTCAGGAATGATGGCCGAAGCATGAAGGGGCATACGAATGTTTAGCATATCTGACATGTAAATACCTTGCAATGCTGGCTATAAAAGTGCCATGGGAATGGCTGTTCTCACATTCCGGTGACATTGTAAATAAGAAGAGGGCAGATTATCTCCTGTAATTGTAAACAAACTTGTTTGTCTTAACAATTGGGTGAACAAGAAGTACGATTGAATGGACTTGTAGGCTCTGAAGTTTTACACTGTTTTGTTTTTGAGTGCAGTTATGTTGTCATAACTATAAAGGGAAGGGAACAGCCCTCCTGTGTACAATACTATAAAATCCCTCATGGCCAGAGACACCAAAACCCTTTTACCTGTAAAGGGTTAAGAAGCTCAGGAAACCTGGCTGACACCTGACCCAAAGGACCAATAAAGTGACAAGATACTTTCAAATCGTGGTGGGGGGAAGGCTTTTTTTTTGTACTTTTTGTTTTGGGGGTTGTTTGCTCTTGGGACTAAGAGGGACCAGACGTCAATCCAAGCTCTCCAAATCTTTCTGAACCAGTCTCTCATATTTCAAACTTGTAAGTAACAGCCAAGCAAGGCGTGTTAGTTTCATCTTTGTTTTCTCAACTTGTAAATGTTCCTTTTTGCTGAGAGGATTTTACTTCTGTTTGCTGTAACTTTGAACCTAAGGCTAGAGGAGGTTCCTCTGGGCTCTATGAATCTGATTACCCTGTAATGTTATTTTCCATCGTGATTTTACAGAGATGATTTTTACCTTTCTTTCTTTAATTAAAAGCCTTCTTTATAAGAACCTGATTGATTTTTCCTTGTTTTAAGATCCAAGGGGATTGGATCTGGACTCACCAGGAATTGGTGGGGGAAAAAAGAGGGGATGGTTAAATTCTCCTTGTATTAAGATCCAAGGGGTTGGATCGGTGTTCACCAGGGAATTGGTAAAGAAGTCTCTCAAGACTATCCAGAAGAGGGAGCTAGTATTTGAGAGTGGTGGCAGCAAAACCAGATCTAAGCTGGTAGTTAAGCTTAGAGGTGTTCATGCAGGTCCACACATCTGTACCCTAAAGTTCAGAGTGGGGAAAGAACCTTGACATATGTAACAAAAAAAAAATCTACATTTATAAATTGCACTTTCACGACAAAAAAATTACACTACAGTACTTGTATGAGGTGAATTGAAAAATATTATTTCTTTTGTTTGTCATTTTTACAGTGCAAATATATGTAATAAAATATAATATACACTTTGATTTCAAGTAGAACACAGAATACAATGTATATGAAAATGTAGAAAAATATCCAAAATATTTAATACATTTCAATTGGTATTCAATTGGTAAAGTGCAATTAAAACTGTGATTAATCACGATTAATTTTTAGTCGCAATTGATTTTTTTGAGTTAATTGCGTGAGTTAACTGTGATTAATCGACAGTCCTATTAAATATCTTAAAACTGAAACAAAATTATTATCTAATATTTGAACCACAACCTCAGAATAAATTATAAAGATTCCTTCTTTGAATTCAATTGCTGTTTGATATCTAACCTTTTGCTCCTCCCCAATAGATATTATAATACCTTTTAATACCTAATAAAAATTTACACAAGATAACTCAAGACTCAGTGGAATTTTAGATGTAGAACACAGAACATGCTCCTATGAATAATTTCATGAGACAACCTGGAGAAACTTTTCCTTCTGGCACCTTTCCTACCTGTACTTTATGGATGCTCACACACAGATGTGTGCACACAGCCACACTTTCACTTCCACACTCTGATAATAAAGGGGCTGGGGTGCCTCTGACCAAATAAAAACAAAATAGAAAAAAAAATAAGATCCTTAAGATAATGGTGGCAGGGGGATGCAAACTCCAGCTCTTACAGTCATCTGGACTGTCATAGGGTAGGAGCAGGAACTGCAGTCAAGGAGCCAGATGGCAATGTTCTGCTGGCACAGCTCTTCTCATTAGCAGGCCTCCTTTGGGTGGATGGAAAAATTGCTCAGAGGCTGGAATGGCCTGGTTGTGGTTGTCATGACTGCCTTGCCCCAAGGTGATTAGTCTTTGGAATTTGGGAATGTTAGTCTGCTCTCAGTTGGCCTGTTGACCCAAAAGGTGAGGCTTCTTGGCCTTGATTTGTATCGCTGCAAAACATTGCTTACACTGCCTTGCAGCACCATTCACCAGGGGCCTTTGGACAAATCAAATGTGAGGGCTACCTTGGAGCCATGTAACTTAATCCTCTCATGTTCAGATTAGGTCATGCTTATCTAGCATCAGTTTGGAAGCAGGGCGGTCCTTAGGCATATGTAGCATACAAGGCTGTGTAGGGTACCCGAAAATTTGGGGCACCCCTGGGTGTTAGTGTCCACCCTAGGGGAAGGGATAGCTCAGTGGCTTGAGCATTAGCTTGCTAAACCGAGGGTTGTGAGCTCAATCTTTGAGGGGGCCACTTAGGGATCTAGGGCAAAATCAGTACTTGTTCCTGCTAGTGAAGGCAGGGGGCTGGACTTGATGACCTTTCAAGGTCCCTTCCAGTTCTAGGAGATTGGTATATCTCCTATTTAAAAAAAAAAAACTCTTCCGCCTCTTCCTATCCCAGTTCTGACCCTTCCTGCAGGCTCCCACAGCTAGCTGCTGCAGCATGGTGACTCTTACTCTGGAGGGGATCTAGTATTTAAAAGTAGAAAAACCTGCCAGCCCTATTAGCACAACATTGAAACTGTTAAAGAGCCATTCAAGTGGTACTGAAGCCATTTAACAGGCATTTGCCAATCCCCAGGTATATAATGTCAGTTTCTGAATTTACTGAAAAAAACATTTGTGCATTAGTGTAATGTTTACTCAGAACATGTTCATCTACAGGACCTTAGTTTAAAATTTGCTTTAAAAATATTTCATTAGTGTATTTCTGAAGATGATAAAACCACATCTCTAAAAAATCCTTGAAGAGAGCCCTTAAAGGGACAACACCCCTTTCCTGCCAGATAGCTGGACAAACGAGTTTCCCTTTCTTCACTTCTGATTATTTGATTAACTAGTTTTAAGAAAACCCTCTAGAAAAATCAGTATCTTAGCGCACGTCCAGACTAACCCGCGGCATCGGCGGGTTAAAATCGATTGCTCGGGGATCGATATATCGCGTCTAGTCTGGACGCGATGTATCGATCCCCGAGCGCGCTTACATCGATTCCGGAACTCCATCAACCCGAACGGAGTTCCGGAATCGACACGGAGAGCCACGGACATCGATGCCGCGCCGTCCAGACGGGTGAGTACTTCGATTTTAGAAATTCGACTTCAGCTACGTTATTCCCGTAGCTGAAGTTGCGTATCTAAAATCGATTTTAATACCTAGTCTGGACATGGCCTTAGTAAGATATAAAATCCTTTCTTATGCCTAAAATCTTTGGAAACATATTTTTTAAAATTGGTGACATTTCATACACGTGTCTATTGTTATGGAGATCACACGAAGTAAATTAGTATTCCCTTTTTCTAAAAGCAATGAACATTGTTATGAACACACTAAACCTCTGTGACTGATTAATTTAAAAGAATGTCTTTGTTTCAGTGAGTTAAATATGTAGTAATCTGGAATGATTACTTTATGAAGGCTTATGAGTACATTTAAAATATAAAGTCAGCTTAGAAATACTGATTAAGAAAATGTAAAACAGATAAGAACTGCATCATGTATTCCATAATATGTAATGTTTTATTCAGCCAGAGAACTGACTTGCCCTTACTACAAAGTTTTTGCAAATAGATCTCTGACAAACTTCAGGGTATATCAAAAAACCCATGACTGATATTTTTTATTCCCAAGTTTAATGCTGTTAATTAGGTACCGTTTGCATGCCAGTCTTTACCTTCTGGAATGCAGTGGAAAACATGCTCCATTTTTTTTAGAAAGAAATTGCAGAAGAGAGTTTTTTTTCAAATGTCAGTTGCTTCATTTGGGTTCAGGGATTTGGCTGGAAGGGGGTGATCAGGGAGGGGGAGGGAAGAGAGGAGGGAGACAGTGGGAAGAGGGCGGGGCCTGGGCAGAGAGTGGTGGGGCCTGGGGCAGAGCAGGGTTGGAGTTTGGGTGGGGCCTCAGGTGGGCTGGAGAGCTAGCCTCCCCAAGTGGCAGCTTCACCCACTGCCCATGACAGCAAGTAAGAGCGGGTCGGCTCCCGCACACACAGTGCACACTGCAGTCTCCTT
Organism: Gopherus flavomarginatus; assembly: GCF_025201925.1. Lineage (NCBI taxonomy): Eukaryota > Metazoa > Chordata > Testudines > Testudinidae > Gopherus > Gopherus flavomarginatus. Next base: position 121,873,602 of record NC_066618.1, on the reverse strand, counting down.
AGGCAGGGGCTGTATTCACAGAGACAAATGTGTTGGCGCTGCGCATTCTGCATGAGGGAGAGGCTACAGGGCTCTCTGCGGGGAACTGTGACTCTCTGTCGCCATGAGGTGGGCCGGGTGGCTCAGTATCCTTTGCTGCCTCATCCCTCCCCATCCCCCGAGGCTGCGAGCCCAGGCTGCCGTCGGGCATCGGGGCACCAGTTTCATAATACTGCGTTGGGGCCCATAAATCCTAAGGACGCCCCTGTTTGAAGGAGTGCATTTAAATCAGCAAATTTAGAAATATTCAGATTTTTGAATACCATAATGCTCTGTGACCTGTGACTCCCAAAGTATCAAAAATCCAAAGCATGATACCACTTTTGAAGAAGTTGCCATGGTATTATCTGGATGAAAAGGTCTTGAGGGGACATTGTGTCACAACGTTTGACACAAAAATCCTCTAAAAATAGCTGATTGGAAAAACACTAGCAACAAAAGTTGTCACTCAACATTCATTCATCAACAACATTAACAATAAATTCATCACCTCTGCTGCTTATTCTTGGAGATTACAGTAACCCATCTATTTTGGAATTAGGCTATAAATCAATAGCTTGTCTTCTGGAATCTTGATAGAAAAAAAAGTTACCGTACTTTAAAACCTATCAAGATGAAACCCATTTGAGAAATAAAATGTTTAAAGTTTATATAAGATTTGTATCCTCATACACGCTATTTGTCTCACAGTCAGCAGGCCTCCCTGTCATAGCCACATAAATTTCCTTATGCAGACTGCACTGGCTGAGACTGTGTCTAGTGTACATGTCCACTGCATAGCTCTTTACCACTGCTTTTGCACATGTGATCTGCTTTCCTACCCCTGCAGTACTGTTCAGAATCTGGACCATTCATTTATACTCTTAATACTTAATTCATAAATGAGTAATCTGGATACTTTTGATTAACCTGTACATTGAGGAATCAAAATTTGTACTGTAAAAGAATAAGGTAAACAACCTGAGTCCTAGTTAAACTTTCTTAATACCTGTAATTTTTAATGGATTTGCTTTCCTTGTTTCCCCAATGCTTTGGTAGCCAAAGAAAATACCCATAAGAGGAAAGTGGCTTATTTTTATCCTTACACTATTTAAACTTGTGCATGTAGTCAATACAGCATCATCCTGGATATTCCACCTTACAACTGTTTTTTTATTATTATTATTTTGCTTTTTATGGATTGTGGGATTTTTACATCAACTGGTACCAGATCTACATATTTCTTCAATAGTATAAAATAATGGTGATATTTTAGGATGTGGAAAAATACATTAGGGTATATGGACTTGTAGGATAAATCCCTATAACCTGAACCAGAGGAGAACTGCCAAAACAAATTTGGGAAGTTGCAGAAGGTTGTAATGGGGTCTCACATATTTGTTCTCCATTGTAGCATTTATTTTATTTAGCAAAAATATATAATATATTACAATAAAATAAACTGTACATTTGTTGTTAACATTTTAAATTGATAGTAGGTTTGTGGCAGAAGTGCTTGATTACTTTAAAAATCTTGCAATCTAACCTTTGGAAACCATAGTAGAAATAATGTGAAGTTATAGGCTGTTTTCTAAAAGGTGTTTGCTTACCACAGGTTTAGTTCAGTTGTTATAAAGCTGTTAGGGAATAGCAGTTAGGATCTAGGGACGAAAGACTCGGGCTGCCTAGAAACAAGGAAGGAAAAGCTGTTACAATCCATGTGGGCTGGAAGTCTAGGGCAGGGGTCTCAAACACATGGTTATTTTCTGCGGCCTGCAAGGTCCTTGCAGCCCCCCCCCCCCACCCTCCTCCAGCATTTACCTAGAGCAGCTCCGGCCCAACGTGCACTGGGGGCAGAGCAGGCTCCCTCCCTGCCTGCCCTGCCCCCACTCCGCTACGGGAAGCAGATGGAACCTGCGGGAGGAGGGGCGCAGGGGTGTGTGTTGATGTTGCTTCAGGCACCGCCTCCAGCAGCTCCCATTGGCTGCTCTTCCCCGTTCCCGGACAATGGGAGATGCTGGGGGCGGTGCCTGAAGCAACAGCAACACACACACCCCGTGCCCCTGTTCCCCCACGTTCCAGTCACTTGCTGGAGCGGTGTGCCCCCGGTGCGCACTGAGCCACAGCCTGCCCCCCGAACCCTTCCTGCAGTCGAACCCCTGCCCCGACCCCCTGCCACACCCCTTCTGCACCCCAACCCACTGCCCTGAGCCCCCTGCCGCACTCTGACCCCCTGCCGTACCATGCACCCTGACCCCCTGCCCTGAGCCCCCGGTGCACTCCGCACTCCTCCTGCACCCCAACCCCCTTCCCTGAGCCTCCTGCCATACCCCTCCTGCACCCTGATCCCCTGCCCTGACCCCCTGCTGCACCTCTCACCCCTCCTGCACTCCACACCCCAGTCCACTGCCCTGAGCCCCCTGCTGCACCCCTCCTGCGCCCTGATCCCCTGCTGCACCTCTCTTGCACGCCAACCCCCTGCCTTGACCCCCTGCCGCACTCCTCATCCCTCCTGCACCCCACACCCCAACTCCCTGCCCGAGCCCCTACCACACCCCAAACCACTCCTGCACCCCCGGCGGCAGGGAGGGGATGGAATTAGGGTTGGAATGGGGGCAGGGAAGTGGTGGAAAGAGGTGAGTTAGGGGAGCAGCTTCATGGAAGGGGTGGAGTGGGGGCAGGGCCAAGGGTAGAGGGGGAGGTGTCAGGAATACGGCCCTCAGGCCAGTGTACTAGTCCTCATGTGGCCCTCGTGGTCAGTTGAGTCTGAGACTCCTGGTCTAGGGTATGAAATGAGAAGTTTTATTTAAATAACTTTCAGTGTTAATGTAGCCTCCTGTCCATGGGCCTATGCAGGTATAAAGAAAGGTTAACCAGCACCCCCTATGCAGGACAGTAGTGGGAATTTTGGGCTTTATGTGTGGGCCTCCACCAATGGGTGAATTTCACCCCCATTGTGTATTCCTACTCACAGTTGGCTACATTCCTGCAAAAACTAAGCACTATTAATACTTTGATTTAGCACTGTACATAAACACAAATCTGGGAAAGAGAGTTGGATACATTTCTGGCTTATACATCAGCAACAGAAGAGTTAACTGCTGAATCTATTATTGGTGATGATGTGAAGCCTGAAAGAACACAGCTTATCTTTCAATTTCATGACTGAGTTTGAAGTGCTGGTATTTAGAAAACTCATCTTTTATAGACCTGGTTGAAAACTGCCAATTGTTTTTCACAGGAACTTTTTTATTTGTTTTTTCCTAATTCTCCTAGGAAAATGTTTTGCTTTTTCAGTGAAAAACTGAAAACAAACCCTTTTGATTTCCCCAAAATATTTTATTTCAAATCATGAAAATTGGAAACAAAATAAAAAATGTCAGTGATTTTTTTTTGTTTTGCTCAAAACACTATTTTTGTTGAAAAAATAATCAGTGAAAAAAATTCAACCAGTTCTTTGGCATTATTTGTAAAATATTTTTTAATTTTGAGTCACCAAGAGATAATAAATGTGGAATACCACAGTTCCATTTTCACAGTGACTTAAGACTGTGAAATATCTGCAGGTCAAAAACTGCAAGTGTCTTGATTTTAGGAAAGAAAAAACTAAAGAAGCAGCACAGCCAACGGAAAAGAGCCATAGTGTATTTGAGGTAGAGACCAAGGTGTTGCTATGTGTCTCTAAATAGCGCAATAGGGCCCTGATCCATGAGAGTGGCCCCCAGAGTTTATTACAATACAAACTGTAAACAGCCAGTGAAATCTGCAAAGCAGCAGCCTGGTCTAATATGCAGAGTTTCCAAAGCTGTGACAAAACAGACCTCCAATTATTGACAGGCCTGACTTTTGGCAGGATAGTAGCCAGCTTTTCTGTTATTTTTCTATGCTTCTATCTGATATCCTCACTGTGACCTTTCTTTGTTATATTTTTTCCTCACTCCTACTCATACCTGTTGTGCAGAGGATAAGCAGACATGCCTCTCAAAGGAAACGTGGGACAATCAAACTGGTATATAAGCATAGAGTTATTCAGATCATACTCAGGGGTCCATTCAGGAAAAAAAATTCCTATGTGTGCACAGTACCTATGTTCATTATAAGTGTTACATTATTAAATAAAATTGCTATGGAAGAATTCTTGCTGCTGGAAGTAGGTCAGCAGACCCCATAGACCAGGGCTCACTGTGATTAAGTTTCAGCTCCCTCCAGCAAATCAGTGAGAGGGTAATAGATCTGCATGGACTTATTAGCGATACTGATTTTATGGCTCATTACAACAGTTAATAACACCCCTGTCTGCCAACCTTTATTGCCCACTTCAGTTTAAGTGGTCTCCTACAGCATATATGAACTCCTTATGCTTAACAATCTGTCCCGCTTCATGTTTAGCTCAGACACTCTGGTTACCTTCTCCAGACCTGAAGAAGAATTCTGCAAAGCTGGAAAGCTTGTCCCTTCCACCAACCACAAGTTGGTCCAGTAAAATATGTTATCTCATCTCCTTGTCTCTCTTATATCCTGGGACCAACATGGCTACGTAATAGGTTTGCAGGCATTCAGTTTTTCAGGAAAAGAAACTAACAGATAAGACAGAAGTTCCCTACTTTCTCTTCAAGATCACTGTTCTAAAATAAGATGTTAAAAATAATAAGAAGTTAAATAAGTCTGTACTTAACACTAGTTCTTGCAGTACCCCAGCAGAAGCCCTTTACAACTCAGTTCATTGACATTTGTCACAACACACTATGGACTCTGTGTGATAGTACTCATAATAAGGTAATTGGAAATGATTTTACAAGTGTAGTTTTGAGAGGCAGCATTAAATGCTTTGCTACACTCAAGCCATAGTGCCTCTACTGCATCCCTGTCATCCACAAATTTTGTAATTCTATTAAAAAAATCAAGTTTGTCAGTTAAAACTTATATATCCATGCTGTTTATTGCTCACAGTCCTGTTTTCCTCCAGCAGTTTACAATGAATTTCTGTTAATGGCCCAAATTCTCTTTTCAAGTATAGTGCTGTAACCCCATTGACTTCAGAGGAGGTTTTTTTGTTTTATTTTCCAATTTATACAGTCACAGTTTCTCTAAGTGCACTGGCACTAAGATTTAAAGACACAGATAAAGATGATAGCCCAAAATAATCTAATGTCAAAAAGTGGGATTACAGAACTTTCCAACTCACAAACCAAGAAGGGAAAACCAGCCTTTCACACCCCACCCACATCATCAGAGAAAATCAAAAACAGGCCTTGCAATATGTTCTGAAGCTCAACAAGCTCTGGACCTATTGAACCAAAGAGGGAAGGGGCAGATTTTTAAAGGTATTTAGGTGCCTAACTATGCAGATAAGCATTAAGTGGGGTTTTCAAAAGTGGCCAGGCACATCATTTTCATGGGAATTGTCAGTGAATTGCAGACTTTAGAATCTTTCACTAACCGTTCATGCTCCCAATCTTAACTTCAAAAATGGCATTTTCAAGGGTGGCAGGCTTCCCACAATCTTAGGGTATGGCTACACTTGCAGCCATACAGTGCTGCTGCGGGAGTGCTCCCGCAGCAGCGCTTTGAAGTGCGAGTGTGGTCGCGGTGCCAGCGCTGGGAGAGAGCTCTCCCAGCACTGCAGGTACTTCACCTCCCCGTGGGGATTAGTTTACAGCGCTGGGAGCCGCGCGCCCAGCGCTGGGGCAGTGTTTACACTGGCACTTTGCAGCGCTGTAACTTGCTGCACTCAGGGGTGTGTTTTTTCACACCCCTGAGCAAGAAAGTTGCAGTGCTGTAAAGCGCCCAGTGTAGCCAAGGCCTTAACAACCCTTCTCCAATTTAGCTTCTTCATTTGGGAAGGAAGGAGTCAGCATGGTGAGGGCAAAGGGGAAAAGAGAAGAGCAACATGTTCTCACCATATCAGCAGTTCGGTTGCCTGTTTGTAGAACCCTTTAGATTCTTAGCTGGGCTCAGTACTGTCACTCATATTGGCAACCAAGAAACGTTGCAACAACCATTACTGTCCTCTTAGCAGGCCAAGGGCAACTCTCTTTGCGTTTGTCCCTGTTTTTACACCCCTTGGCCATAATTAGTTGTGGTTCTTTTAAAAACAAGGATTTCTCCCAGAAGGAAGTATTTTGTCATAAATGCCAATGAGAAGTAGGAATAAACTCCCCAAATTATAACATACAGTTGTGAAAGAAACACATTTGCACCCAAATCTTGTCCCTTTCTTCAGTTATCATAGAAATGAAGTATTTTCCTATTGAGCTAGAGAATATTTAACTACTTTACATGCTGTGCTCGGGCTGTAAATGAGGATGGGTCAAACCACAACTCCTACAATCCTCTTCAAATCAGTTTTTCAGTTATAATTGATGTTTCTGATCTCTTTATAACTGCCTTTGTAGTAAATGTTGGCATCATTTTTGTTTCTTGGCTGTATTCCCAGACTAATGATTTTTTTAAAGGAATCTTTTCATATTTCAATAAAAATTCTAAATATCTAATTAGTAAGGATTGTAGTAGGAGATGCTAGAAATCCTGACATGTCACAGGTTGCAAAGCATGTACTGTCCACTCTCTCTGTTCATTAAAGTTACAGGATTCTGGTTTGAAACTAATATGGTAAATCAATATTTTATTTTATTATTGTAATAACAGTAATAGTGATACTGAACACCCAAAAACAATGTTAAAAGGACATAATTAGGGATTCAAAGTTAAGCACTCAAAAGTTAGGAAATGCCAGTTTCTTCTTTGCGCGTCCTCTGAATATTCCCATTCTTGGATATGCACCAAGCTGTGCCATTGAACGCTGCAGCCTTCTACTAGCAATGCTTAGTCAGTCACTTGTATGCTTCTCTTTGCCCCCACCCTCAGCCTCTAAGCACATTCTGAGGCCATGGCTATAAAAGTGGGCACAGCAGTGGTTGCCACCTCAGTTCCTTCCACCTGCTGACACAGTCATGAGCCTTCTACAAATCAAGATTCTTTAGATTGTTAGTTACAGTGCCTTGGTTGTTGTTTTATAGATAATGTAAGTTTATTGTTTGTATTAGTTTTTGTTGTTCTTGTGGTGGACCCAAAGAGCAGGAAGCATGGATTTAAGAGATGTGTCATGTCTGGCAGTTTACCTAGATCTGGACTCCCATGCTTGCTCCCTGGAGTGCTTAGCAGAAGGGCATTCTCCTTCCTATTGTTCAACCTGCAGCACTTTCACACTGCAAGCCAGAAAGGAGAAGCAGAAGAGACTCCAAGCCTTCCTTCTACAAGAAGCCTTATCAGCAAGAACCTCCAGATCCTTAGTTCCTAAGGCTCTGGAAGATAAGGCTCTGGGTGAGCTCTGGGAGCCCTTCTGTTTCCAGGAAGCCTTTTGAACGTAAGCCATCTGTCTCAGCAACAAACTCCAGTTCTAAAGAAATTGAGCACTTGGTAACAAAGTCATCTGATCCCCATACCAAAGAAGGTACCAGTATCAAGGAAATCAGACATGCAAGGTAAACAATAGATGTCAAGAGCTTCCATGGAACCAAGGCCATCGGTTCCAAGGAAGAAAAAAGGGAAGACTAAACACCTGTCTGTAGACTCATCAGAGCCAATGCAGCAAACATACAAGTGTCTGTGGAACCACACTCCTCAGTTCCAGTGGATTCTGCAAGAACAAAGAAAAGAAGATTGGATGGGAATCCATCCCCACACTCTCACAAGAAAAGGAAATCAGATGTCTCATTGATGATGTTACCTCCACCACCCAAGGCACCTTCGGACTCTCCTCAGACAATGATTTCTCCAATGTCCATGTTAAGAATACCAATCTCAGTAGTCCCCCCACCCCAATCATTTTGTTGTCAGATCTGGACTCAGATCCACATTCAAATGAACAACTGGATCCAATGAATAATCCAGAACCACAGTCTCAGAGACCTCCATTGGACATGGACTACTACAAACCCAGGTATCCCCCTGGTTCTGCCATGATACCAAACTGTTGAAATTGACAGGATTGGCAAGTGCCTCCATGAATTCCTTGACCTTATTGGTTAGCTCCAGACTTTCCATATCAACTTCCGTCCAGGGTCAGGCCTTCTGTTCCCCATCAATCTGGTGAGGTCTTTCTGGATCTGAGACATCCAGATCCAAATTATATGTATCGGACACATTCACTCTCAAGAGCACATTCAGATCCAAGACATTTGGCTCCTACACTAATGGATCCAGTAATGGGATACAAGTCCCCTACTCTAATTAATGATGAATTATATGATGGAGAGGAGAAGGTAGACGTTTCTCTACAGACAGATCTTTCCCATGACTAGGAACCTATGGGTGAATCCTCTCCCGACAAAAATGTGGGAGTAGCCTCAACACCTTCAACTTCAGAGGATGCCATTCATTCCCAGGAATAAATCAGCAGAATGGTTTCTACATTTAAAAAACCTTCCTTTTCTTTAAAAGAAACTGTGCATCCCATTTTTTATATATTTGGAAGCACTTCTACAAATAAAGTTTCTCTTTCACTTTTGGAGAGAGTATGGCAACCAGCAAAATTAATATGGAATACTCCATCGTCGGGCAGCTAATTGCAAACAAGATAGATAAGCTTTACCAGATTCCATATGAAGGCTTTTCTGTTTTTCATGTACATCCTGTTATCAGATTTCCCCTTACTTTGTGGTATGCTCATTTATTCGGGTTACTCTTCTGGGGGGGAGGTGTTTGTAATTCTTTCAATGTACTGCTTGTGTCACTTGTGTTTTCATATGGAACTCTACTTCTCCATTATGGAAGTCTCCTCCCAACTGAGCTATCCTGCAGGACCTAGGTTCCCTAGGGCTGGTGTCATGGTATAATTCCTCACTCTGAACCTTAGCGTCCAAAAGATGGGGTACCAGCATGAATTCCTCTAAGCTCAGTTACCAGCTTAGAACCTGTAGCGCTGCCACCAACCAGGAATTCCAGTGCCTGGTGCACTCTGGTCCCCACAAAACCTTGCCCGGGGACCCCCAAGACCCAGACCCTCTGGATCTTAACACAAGGAAAGTAAACCCTTTCCCTCACCGTTGCCTCTCCCAGGCTTCCCCTCCCTGGGTTACCCTGGAAGATCACTGTGATTCAAACTCCTTGAATCCTGAAACAGAGAGGAAAATGCACCTTCCCCCCTCCTTCTCTCTTCCCCTCCCAGATTCTCCCTGAGAAAGACAGTAATCCTAACACAGAGAGAATTTAGCCTCTCTCTCCCCCTTCCCTCCTTTCTCACCACCAATTCCCTGGTGAATCTAGACCCAGTCCCCTGGGGTCTCACCAGATTAAAAAATAATTAGGTTCTTAAACAAGAAAAGCTTTTAATTAAAGAAAGAAAAAACAGTAAAAATTATCTTTGTAAATTTAAAATGGAATAGGTACAGGGTCTTTCAGCTATAGACACTGGGAACACCCTCCCAGTCTAAGTATACAAGTACAAATTAGAATCTTTTCAGCCAAATACACATTTGAACTCCTTCCAGACAAATGCACATTTGCAAATAAAGAAAACAAACATAAGCCTAACTCTCTTTATCTATCTAGTACTCACTATTTGGAATCTATAAGAACCTGTATCAAGGAGATTGGAGAGAAACCTGGTTGCACGTCTGGTCCCTCTGAGCCCCCAGAGTGAACAACAACCAGACACTAACAGCACAGCACAAAAACTTCCCTCCCTCAAGATTTGAAAGTATCCTGTCCTCTGATTGGTCCTCTGGTCAGGTGACAGCCAGGCTTACTGAACTTGTTAACCCTTTACAGTCAAAGAGATATAAAGTACTTCTGTGCTATTAACTTTTCTTATCTGCTTATGACAGCTGGGTTTCTCCAACCCCAGAACCAGATGAACACACCCACACGTACATTAACAGAGCAAGTCTGAGCGGACCGGGTCAATCAACACTTTCAAGCTGACCCCTTATATTTCTTTGGACACACTGGGCTGGAGGAAGCAGCACTGTCAAGCTGACTCTTCTTATATGCCCCTGGGCTTCATGGACTGGGTCAAGCAGCACTTTCAAGCTGTTACCTTTATGCGTCCCAGATTCAGCACATCCCTGTCCCCACTCTCACATCACAATTGTACTGGCAGTAACCTACTTGATGAGCAAACCCCACAGTATTTTGGGCGCTGCAGGGATCTTTAGCTTAGGTAAAAGAAGCGTTGCTGTAGAATGAATGGGGGAAGCTAAAAACACAAAAGAGTAAAGTTCAGCAAGAGAGAGAGAAGCAACCAGTGTAACCATAAAAGTTATTTATTGAATAATAGTGATAACTACACAAGGAGGCTAAACCAACATAATATACATTATTAAAGGTTAATACCTAAGATAGAAGGAAAACAGAGAGAGAGAAAGAGAAGGGGATCTCACCACACCCTGAAGCTTGAACTGGTTGGAGTTCCCAGGTAATGATGGTAGCTCAGGGTCCTGCGGGCAGGAGACGGGTAGAGTCCCCAGCACGATCAGACAGGAGAATACGGAGTCCCAGTGCAACTGATGCACAGTTTGGATCTAAGCATCAGAACACTGACTGGAGAGCGAGCAGGGATTTTTACAGAGAAAATACAATGGTTCAAGGGAGAACACTAGATTTGTTTATAGGTAAGCTGATGACTCAAGGGTTTTCTTTAGGCTAGACAACAGGAGCTGATCACTCTTGGCTATGGGTGGTATTTTCTTCCAGGGAGCTCACAGTGCAACTAGGCTGCTTCAGTATTTTGGCTATCAGTCAAGGATTCATCACTAGAATTGGTCAGATAATTGCTGAGCTGGGTGTGGCTTTTTCTCTAATGTTGAAAGTGGTTGAAAAAAATCTGACAGGATTAATCACAGTTGATACTGATCATAGTAGCATGGCCAAGACAACAGTGGTACACATACTTGCTCTTCATTCCAAGGGAAGATAGATGCTTACTAGCATTGACAGAACCTTTGGGTATGTCTACATTACAAGATTACTCCGAATTTACAGAATTCGATTTTGGGCATAGTCCCCGCTGTCTCTTCCGCCCATTGGAATTCTGGATTGAGATCCCAGTGCCTGATGGGGCAAAAAACATTGTTGCTGGTGGTTCTGGATACAGCCTCACCCCTCCCTCCGTGAAAGCAACGATAGACAACCGTTTTGCACCTTTTTTCCTGGGTGAACTGTGCAGACGCCATTACCTCGGCAATCATGGAGACTGCTCAGCTCAAGACAGCAGTCATGAACATTGTAAACAGCTCGCGCATTATCGTGCAATTTATGCTGAACCAGGACCTGCAAAACCAGGCGAGGAGGAGGCAGCTACGGCAGCGCGGCAACAAGAGTGATGAGGACATGGACACAGAATTCTCTCAAACCGTGTGCTCTTGCACATTGGAGATCATACTGGTAATGGGACAGGTTCTAGCCATGGAACACCGATTTTGGGCCCGGGAAACAAGCACAAATTGGTGGCACCGCATAGTGTTGCAGGTGTTGGACGATTGGGTGGGAGGCTGAGGCAAATCACCTGGCTGCTGATTACGTGCAGCCAGACACCAGGGCGATTAGAAGAGCACACCAGGAAGCGCTACTCACCAGAGAAGCTTTGAAAACCAGTTTCAAGACTAGCCAGGCTACAGTGTGAAAGTTCTGTCTGTTTCTCCTTGATGAAAACCCGCCCCCTTGATTGACTCATTCCCTGTAAGCAACCCATCCTCCCTCTTCGATCACAGCTTGCTTTCTAAGGAAATAAAGTCACTATCATTTAAAAATCATGTATTCTTTATTAATTGATTAGAAAAATGGAGAGAGAACTGACAAGGTAGCCCGGGTGGGGTTTGGGAGGAGGATAGGAGGGAAGGAAAAGGCCACTTCAAAAGTTCAAAATAATGGCAGCCTTTTGGTTGGGCAGTCCACTGGTGTGGAGTGTGCGGATGCACAGAACCTTCCCCTCCCCCTCTCGTTCTTACACGTCTGGGTGAGGAAGATATGGAACATGGTGAGGGGTGAGGGTGGTTACCCAGGGGCTGCAGCAGCACTTTGTGATCCTGCTGCCATTCCTGAAGCTCCACCAGACGCCGGAGCATGTCAGATTGATCACACAGCAGCCCCAGCATTGCATCCCGCCACCTCTCATCTCGAGCATCTCGCCTCTCCTCACGTTCATCCCTCATGGCCTCACATTCACTGGCATCTTTTCTGTACATTGATACCGCATCCTTCCACTCATTCAGATGAGCTCTTTCATTGCGGGTCGATTCCATGATTTCTGAGAACATTTAGTCTCGCATCCGTTTTTTTCGCCACCTTATCTGAGAGAGCCTTCAGAACAGAGGCAGGGCACTTGAAAAATTTGCAGCTTTGGGAAGGAGGAAAAAAGGGAGAGAAGTATTTAAAAAGATAAATTTTACAGAACAATGCTTATACTCTTTCACGGTGAACAACACTATTCACATTACATAGCACGTGATTTCACTACAAGGTCACATTTTGCATCTTAATATTGAGTGCCTTTGGTGTTAGAGATCACAGATGCAGGTCCGGGCAACAGAATTCGGCTTGCATGCGGCCATGGTAAGCCATTGTCTTTTGGCTTCTGCAGCCTTCATAAAAGCAGCACCCTCCTTTCCCACATACCCAGCAAAGTCCGTTGAGTGCTTGGGTTTTCTTGTTAAGATGTAGCAGCAGAAACCAAACTAAACTGCTCCTCCCACCATCCAATTCTCTGGGATGATCGCTTTACCCCTCCCCCCACCGCATGGCTGGTATCAGGGAAGATCCCTGCTAGCCAAACGTGAAAAGCTCAGTGCCAATGCCCTCTCCCCACCCCCACCCCCAGCTTGGCTAACTGCAGGGAAGGATTTCTTTTCAGCCACAGGCAAACAGCCCACTAGGAACACCACCTCTGTCCCCTTAATTAAATTCCCGTATTTCAACCAGGTTACTATGAACAGTATCACTCTCCTGAGGCTAACACAGCAAGATAAAGAACAAATGTTGCTTGAATGCCAGCAAACACCGGGACCATACGCTGCCAGGCTTTGTCATGCAACGATACCAGAGTAATTGCTACTAGCATGGCATGGTCAAGTGTCCAACCATGAAGGACGGAATAAGGCTGCACTGCCTAAAAACCTTCTGCAAAAGCTTTTGGAGTACCTCCAGGAGAGCTTCATGGAGATGTCCCTGGAGGATTTCTGCACCATCCCCAGACACGTTAACAGACTTTTCCAGTAGCTGTACTGGCCTTGAATGCATCCCAAGTCCTTAGGGCAAATTAATCATTGAAAAACGCTTGCTTTTAAACCATGTTTTATATTTTCAAAGGTACACTAACCAGATGTCCCTTCCATGGCTTCATGGTCTGGGATAATGCCTTGGGAGGGTTGGGAGAGTACTTCATTCAGGCTGAGAAAAAGATCCTGGCTGTTGGGGAGAACAGAGTGCTGTGTGCTCTCTGTAAGGTTGTCCTCCTCCTCCTCCTCATTTTCCCTGTCCAGAGAATCCTCAGCCATGGCTGAGATTATCCCCTCCTTGGAAACCATGGTCAGTGGTGGGGTAGTGGTGGCGGCCCCCCTTAGAATTTCCTACAGCTCAGTGCAGAAGCGGCACATCTACGGCTCTGACCCAGACCTTCCGTTTGCTTCTTTGGTTTTCTGGTAGGCTTGTCTGAGCTCCTTAACTTTCATGCGGCACTGTAGTGAGTCCCTATTGTGGCCTCTCTCCATCATTCCCTTTGAAATTTTTTCAAATGTTTTGGCATTTGTCTTTTGGAACATAGTTCTGCTAGCAGAGAATCCTCTCCCCATACAGCAATCAGATCCAGTACCTCCCGTACAGTCCATGCTGGAGCTCTTTTTCGATTCTCAGACTGCATGGTTACCTGTGCTGATGAGCTCTGCGTGGTAACCTGTACTGATCAGCTCTCCACGCTGAGCAAACAGGAAGTGAAATTCAAAAGTTCGTGGGGCTTTTCCTTTTACCTGACCAGTGCGTCCGAGTTCAGATTGCTGTCTAGAGTGGTCACAATGGTGCCCTGTGGGATAGCTCCCAGTGGCCAATACCGTCGAATTGTGGCCACACTAACCCTAATTCAAAATGGCAATGTCGATTTCGGTGCTACTCCCCTCATCGTGGAGGAGCAAAAATCAATTTTAAGAGCCCTTTATATCGAAGTAAAGGGCTTCGTTGTGTGGACGAGAGCAGGTTTAATTCAATTTAAAGCTGCTAAATTAGACATTAACTCGTAGTGTAGACCAGGCCTCTAACACAAGAGCAAGGACAAGTGTACCATCGACACCCTGTCATCACTGCATCTGACAGCATGGGCAATACGCTTTTAGCAGAGTTGGAGAAGTCTTTGTCTGCAGATATAACTTAGATAATTTTTTTCTACATGTTCTACTTAATGCTATAAGGAAATAACTAGCAAATATTATAAGTTAAAATGGAAAAGATTTTTGCCATGGCTATCTGATACGGGTATAAATCCTGTGTCAGTCCCTATTCAAACTATATTAGAGTAATTGTTATATTTAAAGCATATTTAAAGCATTTAAAGGTATATTTAGCTGCAACAGCAGCTTCTCATATTCAAATCAGTATTTTCACATAATGTTGTTAACAGTTTTTTAAAGGATTACTAAATTTGTACCCCCGGTAAGAGATTCTATTGCACCATTGGACTTAATGCAATCACAGTTTATGTCTCCACCCTTCGAGCCCTTATTTTCATGTTCCTTACTTCATCTATCAGTTAAGGCTGCTTTTATTATAGCCATAACATTAGCTTGGAAGATTAGTAAACTTCATGCCTTAATGGCTGACACTCTATTTATGACCTTTTATAAATACAGTGTATTTCTTCATCCACATCCTAGATTCATACCAAAATATCACTTGAGTTCCCTATCAGTCGGTCCATTAGTCTACCAGTGTTTTTTCCCAGACCTCATTTGAGTAAGGGCAAATCAAAGCTGCATTATTTGGATGCAAAAAAAGTTTTATCATTCTATTTCAATAGGAACAAGGACTTTAGGTTTTTGCATAAATTGCTTGTTTCGTATGCTGGTAACGATAAAGGAAATCTTGCGTCAGCATGAACATTATCAAGATGGGTCAGATAGTGTATAATAGAAAGTTATAAGAGTGCAGCATGATCTCCCACTCTTCAACTGTAAGCACACTCTACTAGGGTGATGGCAGCATTGGTGGCATGTATGAGACATGTTCCACTACTATAAATTTGTACAGCAGCCATGTGGAGTCAAAACACATATTCATTAAACATTATCTGTTATATATGGTCAGATGCACAGTTGGTAGTTCTGTGCTTCAGTCCTTGTTTAGTTAGGACTCCATACCCACCATCCTATTTAAAATGTGTACTACAGACTAAACTATACCAGGAGTAGGACTATGCAGAGAACAGTCAAAGAAGAAATTAATGTTACTAACCTGTAACTGAGACTCTTTGAGATGGATTCTGCATATTCACATGCCCTGTTCTCCTTCCTCTGTTTTGCTGGGTCCTGTTTTCTACTGGCTCAGCATTAGCAGTGGAAGGAACTGATGTGGTAACTGCTGCCTCCCTCCCTTTTATAGCCTCGTCCTCAGAATAATGCTTGGAGGCTGAGGGTAGGGGCAGAAAGGGGCATGTGAGTGTTTGACTAGGCAGTGCTAGTGGAAGATTGCACCATTCAGTGACACCAGTCAGCACATATCCAACAGTATGAATATGCAGAGTCCATTTTGAAGAACTGGATACAGGTAAGCAACCTTCATATTAAGTTTGTCTCTGCAACCTTCATTCAGCCCCTTTATGCATATGCATTATGAGACACTTTTTAATTACATGGTCAGAACTGTAACTGTAAGCCTCCACCCTCCATGTCCTATCATCACCATCATCATCATCATCAGGGACATTGCAGCACAGACTACTACTACTTGAGCTACCAGACTAGCTACGTTAGCTAGCAACAGGAGAAGGCTGCAGTCCTGGCGGGAATGATCGACTGGTACTGTGCATTTGGCTGAGGGGAAAGCAACCCCTCTCTCTTTTTTCCCTTTCCTCCCTTCCCCCTGTGGTGCCCCCAAAGGGAATGAGGCATACTGATCAACACTTCCAAATTCATTTCAGGAAACATCCCACCCCAGCCTCCAACACCCGTGATGCCCTCCAAACACCCCCACTGCTAACCTCACTGCCCTGCCTCCCACCCCACAACGCTTCCACTGCTAGCCCTACTAACACACCATCACTGCCATCCCCTTGCCAACTCACTAATACTCCCATCTAGTCTCTTTAGCCTTTTCCAGCCCATCCAATGCCTGCACCCTGTAGGACACACAACAAAGCAAGCAGAGTTGCAGCCCCACCTCCAGTGTGGGCCCTGCCCCAGGAGGGCTATCCCAAGCTCAGCTGCAGGCAGGGGCAGCTCTAGGCACCAGCGCAGGAAGTGCGCACCTGGGGAGACAAGCCATAGGGGGCGGCCCGCTGGTCGCTGTGAGGGAGGCAGTCAGGTAGCCTTCAGGAGGTCCGCTGTTCCCGTGGCTTCAGCAGCAATTTGGCAGCAGGTACGCCAAAGGCGCGGGACCAGCAGATCACCCGCAGAAACACCGCCGAATCCATGTGAACAGCTGATTGCAGTGCTTGGGGCAGCAAAAAACATAGAGCTGCCCCTGGCTGTAGGCTATGTTCTGGGAGGCAGAGCTGCATTTACACCTTGGGAAGTGAAGACAAGACATTCACTTTTGGCCTGGTATTTTCAGCAGAATAGAACTACCCAGGTCTACCACTTCCTGGCTGCACCAAGTCCCAAAAGAGGAGGAATATTACTCCCTTCCTGATACTCCTCTTGTTGCACTCAAAGGCCTGGGGAGAAAGGGGCATGAACCCACCCACCCCACCCACCTCCTGCTGTGTTGAGTCCCAGAGTGAGTGGGGCTGTGTCCCCCTCCCTGAACTCCCTATCTATCTACTCCCTGCAGTGGTCAGGGCCTGGGGGAGAGCGGGGCATGACCGCCCTCTCCCTGACATACTGCCACCACCCCCTTACCTGACTCCACTTCACACTGCCAGGGCTCCACACCACCACTGCAATCCTGTTCTTCAAAGCTTCCACCCCCCTGTGCCATTGGTCACCAAGCCCATCCAACTCTGCCCCTTCTGAACTTCCATTGGTTGAAACCAAAAGGAGAGCAAAGGTCAGCTACATTACCCAGCATGTTGTGCATCTGTCATATTTCAGGGCCGTCCTTAGTGGGGTGCAGGGCCTGGGGCGGAAGTGACGGATTCGTTTCTTCTGGGAGTGACCACACTGACAAATTGCACCAGCCCGGGGGGACTCCCAAAGCATGGGGCCCAGAGTGGGGGGGCCCAGTGCAGAAGTGACGGATTCATCGCTTCTAGGACCGACTGCACCAGCTAATCATACCAGCCCGCCGGGCCTCCCAAAGTATGGGGCCTGGAGCGGTTGCCCTGATTCGGCCTACCCAAGGGATGGCTTTGGCCAGAGTTTCTCCAAACAAAGGCTGGTGTGCATGTGTGGCTGACACATATTCTGAGTAATGTTTTTATGCAGGAAATGACATTAAATTGGGAATGGGGAGTTTTTGGTTGCAAACGGGAGTCTCCCTGGCATACTGGGAGGCTTGGTTTGAGTGAGGTGGGCTGGAACATGGGGGACATGTGCCATGAGGAGTCTGACCCAGTTTCCCCAGTCCCAGAAAAGCTGTCTGGTCCCCAGGGTTCCTCAGAGGGCACCGTGTCCTGCTCCAGCTTAATAGAATTTCAAAGAAAAATTGCTTTTCTAACCAAGTGGTTCTCAACCAGGGGTACACTGGAGGTATGCAGAGGTCTTTCAGGGGGTACATCAGCTCATCTAGATATTTGCCTAGTTTTACAGCAGGCTACATAAAAAGCACTAGCAAAGTCAGTACAGGCTAAAATTTCACATGGACAAAATGAGAAAAGTAAGCAATTTTTCAGTAGTAGGGTGCCGTGACACTTTTTTATTTTTGTGTCTGATTTTGTACGCAAGTAGTTTTTGAGCGAGGTGAAACTTGGTGTACACAGGACAAATCAGACTCCTGAAAGGGATACAGTAGTCAGGAAAGGTTGAGAACCCCTGCTGAAGCCTAAAGACATTCCCTCTACTGAATTTCAAAGGCCTGTTGTGTGGAGGTGTTAGAGCTTGTCAAAAAAGGTCACAAGAATCGTTTATACTAGGTGTTAGGCCACCTAAATATAATGGTTACTATCAACTCCTCCTGCGATAAAATAAATCACATTTGTTGTCCTAGCAGCTGGTGTGCTGCTTTTTTCTGTGGGTGTTTCTATCTGGACAAGTCTGAATGATGTCACAGGATGTTTCTCAGCACTGCTGTTTACTAATGGAGGTGATAATCAGTGAATGATTGACTAGGATTGACTAGGACTCTCAGTCATCGCTGAAAAAAAGCCTAAATGAATTGGGCCTGCCATATTTGGGTTTTAATGAAATCCTTGAATGAAAGCAGTAATGATATTTCTTTACTGATGGCTAAAGATGGGCCTAGATTCAAACAACCCTGAACTTTGGGGAAATTCAGTCCCATCTCTTCTGATTGCTAATATAGTTTTCACATTTATCTCTTTTTATCTCTTGAGAGTAGGATTAGCAATATAAATCAAATTTTTGTAGTTACTGGTAGAAGTTAGTGTATTTTGAATTAGATATTGTGTGCTGTGCACATTCATATCTCTGGTTCTTAATGCTGTATCGATCTGTCAACAATCCATAAATTGCTCATAGAGAAATACCATACCAAATATATAACAGCTTGTAATAAAAACTAGTTTTTTGATTCGTGTAAACTAGTGGTATTGTGTTATAACAGTGAGCTTTTTTTTTCTTTTCTTTTCTTTCTTTTTTTTTCTATTTCAGTTATTTGGTTGTTTCTTAGCATGGGAGACTCGAAATGTCAGCATTCCTGCTTTGAATGACAGCAAATACATCGGGATGAGTGTATACAATGTGGGGATCATGTGTATTATTGGAGCTGCAGTTTCATTCCTCACTCGGGATCAACCCAATGTTCAGTTCTGCATTGTTGCTTTAGTCATTATATTCTGCAGTACCATTACGCTCTGCCTTGTTTTTGTACCTAAGGTAGGTGAATTCATTTATGCTAGTATTTACATTGTTGCTTGATTTTTGTATGGTAATTCTATATTAATTTCATTACTCCTCCAAGCAAGAAGAATATGTGAGATTTCTAAATTAAGCCAATCTGTTATGCATTAAATTATCTCTGAGCCCTAGTGGGAGAGGGGGTGAACTTCCATGAGATTTTGGAGAAAGATGACTACATAAAGCAAGATGTGCAAGAACTTGAAAACAAATATTTCTAATGCATACAATCTCACTCTCTCACTTAGTCTGCGGGAAACAATGATTTGCATCTGTAATTTGAATAGGTCTCTGGTTCCTTCTTTTAAGGAATGCAGGAGAGGAAGGGTGCTATTCATAGGCTTAGAAGACCTGGGTTCAATTTTCTGCTGTGCCTCCGACATGCTATGTGACCTAAGGCAAGTTAATCCATCTTTCTAGGTATGTCTACACATTCCACAGAAGCTTGGGTCAACAGACTCAGCCTCCTGGGGTTTGTGCTGCCATGCTAAACATAGATGTGTAGACAGTGCTTTGAAGTTCTGGCTCAGGCTGGGGCTTGAGCTGTAGAGTCCACTGCTCTCCATAGGCTTCCAGAGCCTGAGCTCCAGCCTGAGCCACACCACCAACACAGCTATTTTTCATGCAGTAGCATGAGCCCTGAAAGCCCAAATCTGTCGACCCAGCCTGGGAGACTCACTGTCATGGGCTGTGTAGACATACCCTCTAAGCCTTGGTTCCTTATCTGCAAAACAGCCGTAAGACTATTCGTCTACATTAGAGGGGTATTGTGAGGATAAATATGTTAAGGACTGTGAAGCACTCAGACACAGTAGGAATGGTTGCTACATAATAGAATCTCCTAGGAATACAGGATTTGTCATATAAAAGCAGACTATTGGTCCATCAAGTCTGGGATGCTGCCTACATTAGTGACCAATATCTGATGCGTCCAAGGGGGGCCCTCCCAAAAAAGCCATCTCACCGACTGTGCAATTCAATGATGGAAGGAGAGAGGAATTCTTTCCTGACCCGTGTAGATGTGCCCTGAAACATGCAATTTAATTGCCTTTTATTATCTTTGAGCTCCTCTTGTACACCTCTACCCCGATATAATGCTGTCCTCGGGAGCCAAAAAATCTTACTGTGTTATAAGTGAAACCACGTTATACTGAACTTGCTTTGATCCACCAGAGTGCTACCCCTCCACCCCCCGGAGTGCTGCTTTACTGTGTTATATCCGAATTAATGTTATATCGGGTAGCGTTATATTGGGGTAGAGGTGTATATTTATATTATGCACTGGTGGAATGAATCAGACTGTATTCACAAAGAACCAGAGTATGATGTCACGCCACAAATAATCCCATTCATTTGTGGGCTACTTGTGAAGTGAGGTGCTAGTCAAGGTGAGTCCAACAGACTCTGAGTCAAAGGGAAATTGATTCCTATGGGAGTTTGACTTTGTAAAGACCTCATGTTTTGGAAATCTACTTGATATTTTGAAGTAAAATAAACATAAATGAAATGTGTATCCTGGATGACTTTCATATAGTTAGTTGGAGACTGGATGCCTCAGAGATTGGGAGCCTTTCACCTCTAGGTTACCAGATCCAATCCAACTAAGGTTAATAATGACCAAATGTCAACAATTCTTTAGTGGCTTCTGTAAAGTATATCATAGAATATCAGGGTTGGAAGGGACCTCAGGAGATCATCTAGTCCAACCCTGCTCAAAGCAGGACCAATCCCCAATTAAGTCATTCAACAGATTTTTGCTCCATCTCCCTAAATACCCCCCCTCAAGCATTGAACTCACAACCTGGGGTTTAGTTGTGGCATCTGTTCCTAGCAAGAAGAAAAAACAGTTCTTAGTGAATAGGTGTACACGCCACAAAACCGCCAACACATCTGGCAGTGATTGGCATTTTCAGCAGATAGACCAACTACAAATGGGAGCAGGAACTGAACTACTAAATCTCCTCTAAATGTGGTCCCTGTAGGTGAGGGTTGAGACATATGGGTGGAATGTCACATTAGCTTACCAGTAGTGCTTTATGCATTCTGCGGTTAGAGTAATTCAGTCTCCAGGGCTGTATAGTCCAACTTTTTTATACTGGATCCTACAGAAGAATTACTTACAACATAACCATAAGTTAAGAGAGCTTATTCATAAACACAGTCATGAAGCAAGACATTTAAGAGTACTAGTGAATGACAAATTGAATATGAATGCATATTTCCCCATAGGATCTTCTTGATTTCTTCAAAGGAAAACAACTTGACAAAATCTGACAAGACCATCCCTATCACACCTCTCCATCACACTTGCCTCCCTCTCCCCTATCACAGACACTGAGACTGCTTCCCAGCTTTCTTCCAATCCCTCCATCTGCCCCTGCCCTCCCATCCCTTCCCATTTCTAGGCTGACTCATCTCTGCTCTTCTTCTTCTCCTCAGCTTCTCACCCTCATCAGGTTCCTTCCACTCACAATGCAAGCATGCACTGATGTCTCCGAGCATAGAAAAAATCTCAACCTCACCCCATCAATCTATTATCTTATTGCCAAGCTTCCAGGGAAAATCCATAAAGCCACCAAATTGTCCTTTTTCACATCCCTCCTCAGAACTCTCTGCCATAATGTACACGGAATACTGAAGCCTGATCATGGCTAGTCATGGGGAGTGCTGTAATCACTCCTCATGAAGGGCTAAAAACTGTGCATACCATCTTAGGTTTGTTGTCCTGCTTCCCCTTCCCTCCATCCCAGCCCACTTGTTTGTCTCTGCCCCCTGTTATGTCTCGTATTCTAGACTCTAAGCTCTTTCGGGGCAAGGACTATTGTTTACAGTGTTTGCACCGTGCCAAGTAAAATGAGGCCCAATCTGGTTGTGGCCTTTTTGTGCTACCCTGAATATAAGTATGAAATTAAATAATTAAATAATAATAATAATTAATAACAAATCTGTCAAATCAGTTCTAGAATATAATTACAGGATAGTTACTTGTATGACTACAGAGGCTTTATTGATACTTCATGTTGCTTTGGCAAGTTGTGGCACCTGTAAATGGGGGTACCACAATCTTTCTTAACTGAGCATTAATTAAAGGCCCATCAACTACTTGACTTTTTTTAATGACTTTTAAAAATTCCAGCTTTATGGCATACCAGGTAAAGATGGTCTCTCTGAAAGTGGCTTTTCAATTTAATTATTTCTGAAAAATTAATTCTTATTTTTAAAAAGTCATTATGTTGATATCTGTAAGAGTGATTTCTGGAAGGGAGTAACTGACTGCCCAGGAGAAACAGTGACTCTACACGGATGACTGTCAAATACACAAAGTAAACAACTGAACAAAGAGAAAAACTATTTTCTCTTCTTAGCTCAGGATATAGGACATAGCAATTGCCATACTAGCTCAGCCCAATGGTCCATCTACTCAAGTAACCTGTTGCTAGCACTAGATGCTTCAGAAGAAAGTTCAAGAAAGCTCATAATGGAATAACTAGATCAGAGAGAAGTTTAATCCTAACTTTTCTTCACCTAGAGATTACCTTATACCCCAAGTATGCAGATTCATATCCAATACATTGTTGCCTACCTAACTTTGGAAAATCTTCTTATCCATATAAAAGTCCACTCATTCTTAGTAGTATTACATTGTTAGCCCCATTAATATCTCATGGAGCTCCATAGGTTAAATATGCATTGGGTCAAAAATTGTTCCTATTAGAAGTTTTAAATCTGCTGCCTCTAAAGCCCATTTTTTCTTGCAATGTATACCTTTAATATGTCCCCACTTATTCATCTCTTTTCTAAAGTAAACAGTCCTAACAGTTTTAGTCTCTCTTCATATAGAAATCTTCTCATGCCTGTTCATTTTTATCACCCATTTCTGAAGCCGTCGTCTTCTACTATATCCTTTCTGAGACAGGGTGATCAGAAATGAGCATAATATTCCATATGAGAGCATAGCATTGATTGGTATAGTGGTATTAAAACATTTTTAATCCAATTTCTTAGGCATCCTAATATTTTACACCAGTGCAAAGTGAGTACAAAGTTGATGTAAAATTCTGTCTTTCTAATTTGGTAGCATTTGACACCCACTTTGGACGCTTGAAAATGACTGTATAAGTGCAGAGCAACAGAGGATTGGTTAAATTTTATGGCTGGAAGGGACCTTTGTGATACGTTAGTTTGGCATCTTGTATAACATTGGCCATAGATTTCACCTACTGATTTTTGCATCTAATCTAACAACATATGGATGAAGTGGAACACGTCTTTCTAGTAAGACATCCAAATCTTGATTTAAAGACTCCCAAGTGATGCAGAATTCACCACATTCCTTGGTCAGCTGATCTGATAATTAATTACTCTTTCTGTATTATTTCCAATTTGAATTTAATTCACTTCAAACTTCCAAACTTTGGATATTTTGTTCTGCTCAATGAAAAAGTTACTCAGACTCTACCTTAACTCCATCTTAATGCAGTTTTTTGTCTGGGAATATTAACTATAAAAACTGGATACAATAGTCATTAATACCTTAACTTAATTACACCCTTATGTCTTCAAATGTAGCCTATTACCATAGCCTGTCTGCATCTCTCATTTATAACCTCATCTTCTGGAATGATCACTTCAGTGCCTGATCAGCCTCTTCCCACCTCTATCAGAGGTGGAGTTCCAAAGAGAGGCATTTTTTCCTCCATTCCTTCGGCTCATGAAACCAACTTCCCTAACTGGAGGATGTGGGGAGCCAGCTCTGAGGTGGAACAGTATTACCATGTCCTTATATGCCGTCTCTTCAAATAATTCGCTATCTCTGTAGGCCTCACTGGTTCATCAGCTTTGGCCTTAAGAGGC
Organism: Gopherus flavomarginatus; assembly: GCF_025201925.1. NCBI lineage: Eukaryota > Metazoa > Chordata > Testudines > Testudinidae > Gopherus > Gopherus flavomarginatus. The sequence goes on along the minus strand of NC_066618.1, from coordinate 121,849,576 downwards.
TGCACTGTTCTTGAGGGCCATGAGAGGCTCAAAGTGGGTTTATACATATGTCACTTGGCAAATGGTCATACAGTTTGCACTCTGTGAAGTAAACTGGATAGCGCCCACCCTTGTTAAACTGCTGCTGGCCTTCCACCTTCATATTTAAAGTGAAGGGGGTTTCTCTGTCACTATCTACTAGGTTGTACTGCGGTTTATCTTTATCTTTAAGTTTGAGCTTAACCTTTTTTTAAAAATGGGTTGTATTTAATTTATTTGAATGGCTATTCTTTATTTTAGTCTACTAATGGCTGCCTACTCCTCCTCCCCTGCTGCTGAACTCCCACCTAGACTAAATTCCCTGTGATCCCTTTGCCGGTACCTCTCTTTCTCATTCTGTCTGGGGCTTTTCTCTGCTCACCACATTCCTTGTAACTATAGGGTGTAAGAAATTTTCAGACAGAAGTGTGATTTTTAAGTTGAATGTTTCCCTTTGAAGGATGAAAATATCAGTGAAAAGAAAGAACTAACAAGGGATGATGCAGTAAATTTTAAAAATAATATATTTAACTGGAACTTTAAGAAACATTTCCCAATAATTGGAAAAAATGGAACAGTTCATCTTGCAAGGTTATTATAGCTCAACAGTTTGTATGGTCACAGAGAAATTGTACTCCATGTGGAAAGTAAAGTGTACCTTCTATTATTTTGGGGGTCAGGGGGGAGGGGAAGAAACTGATATAAAAATAAAATCCTCTGCAGAATTTCTCACAACTTTTAAACCTTTCAGTTAATCACACTGAGGACAAATCCTGATGCAGCCACTCAGAACAGACGTTTCCAATTCACTCAAAATCAAAAGAAAGAAGACTCAAAAACATCAACATCAGTCACCAGTGTCAATCAAGCCAGTACATCTCGGCTAGAAGGACTGCAGTCAGAAAACCACCGCTTGAGAATGAAAATCACAGAGGTATCATTTATTGTATACACTAAACCAGATAAATCTGTCCTGTGGATGAAACACTTCATTTGCATAGCTGTAAAGCAATACAAAGCTTAACCATTCTCATTTTTTTCAACTAAAATCTCATAATTTTAGCCTCTGTTTCTAAAGAAAGAAAGTCGGTTAGCAAGTGCGAAAAAATAAAATCACAAGTATTGTCATACTTATAAACTAATAGAGATGAGACACTTCATCTCATCACAGATGATACCTGTATCAGCTTTACGTGAAACTTCCCTCGTTTCTGAGAATTCCCAACAGGTACATTAACGCCTATGCTACCTATGGACAGACTGAACACCTCGAGTTGTACAGGTGTAGTTGTAAAAGTGCAAATCTTATATCATGACCACCATGGGACTCAAAGAGTAGGTATGGTATATTGACATTTTTTATTGTACCTTGCAGCATCCCAGTATTAGTTCCACTTTTACTGAATCGGTCCAATACCCCAATTTTGAGGTAGCTGAGGCAGAGTGTTCCAGTAGATAAGGTACTATGTTGTGGATCAGGAGATCTGGATTCTGTACCCATTTCTGCTGCTTAATTGCTGTATGACCTTAAGCATGTCACTTCACCTCTCTGTGCCTCTATATCTGTACAGTGCCTAACAAAATGGGACTCTGATCTTGGTTGGCACTTCAGAGCACTACCATAGTATAAAATTCCTGGTAGCATGGCCTAATACTATGTGTGGTGTTCTAGTCTCTGAATACAAATATCAAAATCCAACAGATGTGGGTCTCCCTTCGGACTTGGAGATGTGTTAAGGGAAACACAGCAGCTTTGCCTTCAGAGAACTGGCAAGGGGAGCTGCTGCCCCCTAAGGTCCATGGTAAGGTTTTTTGGGCAATGGGTTGCCTGCCCCACCTCCCCATTCAGCAAGAGGGCATGAAAGTCCTTGCTCCCATTGTTACCCTTCTGCAGCTGATCCTGCAGCCTTATTCACAGTGTGCACTCACTAGGGAAAGCCAAGGTTCTCCTATATATGGCTGCTATCACAAATCCACATTGTAGGAATTAACTGCTGAGCCTCCTGAGTCCCTGACCCACTTTAAAGCAATTAGTCAGTGACGCCATTCATGGTGATAGTTCCAGGCATTCTGCTCCCTGTTATAAAAGGCATGCAGCCCCAACTCCCCTCACATCTTCTCTTCCCACCTTCCTACAGAACCATTTTCACCACCATCTCACAACACTCTGTCAATATTTATTTAGAAGAATAAATGGCTTTTACATTTGTAGTTAAGCTAATTGCATAGCTAGCACTACAAATTATTCACAGATTTTTAAGACCAGGAGCAGGATCAGATTAAAGAATTTTGGGACTCTGTGCACCATGGTAATTGGAGGGCCCCCTCTTCCCTAAAGTGTCCCGCCCCACACACAGACACCAGAATTCTCCTTCACCCCACATATACCCCAACAATCCTCCACCAGTCCTCGCTTGTTGTGACAGGCCCATCACACATCCCAGCAGCCCTGACAAATACCACACTCACCACAACTCCAACCCCTCAGCCCCACTGACCACAGCTCTCAACATCCCCCATTCCCCCCCACAGCCCCCACAACTCACCCCATCTCCCCCAGCTCCCCCTACTTGCCCCCAATATCTCACCCTGCAGCCCCCTCCCAACACCTCCCATTCACCTCATAGCCTACCACTCTCCCTCACCCCCAGCCAGGACCATCCTGGTCACTCACTGACACCTTCCCAGCTCAATGCTCCACTCCCTGCCCGGGCTAGGGAAGTTCCTCCCAATCCTGGCCACCCAACTCTGCTTTCTCCCATCACTCTCCTGCCCCGTCCCTCTCATCTTAGAATTCTTGCCATTTTTAATGAAGCCTGGCTTGTCTACTGCATGATTAAATTACACTTGGTGGTGGTTTCTGCTTACCACTCTAATGTGACATTGGCATCTGTTTTACTCACCCTCCTGTGAAACATTTTCTTAAAAGTGTTATTGCATTTGTATTCACCAATTCATAACCCTCCTAACGCATGAGACTTGAACATAGTACTCACCAGAATTGCAGAGGTGCTAAGATAACACTGTGATGAGCATAGCCTAAAGTTTAATACAGTTGCAAACTATGGTTCTTTTCACCAGCTCTCTGAAAGTTGCCTTGATGGTAGCAGTTCGGTCAATGAGAGAGGTGAGAGAAACTCTCCTGTTTCATTTTTTCACAAAGACAAATCTTCATCCCAAATTGTTGCCCAAGTTGATCTCAGAATTCCATCTGAATTATAGCATCGAGCTCCTGGTCTGCCAATCAGAGCCTCAGAGTATATCTGGTGAGGCCAGACTATGTAAATTGGATGCAAAAAGAACTGTTAGCTATTACCAGAATAGAAACAAACTATGTTGGAAATCATACTGGTTCTTCATAGCGTTTGCAGAGCAGTCCAAGAGTAGAAGTTCTTTCTGTTCAGACTTTTTCTAAATGGATTAAACTAGATACCAAAACCTGCTAAGAGCAATCAAAAGTTCCAGTGTCAGAAGAACTTGGGGCTCATTCTGTTAAAACTTGTGATTACCTCTACAGCTTACCTTCATCATGTTTCCAGATCTGAGATTTATGAAGAAGCAATGTAAAGTTAAACAAACACCTTAATTCATTATTATGATCTCAGTTCTAGAACCAGATCAAATTCTGGGGACAGATTGTCCCTAGAATTGTATAAAGAGAGTGGTACAAGGAGCCCCTTGTAAGTACCAGGAGTAATTAAAATCCAGACCCTGCTCCACTCCCTACTCAGGACTGTACCTACTAGCACAGTTTAGCCCTCAGGGAGGTCATTCTTTGTTTCTGTACAGTCCTTTATGGTGCAAGTGCAGCAGGCCAGTGTTTTCTCTTGATCTTCCAGGCATGTTGCTGGGGAGAGGTCTTTGATTCTCTCTCCCTACAGTCTGAAGGCTGCTTTCAAAGAGTTCAGGATGTTTTTCCCCTTGCCTGGAGGCTGGTACCAAGGGCAATTCCAACCAAAAACAGCAGCTGATTGGCCACCTGCTGACTGGCAGGTTGGTCAGTATGAGTTATGAAGGATCTAAAAAGTTAGAAAATAATTTTCAAGTCACAGAAAGCATGGAACTTTCTCAACTCTGTCATGAGCTTGATCTTCTTCAAACCTTACAAAAATGCCACCTCTGAGCTGAATTTCAGAAAAACATCCCCATAAAAGGAGTTTCTCTGGGAAGGTTATAAGGGAGTGAAGATACCATTTAAAAGAATGTTGTTTGTCCCAGTTTATTAGAGAAGCAAGGTGGGTGAGCTAATATATTTTATTGGACCAACTTCTCTTCATGAAAGAGACAAGCATTTGAGCATACCCAAAGCTCTTCTTCAAATCCTGTGTAAGCTCAAAAGTTTCTCTCTTTCACCAACAGAAGTTGGTCCAATAAGAGATATTATCTCACCCAGCTTGTCTTGTTTAAAGGAATGAAATGCTTCCTGCAGTCTTGACTTCATAGTCACATCCATGATGCCACAATTTGGGTAAGTTTCCTTTTTTAATTGCCAAAAATAAACAAATGAGTTACTTATGTCAGTGCTACTTTGTTATTGTTATAAGAAAATGTTATTCATAGAGGGAGTGTGTGTGACATGACACCAGGAGGCGCAGGACACAAAAGCAGCTCAGGGAGAAAAAGGTCACATTTGCATTCTCAGGATTCTGCCTGGTTATGGGCCAGTGTTGCTTCCAGCACAACTTAAAATAGGCCATGACTGACCTAAGCTCCGGCATTTCCTGCCTAGGCTGTCTGAGGGTACGTCTACACTACGGGATTATTCTGATTTTACAGAAACCGTTTTTTTAAAACAGATTGTATAAAGTCGAGTGCACACGGCCACACTAAGCACATTAATCCAGCGGTGTGCGTCCATGTACCGAGGCTAGCGTTGATTTCCGGAGCGTTGCACTGTGGGTAGCTATCCCATAGCTATCCCATAGTTCCTGCAGTCTCCCCCGCCCATTGGAATTCTGGGTTGAGATCTGAATGCATGATGAGGCCAAAACAGTGTCGTGGGTGATTCTGGGTAAATGTTGTCACTCAACCCTTCCTCCATGAAAGCAACGGCAGACAATCATTTCGCGCCCTTTTTCCCTGGATTGCCCTGGCAGACGCCACAGCACGCCAACCATGGAGCCTGTTTAGCCTTTTGTCACTGTCACCGTATGTGTACTGGATGCTACTGACAGATGCGGTACTGCAGGGCTACACAGCAGCATTCATTTGCCTTTGCAAGGTAGCAGAGATGGTTACCAACCCTATATCACCGTCTGCAATTGGAAATTGGCAATGATGGTTATCAATCCTTTTGTACCGTCTGCAATTGGAAATTGGCGATGATGGTTATCAATCCTTTTGTACCGTCTGCAGTTAGAAATTGGCGATGATGGTTATCAATCCTTTTGTACCGTCTGCTGCTGTCATGGGTGCTCCTGGCTGGCCTCGCTGAGGTCGGCCAGGGGCGCATGGACAAAAATGGGAATGACTCCCCAGGTCATTCTCTTCTTTATGTTTTGTCTAAAAATAGAGTCAGTCCTGCCTAGAATATGGGGCAAGTGTACTAGAGAACCAGAGAGCACAGCTGCTCCGGGTCAGAGCCCCAGAGATCCCACAGAAATGATGAGCTGCATGCCATTCTAGGGGGTGCCCCTGCAACAACCCCACCCGTTGCTTCCCTCCTCCCACACTCCTCCTGGGCTACCGTGGCAATGTCCCCCCATTTGTGTGATGAAGTAATAAAGAATGCAGGAATAAGAAACACTGACTTTTTAGTGAGATAAAATGATGGGGGGGCAGCCTCCCACTGCTATTATAGTCCAGACAGTACAGAATCTTCATTAGACATGAAAGGGGGGGGATGAGGAGCTCAGCCCTCAGTTGCTATGATGAGAATGGTTTTCAATCCTTTTGCGCCGTCTGCCAGGAATGACCAGGAGTCATTCCCATTTTTGCCCAGGCGCCCCTGGCCGACCTCACCGAGGCCAGCCAGGAGCACTCACAGGATGATGAGGATGGTTTCCAAGCCTTTTGTACCATCTACCATCAGAAAAGGAAGGGGACGGGATGCTGCTGTTCAGCACCGCAGCACCACATCTACCAGCAGCATGCAGTAGACATACAGTGACATTGAAAAAAGATGAGAAACGATTTGTTTCCCTTTTCTTTCACGGGAGGGAGTGGGGGGTAAATTGACAATATATACCCTGAACCACCCGGGACAATGCTTTTGACCCTCAGGCATTGGGAACTCAGCCAAGAATGCAAATGCTTTTCGGAGACTGTGGGGACTGTAGGATAGCTGGAGTCGTCAGTCCCCCTCCCCTCCCTCCATGAGTGTCCATTTGATTCTTTGGCTTTCTGTTACGCTTGTCACGCAGCACTGTGTTGAGTCCCTGCTGTGGCCTCTGGAGAGATTTTTTCAAATGCTTTGGCATTTCGACTTCTTGAACGGAGCTCTGATAGAACAGATTTGTCTCCCCATAAAGCGATCAGATCCAGTATCTCCTGTACAGCCCATGCTGATCAGCACTCCACATTGGGCAAACAGGAAATGAAATTCAAAAGTTCGCGGGGCTTTTCCTGTCTATCTGGCCAGTGCATCCAACTCCAGATTGCTGTCCAGAGCAGTCACAATGGTGCACTGTGGGATAGCTCCCGGAGGCCAATACCGTCAAATTGCGACCACACTAAACCTAATCCGAAATGGCAATATTGACTTGAGCGCTACTCCCCTCTTTGGGGAGGAGTACAGATATTGATATTGAGAGCACTTTATATCGAAATAAAGGGCTTCGTTGTGTGGACGGGTGCATGGTTAATTCGGTTTAACGCTGCTACATTTGGTATAAACGCGTAGTGTAGACCAGGTCTGAGTGGCTGTGCACCCTGCAGTGTCCGTAATCGGTATAGCAATGTACACTGTAGAGATCACTCAGCTTCTTCTAACATGCCTCATTCCACCCCAACACACATCTTGTGCATAGGACCTACACTGGGGAATTCTCTCCAAGCTCCTTGTGGTGCCTTTAGGTCCCATATGCTGGCTCAGTGGCATACAGGGTCAAGAGCAGCACAGAGAATCCCTCCCATAACTATGAAAGCCAGAGGCACCATTATGATCACCTAGTCTTAACTCCTGCACAACATATACTTGATTATATCAGTCCTCTTGTTTAAATGCTTTCTCTTTACATCATGTTATCGAATATTTTGACATTTCATATATTGTTTGATTACTGAATCTGCTAAATGACTGAATCTTTCTGTGCACTACTGATGTGCCACTGACTCAGTCAAAGTCAAATTTAGAAATAATGGAGAATTCCTACAAAGGACTGTGTGCAGCTTGCTGTGGAAATCAGTGTAGTAGCCACCTATAGTACATCTGTAATGTGTGTGCAGTGAATGAAATTAAGAGGTTTCCATGCAAGGCATGCCAGTGTCCAAGGGACTCACTCTCTTATTCAGCAAGACTACAATGTCATGTGAAGTAAAATTTGCTTAACTAAAATGAAAAGTATTAAATGACACAGCAGCTTTTTTTTTTCATTTGTACATTATCTCTAGCAAATAACAGTATTTATTGGCTATTTAGAGTCCTATGTGCACAGCTTTCCACTTTAACTCACCTTTAACATGACTTTTGGAGGTACTATATGTGTACTATTAAAAATCAGTATTTGACACACTGTAGTAATTGCAATGTCAAGCTGTCTACTATTCTAATGATAGAAAGCTATGCATTTAGTGCACATAATGGAAGCAGCGACTTGAGTTTTTAATGGTTCCCACTAGGCATGTCAATTAATCACAGTTAACTCACGTGATTAACTCAAAAAAATTAATCACAATTAAAAAATGAATGGTGATTAATTGCATTTTTAATCGTGCAGTTAAACAATAGAATACCAATTGAAATTTATTCAATATTTTTGGATTTTTTTTACATTTTCAAATATATTGATTTCAATTACAACACAGAATACAAAGTGTACACTGCTCACTTTACATTATTATTTTTTATTACAAATATTTGTATTGTAAAAATGATCAACAAAAGAAACATTATTTTTCAATTCACCTCATACAAGTACTGTAATGCGATCTATTTATTGTGAAAGTGCAATTTACAAATGTAGATTTTTTGTTACATAACTGCACTTAAAAACAAAACAATGCTAAACTTTAGCGCCTACAAGTCCACTGAGTCCTACTTCTCATTCAGCCAATCGCTAAGACAAACAAGCTTGTTTACATTTATGGGAGATAATGCTGCCCACTTCTTATTTAAAACATCATAACGAAGTGAGAACAGGCATTCACATGGGACTTTTGTAGCCAGCATTACAAGGTATATATGTGCCAGATATGCTAAACATTTGTATGCCCCTTCGTGCTTCGGCCACCATTCCAGAGGACGAGCTTCCATGCTGATGATGCTCATTGAAAAAATAATGTGTTAATTAAATTTGTGACTGAACTCCTTGGGGGAGAGTTGTATGTCTCCGACTCTATTTTACCCACATTCTGATATATATTTCATGTTATAATAATCTCGGATAATGACTCAGCACATGTTCATTTTAAGAGCACTTTCGCTGCAGATTTGACAGAACACAAAGAAGGTAGCAATGTGAGATTTCTAAAGCTAGCTACAGCAGTCGACCCAAGGTTTAAGAATCTGAAGTGCCTTCCAAAATCTGAGAAGGATGAGGTGTGGAGCATGCTTTCAGAAGTCTTTAAAGAGCAACACTGATGCAGAAACTACAGAACTCACATCACCAAAAAAGAAAATCAACCTTCTGCTGTTGGCATCTGACTCAGATGAACATGTGTCGGTCCGCGCTGCTTTGGATTGTTATCGAGCAGAACCCGTCATCAGCATCGATGCATGTCCCCTGGAAAGGTGGTTGAAGCATGAAGGGACATATGAATCTTTAGCGCATCTGCGACACTGCCTACAATAGTGCCATGCGAACACCTGTTCTCACTTTCAGGTGACATTGTGAACAAGAAGCGGGCAGCATTATCTCCAGCAAATGTAGACAAACTTGTTTATCTGAGCGATTGACTGAACAAGAAGTAGGACTGAGTGGAGCTGTAAGCTCTAGTTTTACATTATTTTATTTTTGAATGCAGGTTTTTTTGTATATTCTACATTTGTAAGTTCAACTTTCATGATAAAGAGATTGCATTACAGTACTTGCATTAGGTGAATTGAAAAATCCTATTTCTTTTGGTTTTTATAGTGCATATATCTGTAATCAAAAATAAAGTGAGCACTGTACATTTTGTATTCTGTGTTGTAATTGAAATCAGTATATTTGAAAATGTAGAAAACATCAAAAAACATTTAAATAAATGGTATTCTATTATTGTTTAACACTGCAATTAATCACACAATCAATCATGATTAATTTTTTGTTCAACCACTTGACCGCCCTAGTTCCCACTCATTAGATTTCTTATACTGTGTTTTTGTTTTACAGCTGGACAAAGATTTAGAAGAGGTTACTATGCAGCTCCAGGACACACCTGAGAAGACAACATACATTAAGCAGAACCACTATCAGGATCTTAATGACATCCTCAGTATACGGAACTTTACAGACAGCAAAGGTAAGAATCACTGATGCCTGCTAAGGCCTTGGTCCTGCAAAGTGTTAAGCAGTCTGGCCCCCCGTTGGACTGGCTCCAGAGCTCTTCGTTTTACTGAATTGAGTGTTAAATTATAAAGTTTCATTTTGCAAATATGCAGAATCTAATACTAAACTATACTATGTTCACTGCTTAGTTACCTCGCTATATAAAATGGCCTTATCCTGTTGTGCACTCTAAGAGCATATCATATATGGTAAAATATCATAGAGAAAGACGTTTTAAAAGATATTCAGAATCAAGGATTTTCTGTGTTGCAAGCAGGAATAGAAAGTCATAGTGGGATGATTAAAAAGACTTTCTTGTTTTATTTTGGATGTTGTGACAATTAACTGAGTCAGTATTAAACATGACCCGACCTGACCTGACCTGAAGAAGAGTTCCATGTAAGCTCAAAAGCTTGTCTCTTTCACCAACAGAAGCTGATCCAATAAAAGATATTACCTCACCCATGTTGTCAGTATTAAATATGGGAAACCAAGTTTTCAAACATGATGGTCTTATTAGGGTGTCCACATTTTGCTTTTGGCAAATAGCCGCAAAAAATAAATATTTATGTGCTTATATACCAAGTGCTGATTTGAGCTTCCAAACGTCAGACTGGAGACATTTATGTTTGAAAACTGTTATCTAGAAATAGGCTGTGCTAAAAAGGAATTTTCATTACTACTATAGCTACCCCATAGCTGCTTTCACCATGTATTTTGCATCGCTCCCCAAAGAAATACAGGCAAAACAATTACTTCCATTAAAGGTGTTCCGCTATTGAGAAGCAGCATGCTCCACTTGAGTCATAGTCAGGACACCTTGGTTCTATTTCTGGCTCTGACATTGATCTGCTTTGTGACTAAAATGGGGATAATGATGTGACAAATCAGGAAAATGGCTCATTATTCTCGTTAATCTTATGTCTGACCCTGTTTCCCTGTTTGGTTTGGTATAGTTACCTGCCTGAATGCATAATCAGATCAAAGGGGGCTGTAAAAGTAAAATCTAGGACGGGTAAACAATAACACATACTAGACAACCTCTAAGGTACCTGCTTCAAAGATGTTAAGAACAAGAGCTGGGCCATCAGCTGGGGGAAGAAACTACTTTGCTAGAACCACCCAGACTAAGGCATTTATCTCTTCCCAAGGCAAGGGCTGCGATCAAAATATCCTGAGGAGTTAAAAAGATGCCCCTGGCAGAAAATGAGGGTATGAGTGGGGATGGTCTGCTCAGCTGGAAACTGACAGGAACACAGAGTCAGCATGTAGCGAAACTGACTCACAGAGTGACTTGGGAGTCACAGTCTGCAGCAAGTGAGCTGTAACTTGGTGCCCAGAGAGAACAGGGACACCAAGTCAAGTCCACAGAGTGGGTTGAGGAGAATGCCAGGCATAAGTAAGATAATATAGGTCTCTTCATATTCCTGTGTACCAATTGGGCAAAATAAGTCATACTTTCTTCTGGAGAATCTGCTTCTGTGTCATTGCACGTTATTACTGATCACAAGAGGAGGATTTCACCTGGTTTCAGCTATTTATTTGTTAGTGTTCAGTTGAGGCCTACATGTCTTGGCATGAGCTTACACCTGGTCTGCCAAAGTCACAATATATATTATTGGAAAAACTAATTACTATTCATTGGGACGTCACAGTGAGACATCACAGAATTAATTAATAGATTCCCAGGTCAGAAGGGACCATGATGATCATCTAGTCTAATATCGTGTATAACACATACTGAAGAACTTCCCCAAAATAATTCCTAGAGCGTATCTTTTCATAAAACAGCCAATCTTGATATATAAATTGTCAGTGATGGAGAATTTACCACAAATTAAGTTGTTCCAGTAGTTAATTGTTCTCACCTACAGCTGTCAATTAATCGCAGTTAACTCAGCGATTAACTCAAAACAAATTAGTTGTGATTTAAAAAAATTAATTGTGATTAATCACAGTTTTGATGGCATAGTTAGTACTAATTGTTGTTACCTTTTCTTGAATATTCCATTCTTTCGCAGCATCCAAGAAATGCTCTACACATGTTTTAGCATAATATCTCTCTTCAGTAGGTGTTACTGCTAAAGCAAATGACTGCAGTGTCCATGCAGCATCAATCAGATGTGCTGTGACTCCCAAGAGAGCAGTGAGTGCTCAAGGATGTCCAAGGATCACCAGTCACAGCAAGCAGTGCATTTTTCAGAAGCTCCAACTTTGTAGTCTTCTCATTGTGATATAGGTCATGTTTTCCTCGGGAGGTGTGACTGATTGGAAAACGCAATTCGAATAACATCTCTTGGTTCTCTGTCGTTTACAATATTGAATGGTCTGCAGACCATAGCTATTCGCTTTGCAATAGCATTGGTTAAACTGTTGTACTCTCTTTGATACATGGGCTTGCAGCGATCCTGAAACTCTGTAAGGTTACTCTGTCATGGCTGGAGGGATTCATTTGCTGTTGGTGGGTTATCTGTAGCACAAGATCTGGAGGCAAAGGCATGTTTAGTGTGTAGGCGGTACTGCAGACTTGAAGTATTTCAATGGTATTAGAACTTAGCCTTGCAATAGCTACATAAAACCGTCTTTTTATCCAGTGCAATCAAAACTATGATTAATCACAACTAATTTTTTTAATCACTTAATAATCCTACTTATGAAGCTCAGTCTTGAGACAAGTTAGTTTATTTTCTCCCACTGCTCCCCTAGGAATGCTGTTCTGGGCCTTAATCTTCCATCTAACTTCAAGCCTAAATTTGTTGATGGCCAGTTTATATCCATTTGTTCTTGTACTACCCTGGCCCTTAACTTAAATAGCACCTCTCTCTCCCTGATGCTTATCCCTCTGACTTATTTACAGAGAGCGATCGTACCTCCCCTCAGCCTTTGTTTTGTTAGGCTAAACAAGCCAAGATCCTGAAGTCTCCTCTTGTAAGGTAGATTCTCCAGTCCTCTGACCCTCCTAGCAGACCTTCTCTGAACGTGTTCCAGTTTGAAATCATCTTTGTTAAACATGGGACACCAGAATTGCATCCAGTATTCCAGATAAGGTCTCACCAGTACCTTGTTATAGTACAAGTGGTAATAACACTTCCCTATCTTTGCAGGAAATGCCTTGCCTGATGCATCCTAGGAGTTAACCTTTTTCACAGCTGCATCATATTGGCAGCTCATAGTCATCAATCAGTGCACCCAGGTCTTACTCCTTCTCTGTCACTTACAACTGATAAATCCCCAAGGCCTTTCACTTTGCACTAGGGTGTCAATTAAGGATTAGTTCACAACACAAGTAATGTGTTCATTTGCGGAGGCTGAAGGCTGGAACCCCATGCCTCAAGGGGGGCTAAAGGTAGGGGATCACAATTTTTTTTAGTGGGGGGGTCACAATTTATTTTAAGTCTAAATGTGGTCGCCAGCACATAAAGTTTGAGACACACTGCTCTAAAGTTTTACATTATTTTATTTTTGAGTGCAGTTATGTAAAAAAAATCTACATTTGTAAATTGCACTTTCATGATAAAGAGATTACACCATAGTACTTGTATGAGGTGAATTGAAATACTTTATTTTTTTAAATAATTTTTCCATTGCAAATATTTGTAATAAAAAATAATATAAAGTGAGCACTGTAGATTTAGTATTCTGTCTTGTAATTGTAATCAATATATTTGAAAATGTAGAAAACATCCAAACATTTAAATAAATGATATTCTATTATTAACAGTGTGATTAAAACTGTGATCAATCGTGATTAATTTTTTTAATCTCATGATTAATCACAATTTTTAAAAAATGCTTAACAGCCCTACTCTCACCATTGAAAATGTATGCCTTATTTTCAGTATGAATTTGTCTAGCTTCAATTTCCAGCCATTGGATCATGTTATACCTTTCTCTGCTAGATTGAAGAGACCATTATTAAATATTTGTTCTTCTTTGAGTAGTGCCCCACTGAGTGCTCCACTCTAGGTGCTCTGGCACCCCCCTGTGCCTTTGATCAGAGATTTTTCATGGTAACGTCCATTTGGCCTGTGCATATGTGTTATTCCACCTCATGCTCCATGCCATTGCTGTATAGCACCACATGAGCTAGCCATCCTCAATTCCTTCTCAACTGCCCCAGCTTGAGACGGAGCCTCAGCTAGTTGTCTGAGTTGAGTTTTTTGCCTCAACTGTTTCTCTTAGCTTTTGTACTTAGTGTATTACAGTAGTTAGTACCGAGTTATAGTTTAGTTATAGTCAGATTTTTTACAAAAATATATATATAAAAAAATATATATAACTTTTAGATAGTTCCCCCATTCCACCCCCTGGGGAGTCTTTCACCCTTTCCAAGGGTATGTTCTCCTGGCTTCAAGTGTTGCTTGTCATGTCAAGAGTCAATCCCGGGGAGTGACGGACACTCCTGCTGCATCTGTTGTTTTGGGGAATCTCTCATATTTCCCCAAAATGCAACTTTTCTGTCTGGTGTTAAAATCTAGAGTCAGGACAACCAGGAGATAAAACTTCAACTCCTTATAATGGAGATCTCGCTGCATCCAGCCTCTGACCCCGGCCAGGAGCCCCCTCATATGATGGTTTCTGAGTAAGTCGGCTGCCTCTTCTATCTCTGAGCTGGACTCCTCAAGGACATCTGAGAGGAAGACCCTAGATTCCTCTCATAAATCTTCCAAAGACCATGCCCAAGTTCTCCAGATAGAGAATCTACCTCAAAGAAGTCAAAGTCATTAGCTCCACCAGATCCCATTGGTCTCTAGCATGGTACCCACAAGGCTGATGGTTCCACAGATACTGAGAGCTCCACCAAGCCTAGCGACTCTAATGTATCTGAGAGGTCATTGGTAGTGACAGGAGACTACAGTGGCAAGAAGAGCTCTACCATGATACAGAAAAAGAGTGCTTGGGCTCCATCCGGATTCCCCTGGGAGCTTTCAAAATTCATGCTACCATCCACTCCTTCAGCTACCATTACTTCAGCTTAAGCCATGGACACAGTACCAACAACAATCTTGATACTGCAAGAATTCCAGTTTCCCTGAGACCTCAAGAGTGTCAAAGACCCCTGATTCATCATTTCTCGGCTCTGATCTTTCCGGATATCGAGAACTTCCAGCTTGCCATATGCCTACCAAGTACCAATTGTGGTATCTCACACTTCCTCAGCACCCATCTGATACTAATGGTTTTACCTCAAGTTCCTTTTGCTGCCCCATCATTACCAAGTGACTCAGAGAAAGGGGATTCCAATGAACGCTCTTCCTCAGCCTCCCAAATATCTGTGCAAGGCTCTTCACTCTTCCCCCAGGAAGGCTATTTTCCTGAGATCCCTGAGGAGTTTGAGGTCACTCATGACAGATGTCCACAGCTACCATCCTGCTGGGGTGAGCACCTATGGAATCCACCACCTGTGCCATATGCACCACCCCATTGGCCATACTGGAACCCCTGAGTGGCTTATTGCCATGAGTTCTCTAGGGCCTCAAGCTCTACCCTTCATAGAGACAGATAACCCTCCTCATCCTCCCTTTCTAGGAGGCTAGAGCCTCAGGAAGAGATTTTTGAGGAACAGGAGGCCAGGGTTGACATGTAGATATTTACAACTGCAAACATCTCTTCTTTATCCCCAGATGAAGCTGTCAATGCCACCTCACCATCCCTGGCCGACAATTTTAAGCAGTTTCAGGATCTCATCAGGAGTATTGTGGATTCTTTACAGATCCCCATCAAGGAGATTGAAGAACTGAATCATAAGCTGTTTGACAGCCTCCCTACTGCCTCCTCTGCCCCCACTGCCTTGCCAGTCAATAAGGCACTCCTGGATCCTGCAAATGTCATCTTTCATATGTCAGCTTCAATTTCTCCCAGGAACAAGAGGGCAAACAAAAAATATTGCGTTGCTTCTAAGGAGTTAGAATTTTTATTTTCTCACCCATCTCCTAACTCCTTGGTGGTCAAGGCGGTTAATGAATGTGGAAGGCAGTGCCACGTTAAATCTATGCCCTATGATAAAAATCTTAAATGTCTCAATCGCCTTGGTAGAAAAATCTTATTCTTCAGCTACTTTACAGGCTTCTCTCAACTTTGCCGATACTGCTACTCATTCGAATTCCACAACAATAGTTATGAGGAGAGCCTCCTGGCTTCATCTCTCTGAATTCCAAAATTAGGTCCATAATACGATAAAGATCTCCCTTTTGACAGCTCTGAGGTGTTCACTGGCAACATGGATGAATCTCTGCATATATTAAATGAGCCCATGGCCACTTTATGATCTCTGTGGAGCTACACGCCTGCCCAGAAGAGAAAATTTAGTAGGTCTGTAATGGGGTCTACAAGCCCTAAACTGACCATAGACAGAACAGCGAGGAGAGCTTCTCCTGTTTACCGCAAGCAGCTTGACCACACCCCCACAGAGCTGCTAGGGCTGCCAATCATGGAAGCAGGCACCCACAGCTGCAGCAGCCAGTAGGGGAAACAAGGTCTGCTATAAAGGGGAGAGTACAGAGAAGCAAAGGGAAAGGCCTGGAACAGCAAAGGGGCAACAGTTGGTGTTGGTTCTGCTTTGAGCAGTTGGTGTTGGGGTTGGACTAGATGACCTCCTGAGGTCTCTTCCAACCCTGATGTTCTATGATTTTATGACACCCAGGCTGCACCAGGCTACCTCCATGAACAGAGACTGAAGCAGACTGCTAGAATTATATAGAGGTGAGGGTCAAATAATTGCCCTATCCATGAGCAAGCTATGGAAGGCCAGTCAGGAGCAGCTCAGACCCCTCAAAAGACCACACCAGGACTCAGTGACAAGGTCCCAGACAGTGCAGAGATCCCATCCCACCCAGTTCCCAGGCTTGCAGATGCCATATGAAACTCACCGCATGAGACAGAGGTTTCAGAGGAGGAAACAACCCACCTCCCAGCCCTCAACTTCACAACTTTTCAACTCAAAGCATCAATTTAGACAGGATGGTCAAGTCCTGAGTTCCTAACCCCTTTCATACCAGCTGCAATGTTTCACCTACCTTCCTCCCTTTAGCACTTCTGGCGGGCATGGGAGTCCGTGACTACGACCAAGTGGGTTTTGGAGAACATTTCCACAGAGTACTGCATCTACTTCAATTCTCTTCCACTCACCAACCCCCCTTCCCTATCCCTCTTCAGAGACCCTTTTCACAAGACCCTGCTATGGCAGGAAACTTATTCCCTTCTACAGCTGGGCATAATTGTACCAGTCCCCACAAGCACAGAGGGAAGAGGTTTTACTCCAGCTATTTCCTGGTCCCCCCAAAAAGGCAACGGTTGGAGACACAGTCTAGTTTTAAGACAGCTCAACATCTTTGTGAAGGCACAAAAATTCAGAATGGTGACATTTGCTGTGATAATCCCATCACTGCGCCAAGAAGATTGTATTAGCAACTGCTGCCAATCTCATAATCTCGAAGCACCCACTGACATCTGAGCTCACTCAAGAAGGTCTGTTTCAACCTCCACAGCCTTTCTTTAGAATGTTCCTATCATTGAAATATGTAAAGCCGCAACTTGGGCTTCTCTGTGTACATTTGCTGAACACTGTGCAACAATTCACAAATCTGCTTCCAACACTGTGTTTAGTCCAGTATAGAAGAAAGTACAGCAGAGCCAGACTCCAAAGACCCCTCCACCTTAAAGGGAACTGTTTGGGAGTCACCTACAGTGGAACATAGGGAGAGTAACTGCTCACAGAAGAGGAAATAGTTACTCTGTGCAGTAACTGCAGATCGAGATGTATGTCCCTATGGGTGCTCCACTACCCGCCCTCCTTCCCTGCTGCTTCAGAGTTCCCTGTTATGGGGTGTCGTGGTAGGGAAGGAACTGAGGAGAGTTAGCTCACACAGTGCTATATAACAACAGCATGCAGCACGAGGCGGAGTAACACATATGCATGGGCCAAACAGACACTGCTATGATAAATCTCCAATCGAAGGCGCAGGTGGTGCCAGTGCACCTAGAATGAAGCACTCATAGGGAGACACATCTTGAGGAACTGCAGTGACCATAGGCACCAACTCCGTGGGTGTCTGGGGCTAGAGCACCCACGGCGAAAAATTAGTGGGTGCTATGCACCCACTGGCAGCCAAACTCCCCTCATCCCCCATCCCACCTCCTCCTCCTCCCCTGAGCGCGCTGCATCCCCACTTCTCCACCTACTTCCCAGTGCTTCCCGCCCGGCCACCACCAAACAGCTGTTTGACAGCGTTAGCACGCTCTGGGAGGGAAGGGGAGGAGTGGGAACATGGCACACTCAGAGGAGGAGGCAGAGAAGAGGCGGGGCTAGGGCGGGGATTTGGGGAAAGAGTTGGAATAGGGACAGGGAGATGGTGGAGTTGGGGCGGGGACTTTGGGGAAGGCTTTGGAATGGGGGTGGGGCCTCATGGAAGGGGTGGGGTGGGGGTGGAGCCAGGGGCAGAGCAAGGATTGAACACCAAGGGGAAAGAGGGGAAGTCAGCACCTATGACACTGAGTAACCATTTCTTCCCCATGCAGGTACTATGGACTGTATTCAAGTTACCCCCAAGCTTCTTTTTGTTAAGCTGAGTTCCTTGAGTCTATCATTATAAGGCATCGTGTATTGCTTAAACATTAACAAACAGATGGGCACAGGTACCATATTTCTGCGCGGCCCAAACTCCGTTTAAGCTAGACAGAAGCTACTTCAATGAAAATATTTGTTGCAGTCTTTCAGTCATTAAAATGTTGTACTATTGTTGCAATAGGTCAAAATAATTTGTTTTTGAGCATATTAAGTTTTGGCTTGGATCAAAGCAGCTTTTTTCCCTTCGTGTCAGAGAATATCCATATTTTCAACTGTGGCTGTACTTATAGTTACACTAGTTTTGGCTCCAGAAAGTTCCCAATGTCCTAAAAAAGCATATATAGCTGCTGGAGTCATGCAATTACTGGGCTGAGATCAGCAACAAGAACTAACCCCGAGAAGTTGAATTAAGCACTTTTATAATGTGTTTGAAAGGAATGTGGACTACTTCACCAGTGACAGGCACGCCAGAAAAAAATAACAAAACACAAACAATAGCTCATGCAAAAAAGAGCCATTAAATTGTGCCAAATGGATTCTTGAATATGTGGTTTGAATAAAAATGATTCCCTTGGTAAAGAGTATTCTAAATATGACCTTGCTCTTAATTCTAATACTTTATTAGAATAATTTTCTGTGTAGCTCATATTCTGTTTGTGCTCAATTAACCTTTCCACCGCATGCTGAAGGTATTCAAATTTTAAACATCAGTGTCCCAGACCTTTCATTGTTTTGCACCATGCAAATGCCAAGAGCATGTTCCATTTTCATGTCTTTGTCCCTAGGCTAAATCATTTTAGCTTTTTCTGCACTGAATTACAGATTTCAAAATCTATTCAGCTTAATCAGAATTGTACTGTCCCCTAGCAGTATATTATTATTAATGATTTTTCTCAAATTCTTTCTTCCAGATCACTGGTATATAAAATACACAAAGTCTCTCCTATTGAACTTTGTTTAATGCCACTGGTTCCGTTTTTGTTTGTTTGTTTGTTTGTTTTGTATTAAACTGCTTCCACTCACAAGAATCTTCTTGTATCCAAAATAGTTCTTTGTTGTGAACTAATTAATTGGTTTAGCCAGAGTGAAAACCTCAGGCAAATAAAACCCCACTGTTTGCTCTAGCCAAACCAAACCCTTTTAAAAGTTTAGATAATGAACCTTCCAAATCCCTTTATTATTTAAGTTGCAGGGCCCAGTAGCAATGACAGTCTCTTAGATGAGTTTCAGGTGTGTCTAACTGGAAATATTGTGCATGCTGGTTTACAGCTTACCATAACACACTTTTGACAGGGGAAGGTTTTGAGCAGGTGAACTCTAAATTTAGAGATGCCAGTGCCCAGAAGAAAGGTGGTCACTGTGGCTGGACCCTGCAGCTTCTTAGAATAGACAAGGGAAGCATATTTGTGAAATTGTTGTGAGCCCCTACTTAGACGGGAAGAGGGAATGCTTAATGTTGTGGCTTGATAGAAAGATGGTATTGGCATGAATTCAAAGTGGCCACATGTCTCACCTGGGGGCAGAGGGATAGCCTATGTCTGGGCACAGGAGATGGGCTATATGCACTAACTCCATAGTACATGTCTGGCCTGCTGGTGAGTGGAGAGAGAGAGAGAGTTAGCAGGACAGTAAAGAAGAGAAGTAACAGCAGACTGAAGCTGTGATGTAGTTCCAGGGCTTAGATAGGGGAAGCAGATTTGGCACTGCAAAATCGTTTGCCTCTGCTCTTATGGGCATGGTTAATCCCTAAGCCAATCTCCAGGCTGCAGTGTTCCTCTGTTCTAAAAGAACATATTTGCAGTAGGTTCCAATTGTCTATCACTGGCATGAGTTTGGAATGGCCACATTTCAGAGGTTGGATGACACCACAGGTAAGCCGTACAGCTCATCTCTTATAAAAATCTTAATACTACAGCACACACTTGTGTATTATGGAGACATTTCTTAAAATAGGAGCAAAAGTTAGGCTCCTAAATCTGTACTTAAACACTTAAATAGGCTGCTTGATTTTCCCATTCATCTCAAATATGGAATTATGAGTTTAACTGTAGAAAATCTTGGCCAGAACACACACAGTGGTGTAGTGGAATATGAAGGTGTTAGGAACACTCTTCTGGGATGAGCTCCAAGATCCATATCACCACATGTGAAAAATGGGACCATTCCAAACTTGTGCCATTAAAAAACCCCTGTCACACCACAGCAATCTATATTCACGCTCTTTAGCGAGGTGAATAGAAAGCCAAATCCCAAGAGGTGCTGAGCACCTGCAACTCCCAGTTTGACTCTTTATATCAGGAGTGCTGTGCTGTATTTGTGCAGCACAAACATTTTCATTGGATGGACCCTACAGAGATTGTCCAAGACACTTGCCTCCCATCCATAATCCCATAACATTCCTGTGGCATCTACAGCAATTGCTTACATGGAAAAGTAATATTAGGAAAGCATTTAGTTTATTTGGGGCCAAGTTTGGAACCTCTGCGATACAGAATCAAATGGCTTCCCAAACCAAATAGAAATGTTTTCAACTGTAACATTCCATCAACTCTATTAGTTATTTTCTTCAAATAGTTTATTTTCTTTAAACGCATTGCTTCTGCTAGCATTGGAGAGTTATGAGTGCAGAGATAGATTTTGTTCTTCCTTGCCTACTAACAGAATTGCTAGTTTTGTTCCAGTTGTAACACTACATTCCATCCTGTTACATTGTATACAACACCCTTTGGAACAGAATTTGGCCTGCAGAATATTTGCTACTGGTGATGATATGCAAGCAAGAAGAGTCCAGATTGAGTTTCCCAGGTTGGCATTTATTGAAAAAAAAAGGATAGATTTTATCCCCCATCCTAGCCACTTGGACAGTGTATTGGAGCCAGAAATGTGCTCATGGGCCCACAGAAGAATTACCATGGCACTTGCACAGCATAGGGCTGCCATAAGTGGCCCCATGTTGTCCCAGTGTAGAGGGTGTATCAGGGACAGGAAAGGTCCTGTCAAGAAAAGACAGGGCGTCTCTTTAGTGCATACTGCTACAGAGATTCTGGGTTGCTTCAGACTGTGAAGTAGCCCTCAGGATGCTGCCATACATTGGTGCAATCCTGGGGCTTCTCAGATGTCTGCCAGAAGCCATGTAGTCCTCTGGAGCAGGCCAAACTCCTCTCCCCTTGGGCTGTGCCTTCTGTGCTATGCCTCCAAGAAATGCAGCATGGGATCTCAACCTCTTTTTACTTGCAAATGAGCAAATATGCTCACCTAATAGATGACGTACTTTATTATGCCATTTTAAACGTTGCTTTTCAGAGTAGACCTGCACTTACTGTAGCTGTTAGTTTATTTCTTTCATTAATTCATTGGTAACCAGTTGTCCTCTAAAGAGCTATTGATTATATCTGCTAGAGGAAGTTTCCACTTGATCTTTTATTAATCCTTTTCACAGCTGGAAATAGGTGCCTTCTGATTCCTGAGTTTTTCTTCCCTTTTTCTGTTTAAGGGCAAATTCGATTCTCAAATACTTGTGCATAAATCCCACAGGAGTCAATGGGAATTGAATGCGTGTATATGGGGTTTGAATTTGGCCCTACAAGAAAAACAGAAAAAAATATATACTTGTAATGTGGCTTATTTTATGTTGGCATAGGAATTTTAAATCTTTCGTTTACTGACATTTTATCATTTAAAATATGCAGTCAATTATGCATTAACATTGTGTTTGGCATTTAATTAGATAAAGAAATGATAAATGATTCATGGATGACAGGACTTTTGATATAAAACCAAACTGTATATTCTTCAGTAGAATCCCTTGATTTATTTCTACATCTATGTGGTAAGTTGTAGAGCAGTTCATGAGGAGAATCAAGGAATGACATCTGCACTGTGGGAAGTATAGTAAGAAGTTAAAGGCAGTGATTTGCAACGCTTTTTCCCCCCTACTTGAGAGAACTCTGACTTTTTACTACTCACATTAGCAAATTTTCTCTCTTTAGCACTATAGTTTGCTCAGGGAAGGTATTACCCATCATGTCAGACACAGTATAATCTTTACTCACTGCTGTAACTTGACTCAGAATACAACTTGGTGGGTCAGGTTTGCCTATCTACTGTCAGTTTTCACCAGCCTCCCATGTTTTTTTAGTGTTACAATTTTTCCTCTTGTAGAAATATTTCAAAGAAAAACAAACTTCAAAGACAGGGTGCTAGTAACCGCAGGGAAAAGAGAAGTTCATCTGCAACAGAAGAGAGAAATGATACCTCAGTGAAGTTGCTTTGATGAAGTCATTAAGCATGAGACTGAACCACAGATAGATTCAAAGGCTTTCAAAAATGAGATCTATATGACTTTAAAGGGACACTGCTTCAAAATAGGGACCTCCTATTCGTTTGTACAGAGCCAAGCAAATGGATTCCAATCCTGATTGGGGCCTTTGGGTGCCACCCTAATACTGTGACTCCTATACTACAACAGTAGTAACAATAGCTGTGAGGTCCATTTAGGGCCAAAATGTAGGTGGTTCCATTTCTGTTCTCATTTACACTAATGTAAATCTAAAATAAATGGAGTTTTGTCACATTTACAGTGGAATGAGAGTAGAATTTTGCCCTGGCTTTTTTTAAAAAAATCTTTTTTCAAAGCCTAACCTCATTAGAAGGGTTGGGCCAGACTGTCTCCTGCTGGGAAGTGGCTTCAGTGGAGCTATGTGATTTATACCAACTGAGAATATGGTCATCTTATCTTATTCTTTTCAAAAGAGATGATTTATTTTTAATAGGTGTAGTGTTTCTAATCTGCAGATTGTCATCTCCGGCTTATGATCCCAAAACATGAAATTCATTAGAAATTGCTGACAAAACAGAAATTGATTGGTCTGTTTTCACTGTTTAAAGGAAACAAACAACATACATCTGGAAAATTAAAGTAGATTTAAAAAAAAATCTGCTTCAAAAATTTCTGATTCCTTTAACAATACAGATAGGTTATCTGGCTTTAAAACTGTATGAATTTTAAACCTGCCAGTTTTCCTCAAGTCAGCATTAGACTTGTATTTATTAATGAGTGGAGTGTAAAATATGTTTTCCAATAGAATTGAAAGTAATGATCAAACTAGGAGAAACAGGGTAAACAGAAGTATTTTCATCAAGTAGCAAACCATTAAAATGCTGCTGCAACTTAAGCAGAGTAACAAAGAGCCTTAATAAAACTACAACAGTACAAATGACATTGAAATTTAAACTTACAGAAACGTATATGAAACCATAGAAATAGCTCATGTTTCTTTAAGAAACTATAACAAGTGAGAGGATCTATACACTTGTGAGTTTTGTAACTAGAATTCACTTCTCTACCATAGATGAATAAAAGTCCTTTGCTAAAGCTTTCTGCCATTCAATGACAATTGGGCACTGGCTTTTACATTTCCAATCAGTTCTGTTCCATGTATAGTACTTGATATCTGCCTGGCTCTCTTGCCACTGCTCTGTGAATACAAAATGCCAAGGCATTATTTATTCAAGATTCTAAGTACCTGCATGAGATGCGAATGTGGAGTGCTTTAGAAACTGCCTACAGATAATGGAAATGCAGTTTTAAAGTGAGTTAGAACATTTCAGTGCAACCCATTCAGTTTGAGGTTTCACATCCTGTAGTAACAGACGGCACCTTGAAGAGGGAGGAAGGCAATTTTAAGTAGTGTACTTAATGAACAAAGAAAGAGAAGACAATAAGAAAGAGATGTTCAAGCCAATATTGAGCTTCAGAGGTAACTGGAAGCTTGAAAGTTTGCCAGTGCAATTACTTTATTTCCTTTTCACCTATTTTTGCACATAAATCATGATTATGATGTGAACCATATGATGAAATTATATATATATATATATAAAAAATAAACCCACTGGTTAATACTATCGATATTATTGTCTGTGCCGTGTCTATGTGCCCAAGAAATTTAAATTGCAGCCTTGTTATTTGAACCAAGTCCTTTCCCTTTGCTCTCAAAATGTTGGTATGTTTTAAGTTTCTGCCATTGCTTTGTCTATATATAGTGTTGCCAATTCTCATAATTTTATTGTGAGCCTTGGGACATTTGGTGTTTTTCTTCAAGGCTCAGCTTCTGGAGGCATGTGATCTGGGAGAATTGTAGTTTTCATTTTAAAAAAATGAAAGTTACTAGCCCTCCTGGCTGTGGAGTAAAGCTTGAAAACATGAGAGGTCAAATAAAAATAACCCCATGTTTATTATTTTAAAAGTCATTTTAAGCCAATTATGAGTTTGGGGGGTCTGATTCATGAACACTTTGGCATGGCAATACTCTATGAGTATGCTTACGTGTACTGTCAAGAAGGGAAAGGAATTGACTAGCATGATAGGAGAGGGTATCAAATAATGAGACACAAGAAGGATGTGTAAATTTGAGGATGACTCAGGTATTGAAGGACTAATGGGGCTAAACCCTACCTATGAAATCTCCTCTCCTTTTAAACAAACTAACCCCCTTTTAGGCTGATGACTTTTTTTTCTCCCTTCTCTCCTAAAGCACCCTGGAAAGAGCAAGGGGCAAGTGGGCTGGGAGTAGGGGCTAGCAGATTGTAGCATCTTCAGTGCAGTCCCAGAGAGGGCAGTCTAGGAAAGAAGGAGCTGGTGAGTCTCCAACTCCTAAGAGTGCTCCTCCTGAGTGCTCCATAAGTTCATAAGCTGGTTTTTGAGGCAGAATCAAGGTAGTCCCAGAGTCAGAGTGTAGAGCTCCACCCCACATCAGGAGCAGCCCCAGGGATCTAGTGGGGAAAACTGGGGCAGAAGGAGAGAGGAGCTTGGCAAATCAACAGCTTCTAGGGGCAGCCTGCAACTGAGGAGGAAAGGGGGAGCATGGGGGCCTGTAAATCAATTAAAAGGGTGAAAGGGGGAGCCTGTAACCTGGTGAATGGAGCAGGTGCTTGCTCATATTCAGGAGGAGTAGGGAAACAACAGCTGGCATTACAGCAGAGAAGCTTTTGAGGGAGGGGACAGGATTTATGTATTGTTGGAAGGAGAAGAGCCCCCAAATATTTCAGTTGTTCTTTTTTCTAATTTGGAAGATAAAAAACTTTGTCAGGGGTGGAGGCCAGGTTGAGGTGAAGGAGAGTGGGCATGTAATGGCTCTCCCCAGCTCCAACACTTATTTTGAGCACCATCCAGCCATGAGCACTAGTAAAAATCTTCCTGGCACTGAGCTCTGTTCAATTGTGGAAGAGTTTCCCACAAGAAATGGTGGGACCTCATCTGAGACATTTAAAACCAGACTGGACAATTGGCTAGAAAATGTAGTATGGGTAACAATGATGCTCTAAAAAAGGAGTGGATTAGATAAACCACTGGTCTGTTCAGTCCCTAATTTCTAAGATTTCCCAAATGTAACTTTGTTTGTTAATTTAATTGGTCTGTATCATAAAGTCAGTGTGTTACACTGTCACCTTAATCAGCTCTACATCAAACATTGTTTTAATCTCTGAAAGAAAAAAGCATTCCTGTCTAATGCCTCTGCTTGTAGATACTACAAGGTTTTTACACAAATGCCAAGAACAATACACATAAAAATGTGATGTATAGAAAATAAAATCTGAACCTACATGACAGTAGCTGCTGCAGCAAATGCAGCACACTTCAGCTCTCTTCACCCCCCACCCCACGCTCACCACTGTCCAAAATGTTAAAATTCTTATGTTAACTGGTGTCAGATTCGACTCCTTTCTGTTCTTCTCTCCTCACATCCAGGCAATCAAATCCCATCATTTCATTCTTTATAACATCTCTAAATTTCGTCCTTCCCTCTCCACTCCTACAACTGAAATCCTTGTCCCTGTTGTATGGTCATTCCTTGCCTTAGCTAAAGTAACTCTTCTACTCTAGCCTCCTCCTTCCTTCTCACCAAGTTCATTACTAGTCCATCCAATATACTGAAAATCTTTGCTCCTACCCCTTTGGACCATAGCACTCCCATACACTACTCACTTCGGCATCCTCTCCTGTGTGAATCCTATTTTCCCTTCAAATCACTCCTTAAGACTCTCTTGTTCTGTGATGACTACAGAATAACACATGTGGAGACTAACTAGTTTGCACAAAAACACACATAATACTGTTACTCCATCTTCCTTCCCTGACACCCAACCCACTGCCTTGTTTCACCATCTGTTTTGTCTCATTATTACTCTTGATTGTAAGCTCTTTGGGGATATTTTTACAGGTATTACAGAACCTAACACAAAATGGCCTCTGATTGAGGTTTCCATATGCTAGGTGCTACTGCAAAAGAAACAATACATAAAACCCATGGAAAGCTTTCTGCAGCTCTGTTGCTGTTTTTCTCTAGTGTTGTCTTTTCTCTAGTGTATTGCTACTCATCATCTCATTTCCTTCACGCCGTCCTAGCCTCCTCCCTAACTGCACCATTTGTTTTCTTCGCCCATTTTCACCTTCATGCCTTTTTCCATGTTGCCTGTATGCTTGCAACAATCACACTTTTCATATGTAGCAAAGAACTACCTTGATGTATTTGGAGCTGCTCTGTAATGATTTATGAATACTGTCTGTTGACTTGGTTGAGATGTTCTCTGTGAGAGTGTATTGGCTTAACACGAGAGGAGATTGTGTCTCTGAAAAAACAGGCAGGAAGGAAAAGAATGGTTCAAGATAAACCACCTCCTTGCAAACCCTTGAGGATTGTAAAAAGGGACAATGTCAGGACTATTAGTTTGAAGATTCAGCCTCGTATTCAGCTGTTCAGGGAAACCAGACTAAGACACCCCATACTGGGGGCATCTGAAGGAGTTGGGCCTGCCCTCACTACTCTCAGGGGGGTGCTAAGACAGACATGCAGCTAGACTGTTTGTTTTTAATGCTTTTTCTCTAAAATTCTTTGTTTCTATTGTTTAAAATAAAGAATACTTTGTTTTTAAGAAGACTGTCTGAACAATGTTGTCATAGACAGATAGTTAAGGGTTAATGTCTCTTTTACCTGTAAAGGATTAACAAGTTCAGTGAACCTGGCTGACACCTGACCAAAGAACCAATCGGGAGACAAGATACTTTCAAATCTGGGTGGAGGGAAGTCTTTTTTTTTGTGCTGTTTTTTTTTGTCCTCTGTTCTCTCTGGGGTCTGAGAAGGACCAGACATGTATACAGGCTCTCCAATCTTTCTGAAAAAGTCTCTTCTATTCAATACTGTAAGTACTAGATAGTAGGCGGATTAGGCATTTGTTTGTTTGCTTTATTGCAAATGTGTATTTTGCTGGAAGGATTTTAACTCTGTTTGCTGTAACTTGTATACTTAGGCTGGGAGGGGGAGTCCCCCTGGTCTAGGTGAGGCTGAAAGACCCTGTAACATTCTTCCATCTTGATTTTACAGAGATAATTTTTACTTTTTTCTTTCTTTAATTAAAAGCTTTTCTTTTAAGAACCTGATTGATTTTTTTTTTTATTCTTGTGTGAGACCCCAGGGGACGGGGTCTAGACTCACCAGGGATTGGTGGGGGGAAAGGAGAGAAGGGGGAGGGAAAGGTTAATTTCTCTCTGTGTTAGGATCACTGTCTCTCTCTCAGGGAGAGTCTGAGAGGGGGAGAGAAGCGGGGGAGGTGAATTTCCTCTCTGTTTTAAGATTCAAGGAGTTTGAATCATAGTGATCTCCCAGCGTACACAGGGAGGGGAAAATCTGGGAGGAAGAAAGGAGGGGGGAACGGTTTATTTCCCTTTGTTTTAGACCCAGGGGATTTAGGTCTTGGGTTCCACAGGGAAGGTTTTGGGGGACAGGGAGTGTACCCAAACACTATATTTTGGGTTGGTGGCAGTGTGATAAGATCTAAGCTAGGAATTAAGCTTAGAAGGAAACAGGCAGGTCCCCACTTTCTGGACGCTAAAGTTCAAAGTGGGAAACAGACTCTGACAAATGTATACACCATTGATCACAGACTCCCAAAGGGAAGAACCACAGGGTACTATCCCATCTGATAGTGGGAGAATTTTGGAATTCCTCCCCAGAAGAAGTAAAAGCTTGTGGCCTGGCACCTGAAGGGGTGACTCAGAGACCAGAAAGGGGACAGAAGCAGCTAGACATGTAACTGTAACATTGACCCTCTCCTTGTTCAGTTCCCTCATCAAAATACAATTCTACTAAAATATCACTTTCCAAGAGGGAATGGTCACAAAGGATTTGGAACACATTAGTAATGCAGACGCTCTATAAATGTAGAGAGAACAGATACACTGGGCCATATTCTGCTCCATTACACCAGTCTAATCCCAAGAGTGTCTTCCTTGACTCTGAGATTACACTGGATTTACACTGGTATAACTAAGCAGAATTTGACCCATTTGACTAGCCACATAGCTCTCTCTTCATGAGCATGCCAGTTAGCTAAAATGTGAGAACGGGCATTGTCAGTTAACTTTAAGAGCTCTATTGAGAAACAGACTGACATTCTGTCATGTGCATTTTAAAATATCACACTACATGTGAAGTCTAATCCAACCTCCCCTCATTTCTCAGGAAGAGACATAACATTTTTAGACTCATCATCATAGTCCATCACATGTCTTTATAATCTGTCTGTGTGACTTTGTGGTATTCAGCATACAGCCATTTTGCCTTAACTAGCACCGTTGCAAAGTGCATCAACTATTCTACTCTAGAGAACACTGCTTGTGCTTCCAGGATATTAGAAACAAATACCTTTAATAGATTTATACATATTCTATTACAGCCTTTCAGTCCCAGTTTTTGATCGTAGAATATCAGGGTTGGAAAGGACCTCAAGATGTCATCTAGTCCAACCCCCTACTCAAAGCAGGGCCAGTCCCCAGACAGATTTTTGCCCTAGATCCCTAAGCGGCCCCCTCAAGGACTGAACTCACAACCCTGGGTTTAGCAGGCCAATGCTCAAACCACTGAGTTATCACTCCCCAGCTTCTCCTAGCACAAGTAGTTTGTTGTTTTGGTTTTTTTTAAAGAAATTTTTAGGATCAAGGGTAGTTTTTTGCCATTGTTCCTCATGACTCCAAATTTCTCCCTCAACAGTGGCTGGCACATAGAATTTTCTCCTTCAAAGAAATTCATTAAGAACTGTCCTCTTTCAAAATGATGTTGTTCTCAGTGGGACTGAAGTCACAAACAACCCACAGTTAAGACAGTTGTCTCAAAATGACCGTCATCTCCCCTTATTCTCCATGGGACTTAGCCTGTATACTGCCCTTAGCAAAGATGGCCGCTGTCTCATAAAGATTTGAAAGGGAGTGAAGCCAGTCTGCCCTCAAAGATGCTGGCCTGCTATACTGCCATCAGTTGGAAAGATGCACGCTGCAAGAAGCAAGTGAAGAGTCAGTGGCCATCTTTGCTAAGAGCAGTGTGTGGTCTAAATGTTACGTGATAACAGCTATACATTAATATTTTAGAAGGCCCCTTAATACCAAATTATACCGAACAGATAAGTCTCCTATGCATTTTTAAATTTCTTATGTAAGTGACCTCGGGGGGTCAGGGTGAGTAGGACTACTGGGGTTCCACTTATTAGGATATGACTACTGCCCCAGGTTGCCCTAATCCAGTCCTGGAAATGCTGCATACTTATTCCACTGGAGAATTACCACGGATAGGCTTCACAAAATGTTTTAAGGACAGATTTAACTAAGGCGAGGGCAGCTTTTTGCCATGTAAAGATAGGGAGCTCTCAGTGCAGGACAATACAGTAGTGAAACCACACTGAAAGAAATAAAGTCTGGGACCAGGAGTGAGAATACATTCATCCTGCAATTGCATGTAGATGGACAACAAGACAGTAAACAAAACTGAGAGGAACGTGTTCCCTCTTCCAGGTGTCATTGATCAAGGGCTATATGGGAAGATGCACAAAAACAATAGAACGGGGGAAATAAAAAACGTGATTAATTGGATGGTTTGGGAAAAACATAGAAAGGAGGGAAAAGATTGAATGAAAGGTATTGCCAGATTGGGTCAACATTTTTTTGCAGAATGGCAAGTGCTGGAGGAGGGGCATGGAAAATGGAGATGGAGTTTCTATGGGTTACTGGCACATTAGTAAGTAAGCATGGTATTGGTCAAGAACTGAGGCAGATCTGAAAGACGAGAGAATGAGGGAAGTCAGTATAGTCCTTAATTTTCTCCAAAGGTGCTCAGAGTAATTGAAAGCAGGGGATGAAAGAGGAAGATGTGAGGATTAAGCCAGTGTTGGAATTAGTGAGTCAGACATAACGAAGGGAGAAAGGACTGAAGGAATCAAGTGTAGAAGAGAGAGTGAAGTTGAGGTAGGCATCAACCAATGGAGGTGAGGGAAAGAAGAAAAAGGCTGAGAGTTGCAGTGAAATTAGAGATGTTGTTGGACTGGAGTGCATGGAGGGGTCACGTCATGCCTCTAAGAATATATCAAATGTTTTAAAAGGAAATCGTTTCAAAAATACATTTTCACTGCATCATAGTAAATACAATTTAAACATTTTCCCCCATCCAGATGGTGAGAAAGCAGTTTTGAAAAATCACCTTGATCAAAATCCACAAGCACAGTGGAGCACAACAGAGCCCTCCAGAACAAGCAAAGATCCTGTAGAAGATATCAACTCTCCAGAACAGTAAGTAGCATATTGGTGAAAACAGATTAGTGGTAAATGCAGAGAGGAACTGAGAATGTTTTTTTTAACTGGAGAGTTAAGTTTTGATCATGTTTTATCATAGCCCACTTATTGTTAAACATTATTTAGAGCACACAAAAATGAGGAAATGACAGTTTTTGAGTTTACCTGTGCAACCTTAATTTAGGCCAATTGTGCATATGGATTTTGATACTCTTTAATTTTTTGATGTCAATATTTGAAGAACTTTCCACTAACTTGGGGTGCCTCAGTGATTGTTCCCAACTTGGGACACCTAGGGCCTGATTTTTCAGAACACTCCATATGTTCAAAGCACTTTATAAGCACTAACTAACCCTCACAATCCGCTCTTTCCCCTCAACTAAATTTTCCTCAAATACTAGCTTTCCACTAAACATTTCAGTTTCGATGAAATGGCATTTTTCAATGGAAAAACATTTTGTAGAAAATATTTTTACCAGCTTTATTATCAATTATGCAGTCAGCGAACTAGTAGTTATAAAAGAATTGAACTACTGCATTCATCCCAAACAGCTGTTAACACCGAATCCTAATAATAACTGCTTAAATTTCAGTATTGGTAGCTATTTCATTGCTGATCATTTAAGCAGACATATCCACCTAATGTGGCTACATTCCTCAACCATTGCCCATGCCTCATGTCATGCCAGAATTCCCCAAAATCTTCTTCCTAGCTGCCCAAATCTCCAGGTTTCACCTGAATAACATAACTGAAGTCGACATACTTAGATCTACTTACCACGGTGTCTTCACTGTGGTAAGTCAATGGCTGATGCTCCTCCATTGACTTTGCTGCCACTTCACGCTCCAGTGGAGTACTGGAGTTGATGGGAGAGCGCTTGTTGGTCGATTTATCGCGTCTAGAATAGATGTGAGAAATCAACCCCCGCTAACTCAATCACTGTCCGTCAATCTAGCGGGTAATGTAGACAAGCCCTAAGGTTGCATGGTTCTTTGCCTTGGCCCAGTAGCCAGGGTTGACAGTGCAGACCCATAAAGCATTGGCACACATTTTACAAACTGGCTTGTCAGGCCTGATGTTCTTGGTTTGGAATCAGAGTTTTCCTTCTCCTATGTGCACTGCCTACTACAGCTGACAAACTCCACCTGCCTGGTAGAGGCAGAGAGAGGTTAAGTGACTAGCCAAAGGTCACCCAGCAGCCCTATGGCACAGTCAGGGATAGAACCCAGGTCTCATTGCTGTACCCTGCACACTGGACCACACTGGCTCCCTTAAGGCTGCATGTTCCTTATACAGAAAACTGGATCATATTGAAAATTGTAAGGGCAGAGTAAAATATGTTTAATATAAAATAAATTGAATCTAGTATCAACATAAAACAACAGATTTTGATCTGATCATAATATTTGTTTTAACATGCAACTAAACTCACACTTCAAAGCGCTGCCACGGCAGCGCTCCTCCGGCAGCGCTTTGAAGTTTCGAGTGTAGCCATACCCTATGTGTAACGCACACTGAGCAGCCACATCCCTTTTCCACATGCTGGGGAATGCACAGATAGGGTGGCACAGAGCCTTCAGCTCTTTGCCACATGGGAATTCCCCTGTGCAAATTCACTGGTTTCCAGAAGCTTTGGGGCACTACAGCAGCTAAAATGGAGGCAAGGAACTGGTCTAAAATTTCTCTCTGTTTTCCTTTCCAAACTCATGCACTGTGCTGTCTGAAGGGTCTTTTCTTTTCATTTTAAAATAAATGTTTGTGTTAGTGATTCTGTATCACTACATTGCACCTATTTTAGGGAGATGCTATTATTTTTTGTACTTGTAAAGCAGGTTTTGCTATTTAGGTTTCATACCACTGAATGTGTA
Organism: Gopherus flavomarginatus; assembly: GCF_025201925.1. Lineage (NCBI taxonomy): Eukaryota > Metazoa > Chordata > Testudines > Testudinidae > Gopherus > Gopherus flavomarginatus. Next base: position 121,816,881 of record NC_066618.1, on the reverse strand, counting down.
CCTATAGGAGAACCAGAACACTCTTTAGACTCTGGGATTAGGGATCTACAATTTTTTATTTACCTTTTAAGAAGAGACCATTTCTTACCTAACCTTTGTGCTCTCCATAAGTAGAATTGCACTTTGAATGTGTCCATGCTCACTTTTCCAGCTTGAGTTGTGGAGTACGTGTCTTTAAGGTTACTAACACTCAATAATTTGGTAAAAAGTGACGTGAAGGTTGAAGTAGTTAGGGTTGATCTGAACCACTTGTTGGTGAAGCAGTTTAACAATTCACAGCTTTAGCAGCACTCCGTAAGTTCAGCAAATAGACCTCAGGAATGTGTATCTAACATAATTAACTCCAGAGAGCTAGAATTAAAGTCGTTAAATATCTCCTCTTCACGCAAACCTAGGAGACAGTGTGACCATTTACTTTGGAAAATGTCAACTCATTCTTTCTGTAATAACCAAAAATCAATTCACTTCCTTTTATTGTTAGCATGCAACACTTATAGCTCTTCAAGTTCTCAAGCTTTGCAATGTAAAAAGAGGAGTTTTCATTTAAATTACCTCTCAGCATTACCAATATATTTGAATAATTAAAAATCTGACCCTTCATCATAAAGCTGAATACTAACTGAAGGCATGAACTGAATACAAGTTGTAGGCATGTATGAAACTGATCACCACAGAAAGTTCTTCCATTTAAAACTCATGAGTGCTGTTTAGATTAGGTCACTTTAAATCGGAATATTAAAATTATATTTTTCTTGAGTTACTAGGAGTTAAGTCAGTTTTTCTAGAGGGAAGCTGATCTCTGTAAACACAGCTTTAGATCATTTATCATTCTAACTAGTTGTTCATTTACATAGGACTGGAAGGGCATAGGTCAGACTCCAGTCCCCTGCAGTCACAGGCAACCATGTCATATAATCCTGTTCATAGATGTATCAAGTTCCATCTTAAAGCTACTTAGGTTGTTTGTCCCCACAAGTCGCACTGAAGGAGATATCAGGCTAACAAGCCTGTAGTTACCTGGGTCCATCCTATTTTAATTCCCTTTTTAAATATTAGCACAGCATTTGCTTCTTTTCCCCAGTCCTCTGGAACTTCCCCAGTGTCTCAAGAACCGACATTAATGGTTCAGAGAGTGCCTCAGCCAGTTCTTTTAATAATCTTGGGTGCAAGTTAAACATTTTAAAATCTGCTGGACTGGATAACAGTTGTTAACACCCACTCACTCTAGTTACTGATGGGAAAGTATTTCATCGTCATTGTAAGATGTGAATACCTCATCCTTTCAAATATAGAACAGAAATATTTATTGAAGTAGTCGCTGAAAGCAGTGCTGTCACACCAATTTAATTCATAAAGTCATAGGGGATGGGAGAAGCCACAAATGACTAAGAACTTAATAATTTGTTGCTAACAAACTGTGAGTCTTAGTGATGTTTGAACCTGGTGATATTCCAAACAAAAAGAGCTCCAAACCATGCTTGTAGCTCTCTCCGCCACTTCACATTGACTTAAATATTCTAGTCTTCAGTGTGATGTTTGGAGTTATTAGTGTGTGCGCTGGTTGTGTTGAAGTGAGGGAAGGTTTGTGCTGGGAGATTTGTGTTGATTTGTGCAGTTGAGGATGAGAGTTGTGTGATCCTGTGAGATGCTATGTGCATTTGGGGTTATTGTGTGTGGGGGTTGTGTGTTGTGATGGCAAATGAGGGATGTGTGCTGCCATAAAGGGTTGTGTGTGTTTGGGATTATTGTGTGTGGGGGGGGTTGTGTTGTTTTGTGCATGGCTTTGAAGAACTGTGGCAACTGGGCACACAGGTGGGGCAGTTGGGCCAACTAATCCCCCATCTGTGCAGTCTCATCTACACAACTCATGAGACTGCTGTAATAACCTTAGTCCCAGATTTGGACCTTAGCGTCCAAAATATGGGGGTTAGCATGAAAACCTCCAAGCTTAGTTACCAGCTTGGACCTGGTACCTGCTGCCACCACCCAAAAAATTAGAGTGTTTTGGGGCACTCTGGTCCCTCTGAAAAACCTTCCCTGGGGACCCCAAGACCCAAATCCCTTGAGTCTCACAACAAAGGGAAATAATCCTTTTTCCCTTCCCCCCTCCAGGTGCTCCTGGAGAGATACACAGACACAAGCTCTGTGAATCCAAACAGAGTGAATCTCCCTCTCTGTTCCCAATCCTGGAAACAAAAAGTACTTTCCTATTCCCCCAGAGGGAATGCAAAATCAGGCTAGCGATCCAACACACAAATCTCCCCTTGATTTCTTCCTCCCACCAATTCCCTGGTGAGTACAGACTCAATTTCCCTGAAGTAAAGAAAAACTCCAACAGGTCTTAAAAGAAAGCTTTATATAAAAAGAAAGAAAAATAAGTACAAATGTTCTCTCTGTATAGATGATACAACACAGGGTCAATTGCTTAAAAGAATATTGAATAAACAGCCTTATTCAAAAAGAATACAAATCAAAGCACTCCAGCACTTATATTCATGCAAATACCAAAGAAAAGAAACCATATAACTTACTAGCTGATCTCTTTGTCCTTACACTTAGAAACAGAAGACTAGAAAGTAGAACTACTTCTCCAAAGCTCAGAGAAAGCAGGCAGGCAGAAAACAAAGACCTTAGACACTCAATTCCCTCCACCCAAAATTGAAAAAATCCGGTTTCCTGATTGGTCCTCTGGTCAGGTGCTTCAGGTGAAAGAGACATTAACCCTTGGCTATCTGTTTATGACACGCCCCCCAAATTGCAGACAGTGGGGAAGCTCACTGGCGGCGATTTCCTTCTAGAACTTGAAAATAAACAGATTAATACAACACATACACCTTTACATATACTCCTAAGTATATAACTAACAGACTTCTACATTTTAAGAACACTTTTTAACTACTGAATTCTGGGAAACTCTCACGGGAGAGTGCATCAGCAACTTTATTAGAAGCTCCTGTGATGTGTTGAATTTCAAAATCAAAATCTTGGAGAGCTAAACTCCAACGAAGAAGTTTTTTGTTGTTCCCCTTGGCAGTATGAAGCCACTTTAGTGCAGCATGGTCAGTTTGTAGTTGGAACCGCCGTCCCCAAACATATGGGCGTAGCTTTTCCAGGGCGTACACAATGGCATAGCATTCCTTTTCACTGACTGACCAGTGACTTTCCCTCTCAGACAGTTTCTTGCTGAGAAACACGACAGGATGGAAGTTGTGATCTGTTGCTTCCTGCATGAGCACTGCTCCTATACCACGCTCAGATGCATCCGTGGTTACTAGGAATGGCTTGTCAAAGTCCGGGGCCCTGAGCACAGGGTCAGACATGAGCGTTGCCTTAAGTTGGGTAAAGGCCTTTTGACACTCATCAGTCCACTTAACTGCATTTGGCTGGGTCTTTTTGGTCAGGTCGGTCAGTGGGGCAGCGATTTGGCTGTAGTGGGGTACAAATCGCCTGTAGTATCCGGCCAAGCCTAAGAAGGATTGGACCTGCTTCTTGGACCGTGGGACAGGCCACTTTTGGATAGCATCCACCTTGGCCTGTAGGGGGTTTATGGTTCCTCGACCCACCTGGTGCCCCAGGTAAGTCACTCTGTTTTGGCCTATTTGACACTTTTTGGCCTTAACAGTTAGTCCTGCCTGCCTGATGCGCTCAAAGACCTTTTCCAGGTGTAGTAGGTGTTCGGGCCAGGAGTCAGAAAAAATGGCCACATCATCGAGGTAGGCAACTGCAAATTCTCCCAGTCCAGCTAGTAGACCATCTACCAGCCTTTGGAAGGTGGCGGGTGCATTACGAAGGCCAAAAGGAAGGACATTGAATTCATACACCCCCGCATATGTGACGAATGCTGACCTCTCCTTGGCAGGTTCATCTAGCGGTACATGCCAGTACCCCTTGGTTAAGTCTATTGTAGAGATGAACTGGGCCCGTCCCAACTTCTCCAATAGCTCATCGGTGCGTGGCATTGGATAGTTGTCCGGACGAGTTACCGCATTTAGCTTACGGTAGTCCACGCAAAAGCGTATTTCCCCATCTGGTTTGGGTACCAGAACCACTGGAGATGCCCATGCACTGGTAGATGGGCGGATTATACCCATCTGTAGCATGTTCTGGATCTCCCGTTCTATAGCAGCTTGGGCATGAGGAGACACTCGGTAAGGTGGGGTTCTGATTGGGTGAGCATTACCTGTATCAATGGAGTGGTATGCCCGTTCAGTCCGTCCTGGGGTGGCTGAGAACATTGGGGCGAAGCTAGTGCACAGCTCCTTGATTTGTTGCCGCTGCAGACGTTCCAGGGTGGTTGAGAGGTTCACCTCTTCCACGCCACCGTCTTTTTTCCCGTCGTAGTAGACACCGTCAGGCCACTCAGCATCATCTCCCTGGACTGTAAACTGACAAACCTGTAAGTCTCTGGAATAGAAAGGCTTGAGAGAATTAACATGGTACACTTTAGGCTTTAGTGAGGAATTGGGAAATGCTATGAGGTAGTTTACAGCTCCCAGGCGCTCTTGGACCGTGAAGGGCCCTTCCCATGATGCTTCCATCTTATGGGCCTGTTGCGCCTTCAAGACCATAACCTGGTCTCCTACCTTGAAGGACCGATCTCTGGCATGTCTGTCATACCAGGCCTTTTGCTCTTCCTGAGCATCCTTTAGATTCTCTCTAGCAAGGGCTAAAGAGTGTCGGAGGGTGCTTTGTAGGTTGCTTACAAAGTCCAGAATGTTAGTTCCTGGAGAAGGCGTAAACCCCTCCCATTGCTGCTTCACCAACTGTAATGGCCCCTTAACCTCGTGACCATACACAAGTTCAAACGGTGAAAACCCTAAACTGGGATGTGGTACAGCCCTGTAGGCAAACAGTAACTGCTGCAACACTAGGTCCCAATTATTGGAGAATTCGTTGATAAATTTTCGTATCATGGCCCCCAATGTTCCATTGAACCTTTCCACCAGGCCATTGGTTTGATGGTGGTACGGGGTGGCAACCAAGTGATTCACCCCATGAGTTTCCCACAGTTTTTCCATGGTCCCTGCCAGGAAATTAGACCCTGAATCTGTAAGGATGTCAGAGGGCCAACCTACCCTGGCAAAGATGTCTGTTAGGGCCAGGCACACAGTGTTAGCCCTGGTGTTGCCTAGAGCGACTGCTTCTGGCCATCGGGTAGCAAAGTCCACTAAAGTCAGTACGTACTGCTTTCCTCTGGGCGTCTTTTTTGGGAAAGGGCCCAGAATATCCACAGCTACTCGCTGAAATGGGACCTCAATTATGGGGAGTGGCTGGAGAGGGGCCTTGACCTGGTCTTGAGGCTTACCCACTCTTTGGCATACCTCACAAGACCGGACATACTTGGCAACGTCCTTGCCCATCCCCTCCCAGTGGAAGGACTTCCCCAACCGGTCCTTGGTTCTGTTCACCCCAGCATGGCCACTGGGATGATCATGGGCTAAGCTTAAGAGCTTCCCCCGGTACTTAGTTGGAACCACCAACTGTTTTTGCGGCTGCCATTCTTCCCGGTGTCCACCAGAAAGAATTTCCTTGTACAAAAGTCCTTGGTCTATAACAAACCGGGATCGATTAGAAGAGCTGAGAGGCGGTGGGGTGCTCCGTGCCGCTGCCCAAGCTTTCTGAAGGCTGTCATCCGCTTCCTGCTCAGCCTGGAACTGTTCCCTTGAGGCTGGGGTCACCAGTTCTTCCTCAGACTGTGGACTTGGGCTTGGTCCCTCTGGAAGCGATGTAGGTGATGGGGTTGTTTCCGTTGCTGGTGTACCGCTCTCCGCTGGTGCACCTGAGGGTATTTCAGGCTCTGGCTGAGCCTTTTGGGTATGGCTGTCTTGTGCTTCTGCCAGTTCTGGCTCGCTGGCGCCCTCTGGCGTTGAGTTTGAAGATGGGGTTGCACTTGCTGGTGCTGGTTGCTGTTCCAGTTCCGGGCCTGGGACTGGAGATGCTGTGGCTGTTTCAGTGGTAGGCATGGAATCCGGGTCCTCTACCTCTGTCTGGGTCTCTGGTAACACAGACGGGGCCTCTGTGGACGGTTCAGGAACAGGAATGGGTCTGGAAGCTTGCCTGGTTTGGCTACGTGTAACCATTCCCACTCTCTTGGCCCGCCTCACCTGGTTGGCCAAGTCTTCCCCCAGTAGCATGGGGATAGGATAATTGTCATAGACTGCAAAAGTCCACATTCCTGACCAGCCTTTGTACTGGACAGGCAGTTGAGCTGTAGGCAAGTCTACAGCTTGTGACATGAAGGGGTAAATTGTAACTTTGGCCTTTGGGTTGATGAATTTGGGGTCAACGAAGGATTGGTGGATAGCTGACACTTGTGCCCCCGTGTCTCTCCACGCAGTAACCTTCTTTCCGCCCACTCTCAAATTTTCCCTTCGCTCCAAGGGTATTTGAGAGGCATCCGGGCCTGGGGATCTTGGGTGTGATGGTGGTGTAATGAATTGCACTCGCATGGTGTTCTTGGGACACTTGGCCTTGATATGTCCCAGTTCATTACACTTAAAGCATCTTCCATCTGATGGGTCACTGGGCCGAGGTGAGTTACTGGAGACTGGTGAGGTTGAAGGGTAGGGTATCTGTGGCTTTACTTGGGTGGTATGTGGGGTCTTTGGCTGTCCTCGGTTGTAGGGTTTATGGTCTGTGTGCCCCCTGGGGTAATCGTTCCCCTTGACAGTAGCTTTCTTGCTTTCTGCCAGTTCCATCCATTTGGCTCCAATCTCCCCCGCCTCAGCGATATTCTTGGGGTTTCCATCTTGTATGTACCGTGTGATGTCTTCAGGAACACCATCCAAGAACTGCTCCATTTGTATGAGGAGGTTCAGTTCTTCCAAGGTTTGAATGTTGTTTCCTGTTAGCCAGGCCTCATAGTTTTTTGCAATGTAGTAGGCGTGTTTGGGAAATGACACCTCTGGTTTCCACTTTTGGGTTCTGAAGCGCCGACGGGCATGATCTGGGGTTATCCCCATCCTGTATCTGGCCTTGGTTAGAAAAAGTTTATAGTCATTCATTTGGTGCTTAGGCATTTCAGCTGCCACCTCTGCTAAAGGTCCACTGAGCTGTGACCTCAATTCTACCATGTACTGGTCTTCGGGAATGCTGTACCCAAGACAGGCTCTTTCAAAATTTTCCAAGAAGGCCTCGGTGTCATCACCTGCCTTGTAGGTGGGAAATTTCCTGTGCTGTGGAGCAATATTTGGCACCGGGTTGTTAGGGTTGGCTGGCACATGCAGCCCAGCTTTTGCCAATTCCAGTTCATGTTTTCTCTGTTTTTCCTTCTCTTCATTCTCTTTTTGTTGTTTTTCCATTTCTTTTTGTTGTTTTTCCATTTCTTTTTGGTGCTTTTCCATTTCTCGGCGGTGGGCCACCTCTTCTTCTTCTAGTTTTCTTTTGTGTGCTGCCTCTTGGGCCGCCTGTTCTCTTTGGAAGGCTGCCAGTTTGATGCTTTCTTCCTTTTCTTTCATCTCCATCTGTCGCCTGTGTTCAGCTTCTTTGATTTGTTCTTCGGCGTCAATTTTTGCCTTAGAAGTCATGGTTCCTGTTTTCTTGCGTTGGGGTGCCCTCCGGTGTTTATCTTCTGAACTGCAGGTTCTCTGTTGCCTCCTGAAGTCTGCCTAGCAACAGTGCTTTTTTCCCTTTCTCTCTCTAGCTAATGTTCAATGAAGGGAAACCAGAAAAACCACTTTATTTGCATGCATATAAGTGCCGGTACTTGCCTCCTAATGGGAGGGCTATTGCATGACAAAAGACCCTCAACAGTTTCTTAACGGCTTCTCGCTTAACATGCAAGCCACAAACTGCGAGAGAGAGCAGAAAAAAAAAAAATTCTCTCTGGTTCCCTTTTAAAACCAACTGCTTCTCTCTGCTAAAAAGCCCTTAGCAGAGAAAAGAAAAATATAATATTTCTACTGGCTTCTGGATTCTGTATCCCACCCCTGCCACCATGTAATAACCTTAGTCCCAGATTTGGACCTTAGCGTCCAAAATATGGGGGTTAGCATGAAAACCTCCAAGCTTAGTTACCAGCTTGGACCTGGTACCTGCTGCCACCACCCAAAAAATTAGAGTGTTTTGGGGCACTCTGGTCCCTCTGAAAAACCTTCCCTGGGGACCCCAAGACCCAAATCCCTTGAGTCTCACAACAAAGGGAAATAATCCTTTTTCCCTTCCCCCCTCCAGGTGCTCCTGGAGAGATACACAGACACAAGCTCTGTGAATCCAAACAGAGTGAATCTCCCTCTCTGTTCCCAATCCTGGAAACAAAAAGTACTTTCCTATTCCCCCAGAGGGAATGCAAAATCAGGCTAGCGATCCAACACACAAATCTCCCCTTGATTTCTTCCTCCCACCAATTCCCTGGTGAGTATAGACTCAATTTCCCTGAAGTAAAGAAAAACTCCAACAGGTCTTAAAAGAAAGCTTTATATAAAAAGAAAGAAAAATAAGTACAAATGTTCTCTCTGTATAGATGATACAACACAGGGTCAATTGCTTAAAAGAATATTGAATAAACAGCCTTATTCAAAAAGAATACAAATCAAAGCACTCCAGCACTTATATTCATGCAAATACCAAAGAAAAGAAACCATATAACTTACTAGCTGATCTCTTTGTCCTTACACTTAGAAACAGAAGACTAGAAAGTAGAACTACTTCTCCAAAGCTCAGAGAAAGCAGGCAGGCAGAAAACAAAGACCTTAGACACTCAATTCCCTCCACCCAAAGTTGAAAAAATCCGGTTTCCTGATTGGTCCTCTGGTCAGGTGCTTCAGGTGAAAGAGACATTAACCCTTAGCTATCTGTTTATGACAACTGCTGCATGCAAATTAGCTGTAGAGTAAGGGAGATGATTGGCTGAGTTACCTCCAATATCACAATGGTTTCGATGGACTCTTGGCATGTCACAGTTGCATGTGTTACTGAAATCTCCTCTGTATTATAATTCTTAAAGTCAAAATAGCTGAGAACTTAAACATTGGATGGGAACAGCCTGTGAAAATCAGTGATGATTCAACCTGGTGACAGTATGAGCACAGAGTTCTCAGCCATGCTTGTAGCTGTCTCCATTGCCTCACACTGACTCAGACATTCTAGGCTTTTGCATGACACACAGAATGACAATCCTGGAATATTTTTATATAGATGCTTCTTCCTTCTTCACATCATGATTGACAGTTTTACCATCCTTATCTAGTATTGGACCTACACTATTGCTAGAATTTCACTTGTTCCCGATAAATTTAAAGAATATATTTCCATACAGAAGTGAAAAACCATCTATGTTCTATTCCCCATACCCGGGGCACTAGAACAGGGAGGCTGGGGGGCCAGAGCTATGTCCATAAGGGCAAGCAACAGGGGGTGGGGCAGAGAGGAGTGATTGGGGGGGGTCTTGAGGGCAAGAGGTGGTGTGGGAGCAGGAGTTCGGGGGGGAAAGGGCAGTGCGGGGGAGGGCCTCGGGGGATGGCGTGGCACAGGGGGCAGGACCACGGTTCAGGCACCTGTGGCCGCCCCCCCGCACACACTTTTAGGGCACTTCCACCGCTCCTGCCCCATCCAATGCCCTGACTTGTAGCTGCTCTGTTTGCCAAACTCCAATTGACTTCAGTTTGAATTGTACTCCTGAAACAGCTTACATTATCATTCATTTTGGCTAGCTTTAGCAATGACAGGGATTTGCAATATAATCTATAGATAATAAAATACTAAACTCTCCTACACCAATACCTGGTTAGCCCTACATTTTCAAAATGTCCACTAATTTTGGAATCTCAATTTTTATGTAGCCATCTTGAGGTACCTCATGAGCAGTCATCATGGAAGGCTATGGTCACAAGATGTAGGTAGGGAAAAGCAATGCAGGTTGAATACAATTCCATACAGAGTAACTAACTCTAGAAGTTGAACTTTCACCTCCTCTTTAGACATTTTGCCCTTGCAAACTATGAGCTAGATATTTTTTTTAAGACAGAGTTTTTGTATAAACTGTTATGTTTAATCCAATCCTCTTATCAGAGGCTACCCCGCTGGAAACAAAGTTTTCAAGTTAAAGTAAATTTTAAGTACAGTTAAAGCAAAATTGCCACCCACTGCAGCCAGCATTGATGTAGTCAAACATGCTTTATTTGTGGCATGGCTGACATTTAAATGGGTGAAAAATCCCATTCAGTCTATTATGCAACTGAATTCTCTTGGAATAGCTTCAAATAGCTCTTTAAAGAAGAGCTTGTGATAGTCAAAGTAAGCAGTTTCACTGGTGGGAAAATAAGCTTTGGCAATTCTCCGTTTGACCCGGTACCATAAACACAATTAAAAAGTGCAACATCAAACTAATAAGGATTCAGCACATGGACTCAGCAAACATGCCATCTTTGCACTCCTTGGGAACGGGCATGATTCAATTGATACCACCAAAATAGTGTGACGGAGTAGCAGAGTAACAATCAGCGGATTTGATTTAATCCACTAGATGTAATGCCATCAGTAGCATGATAAACAGTGTATATTTGTATTTCACCAAACATTTCAAACATTGAAAGGAAATCTGCAGAGCCCTGAAATGTAAAGTTGAGTCTATCTGTCCAGGGTGTTGCAATTTGCAATCACTTACACCCCCTATGTTTGTCTGATATACTGCAGCACAGGGATGCAGAATCTGAACAAAGCCAACAATTTTAAGTTCTCCATAGTAACTAATTTTTGGTTCATGAGCAGAGCAATGGGTGACAAGTAATCTATCTCCATTTGACAGCATAATGTACAAACAACAAATGCAGATCTATTCGAATAAGAAAGATCATCAACAAGCAAACATTCAAGCATATTTTTTTTTCAAACGACTTATCCATTTGGGAAGGCTATAGGCTGCGAATGAGAAGTGCTATAGTTGTACTGGTAAAATTTCCCATGTAGACACTCATATTCTGGTATAACTGTGCTTTTTTCCAGTTTAGCTTATATTGCTTTGCAATCAGTTTAAGCTAAAACAAAAAAAAGCACTCTTAGTCTGTACCAAGAATGTCCACATGGAACTTATACCAGTATAACTATAGCAGTTTAGCAATACCAGAATAATTATACTAGTATAAATGGGAAAATCTCCCATGTAGACAGCCCTGAGTAAATTCTGGTTCTTGTGAAAGGTGCTAAATTGACAGCCCTGGAAACTGAAGACCTCAGTTTATCCACAGTGCAGAAAGAGCACAGGCAGAGACATGTGCAGTGGCTGAAACTTCACCTGGGAGAAACGAGCTCTCTGTCCTGTCTCTTCTGTCCACAGCCCTGCCCCACCCCCCGCTGACTCACCACTCACCTCCTCACCCCCCTGAGACCTCCCTCTCCGCTCACTTCCTCACCTCTCCCTGCAGACCCTTTCCCCGCCCACCATGAGACCCTCCTGTGCAGCTGGCTCACCGCTTGACTCCTCACCCTGCTTCTGCCCCCGTGACACTCTCTCCCCATTTCACCTTAGGGTACTAATAACATTCCCCAAGGGAACTGAACAGGCAACAGGTATAGCTCAGTTACCAGATAGATTCTCCGCTGCGCAGCAGGGAGTTCAGTGTATGCTGTATAGAGAGAGATGAAAAGCCAGGTTACCTGTGCCAAACTGAAGCCTAATCTCTCCTTTTGAAAGTCATTGACAGTCTGCATTAAGGCCAGGGCTGGCTCCAGCATTTTTGCCGCCCCAAGCAGCCAAAAAAACAAGCTCTACTACCTCCGTTTCATTCTTCAGTGGCAATTCGGTGGCAGGTCCTTCACTCCGGGAGGGAGTGAGGGACCCGCTGTTGAATTGCCGCTGAAGACCCGGACGTGCTGCCCCTCTCCATTGGCTGCCCTAAGCACCTGCTTGCTGTGCTGGTGCCTGGAGCCGGCCCTGATTAAGGCAGTAATTTAATCACCTTTCTTACACAGAGTTCCCTGCTGGACCTGTTTACTTCAGTTGGGTTTGAATAAAATGACTAGATCAAGAAATAAACTCACTGGCTATGTCAGCTCCTCCTTGAGCCAGGTTAGCAGTTACTGCTTCTGGGTACAGAGAATAACTGAAGGGTCCTCAACTGGAAACTGTTTTTAACCCCAGTAACACATTTTCCTACACTATTAAAGCCAGCTGAATGTGGCCAAAGGCCTCCTGGGCACTGGCAAATGCCTGTTACATGGCTTCATTACCACTTTAATGGCTCTTTAACAGTTTCAGTGATCTGCTACTAGGTCTCTGGAAGGCTTTTTCACTTGTGTAAAGTTACTCAGGGATCCCCTCCCCTCGCCTCCTCACTCCCCCGACTGCCACTGACTCCCCACTCGCATTCTTACACACACACATACACACACACCGCCCCCCGCAAGAGCAGGGGGTGAGGAGAGATGCAGCTGGCAACTGTGGGGACTTCCGAGGGCGGAAGGAGATGGGCTGGAGGAGAGCAGGAAGATTCACCCCAGGCAGCAGCAGCAAGCCATGGGAGCCTTGGGGAAGGGTCACAGCAGGGAGGGGAAGAGGTGGGAGGGGGGCACCACAGCCCATGTGTCGGGCAGCAGGGACAGCTGTGCTGAGGAGGCAACACCTCCCCTTGCCTATTATATCTGCCGCCCATGCACAGAGATAATGGAAGTTTCCACAAAGCAGTCTGCTAGTATGGCTCGACTCTGTTCTGGAAGGACTTCCTCCTTCAGGGAGGAGAGATTAGTTCAGACTCCATGCTCTCACTCTTCAGCATCTCGCTTAAGACTACCATTTATGATGGTGGGATCTTGTGATGTGAAAACCAGCCCACTAGGAAAATTGAGTGCCTAAAGTTAAGCTCCAAATAGACAGTTAGGCTTGATTTTTTATGACGGCTGAGCCACCACAGCTTCCATTGACTTCACTGGGCTTTGAGGGGTGCTCAGCATGTCCCTGGATTGGACCCAAACTGCAAAGGTAGACAAACTCTACAGAAAGATGCAAAGTGACCCATGGGTTCCTTCCACACCTCTGTATGCACTTATTTGCTTTAAATGGATTTGAAAAACTGACTTCTTTAATTCTAATCTTTTTGAACTAAAAATACACATAGATTGGACCTCATTCGTTCAGTTTCTGTTCTGTCTAGTTATCCAACCTTCAGAATGGTGGTAAATCAGCCTGTGAGTGTGCTCTGTTAGCTAGTTCATCCTCATTGCAAGCTAAAGGTTTTTTCCAAACATCAGCAATCTAACATTTAATCTCAAAATAGCTGGGAATTTTAGACAGTTGTGAGATACTTGAAACAAGCCATTAGACTCTCCTGTCTTGTCTAGTCTGTCAAAAAAAAACTCCCAAAAGGGAAGTTGGTAACAGCAGTGGTATATCTCAACAGCAGCAAATGTAATGTTCTTGGTATTAACCCTCTCTGTAATAGCAGAAGTCAGAGAAAACATTCTTACAGAAACCTGCAGAGACATCAAGCATTTGATATATTCAATTTTCCTCTTCTGCTAACATCTCTTTTTTCCCTCTCTCTACAGTATACAACGCCGATTATCTTTACAACTGCCCATTCTTCACCATGCCTATTTGCCATCCATAGGAGGAGTTGACGCTAGCTGTGCCAGTCCATGTGTAAGCCCCAGTGCCAGTCCTCGGCACAGACACGTGCCACCATCTTTTCGAGTGATGGTTTCTGGCCTGTAGAAATGGGAGATCAGAGCTTCCTGAACTGCTTTTAAGTTCTTAATGACTGGACTGAACATCAGACGTAGAACTCTGCTATAAACATACTATTTGCTCTTACCACACAGAGGAACTAGTGCTAAGGCCATCATCATGGGAGTACCAGTGTAACTCATGTGGAAAGACGAGAGCAAGAGATACCTAGAGTTTGATCTGTAGCCTTATTCATGGAGCTTTTATTTCTTCACAAAGAAGTCATTGAAAATATTTCTTCCCAAATTTCTACTAGCAACAAGGAGGCTGGGAAATACGAATCTTGCAAAAAATGAGACAATTAAAAAAAAACAAACCACTCAACTGTCACTGTTACACGGCTGCTGAAAACATGGAACTATATGCTGTCCGTGTAAGAAAAATAAAATGGTAGAGCTATAACATTTATTGAAATAGATACACTTCGTTTTACAAAAGTTGTGTTAAATTGTTGGAAGCATTCTGCACTGGTTAGTCTTGCTTGTTTTCATTTCAGAGAGGATTTTCAGTGGGAAGGGGGGATTTTGAGAAATGATTCCTGAAGTGTGATTTAGACTCTGTGTTGCTAATAGCAGGGTCCCCTTGTAACTAAAAACTATACATAGGGCAGAAGCAGAGGTTGTAGCAACAGCCCTGAGGCGTTACCAGCCACAGAGTTGCTGTTCTGAGTCAGAACTGTTTACAGTTCTCCAGGGATTAGCTGTGGTGTTTGCCAGGTTCCCATGCTGACCATCAGGGACTTCATTTTGACAGAGTTTCTTCCTCTCTTTCAAAATAAACACAACCAACCGTAATATACAAAACTGGCAGAAAAAGTCCTAGGGCTGCTAACTCAAGAAGCTGAGGATGGATGGGTAGTAAAGTTTTAATGTCACAGGATGAATTGATTTTTACAGTTTGTTTGAATTATGCCACACATAATTACAATCATATTAATTTAGTACACGGGGTGGGTGGGGGAGCAGGGCACAGCACCTCGCGACTGCAGGCAAATTCTGCAGAGTGCATAGACAATAATATACACTACCTTTGCTTGGTACCTGCGTGTGTGACAGTTGTAACTGGTAATAGATGGTATAAACCAAGTTTGCCCATAGAATATTTTGTTTGAATATGAAAAATAAAGGTGTGGGAAAAGCATGAATTTTAATCTCTCTGTTGATAGGGGCTGATCGTTTTTCATATTTGAGCACATACCTTAGCTGCACACCCCTAAGCAAAGTTATTCTAAGGTATTATAATTGTAAGATGTTCTAGCTCAGTGGGTCTCAAACTTTTTTACTGGCAACCCCTTTCATACAGCATGCCTCTGAGTGCGACCCCCCTAATAAATGAAACACACTTTTTTATATATTTAACACCATTATAAATGCTGGAGATAAGCGGGGTTTGGGGTGGAGGTTGACAGCTCACGACACCCCATGTAATAACCTACAACCCCCTGAGGGGTGCCAACCCCGAGTTTTAGAACCCCTGGTCTAGCTGAACCAATCTTAGAGACATTCTCATGGACTATAAGTGAGGCCTAATCCTAGCCTATTCCCCAGTGTATTGGCAGTGTGATGTATCACAGCCTCGTCAGTTGTTAAGACCAGTGATTTTCTTAAACCAAATAAAAATATTGTCTAGCTAAAAATAGCAGTGGTGCCTCAGGATGCACTCAGTGTCCTTAGGGTGACCAGACAGCAAGTGTGAAAAATCGGGACAGAGCGTGGGGGGTAATAGGCGCCTATATAAGACAAAGCCCTAAATATTGGGGCTATGCCTATAAAATTGAGACATCTGGTCATCCTAAGTGTCTTTAACCAATGCCTGCCCACCTCACACATTCTGAAGTGAATATTCCACAAATGCTCCCAGACCAGAGATGACTAAAGAGCAGCTTTCAGTATCTGCACAGTGGAGGAGGCTCATTAACAGAGGGACTTAATTGCAGCTTTGACAAATAAGCAAAAATCTTCACTACGTAGCCAAAAATAACCATAAATATAAATCTTCCAGTGGGAGCATCACAAAATATTTCACTTGGCACATACAGTAGGAGAGATTATGGAGGTACCTGTAGCTTTCAGAACAAAAACATGTAAGTATAACACAGGTAAAATAGAATTCATGACTCTGTTTAAGCATTGATGTTGTCACTCAATGTGTGTTAACAGTATTCTCTTGCTTTATTAATTTAATCAGAGCCTGGTTTATTTTTAAAGGAATCTGTTAATTTGTAAACGAGAAAAGGACAATATTGTATATAATGTATACACAAACATCGCTGTAGAAATATTAATCCAACATAGCAGGAAAAACTCAAAAGTATTGGCCTGATGGAGGTGAGTGTGTGTGTGTCTGTAACGTTGTGAATACCGACTGTGTGCCGTTTATTAGGTTTAAACCATGCAGTACATTCTTTGTCTCAATGATACTGTAGTTTCTTCCATGACATTTTTTTTAATTTCCTGCAGCATAACCAGACCCACTAAGTGAATATAGCTATTTAATGTTTCTGTTCTTTTATACTGCAGCAAAACAGTACTGTAAATTTATGAAGAGACTGTGCCCCAATGGCATTTTCCAATGATGTTAGTGCACAAATGCTTTAAACTAGACTGGAACTGCCAGAAGAAAATGTAAATGAAAAATTTCTTGTATACCCTTATACTGCATGAGATCAATTTTTAAAAAATTGTTGCAAATCTGTTTTTATGAATAAAATATAGAAAATCTAACTTTGTGTAGCTTGATGAGTCCATTGCCTCCCATCCCTAAAGGAGCAGCAAACCAAACTCTGGAGAAGGAGGGAATCACAACACAATACATCTTTGTAATAATCCAGAAGATTAAAAATGCACACTAATAGTCTAACTGAGTGCACGTGTACCAAGATACAATAGACCTGCTTGCTTCAGCCCTGGTTGTAACTATGCCTGAAGTTTAGAACCTTGTCTATATCCCTCTCACAAACCTTTCTTTGGAATGTCCACCAAAGAGACTAGAAACTGTGAGGGACCAATTTAGACATTCTAAACAGTTACATCTGTACCCCCCAAAGAGATTATCAGGGTTCCTGGGGCTTGGTGTGCATGAAACTCAGGGGGAAGCACTGTCCCTGGGAGGAAGGGGGACCAAGGGCAGACTCAGAGTCGGCTAAGCAACCCAGAAGGGGAGAGGAGAGTCACTGTTTAGAGCCAAGGAGGCTGGCAGGGCACCTGCTCAGAAGAGGGGCCATGTCTGAGAGAAAGAAGGGGACAGAGTCAAATGATAGAAAAGGGAAAGCCCAGAAAAAAGAGCTAATCTGACTAACACTAAGTGAGATGCCATCCCCTGGGAGCCCTGGAGGAGGGGAAAGACATTTTGGAGCAGTCTGGAGCCAGCCACAGAAAGGGCAGGACTGACTGTGTGGTGAGCTGGTGAGTCCCAGGCTGGCATGCAGGGTCCCCCTGAGAACTGGCCTCTGGGACTCTGGAAGCAGGATCCCTCAGCTTGGCCCTTTCCCTCTCCAAAGTGACTAGGGTTGCCAACTTTCTAATGTCTGAAAAACAGACACTACAGCAGAAGCACTGGAACCTCCCCACACTTTGGCTTCACCTCTTCCCCCGAGGCCCCACCCCAGCTTCACCTTTTCCTACAACTAAATTTATTCAGACTAGAAGGCAAGCAAACCTACCTAGGTAATAAAACTGTGGCAATTTCTGCTTCAAGCTGGTTTTAAGCAGAATCTAAAATTGTTTCATGAAAGCATGTGTTAAACCTCTCTGCCCCTTCGTGCACAGGCAATAGAGTTCATGTTTTAAACTGGGTTCTTCTGTTGGCTGGGCTACCCCATGTGTTTTCAGGGTGCATAGTAAGCCAAGGCGGGGGGGAGGGGAGTAACCAAGACAGCATGTTTATGTGGCAATGGGGAGAATCTTCAAGCCAGTGTACTGAGTGATTTATAAACCAAGATGATAGGAGACTGATAGCAAAAAATAGGTTTCCTGGCAAATACCATTCTGATTGAGCTTGGGTCATATAGACCAAATGGTAAAAAAAGAATGCACACAGAAAGGGGTAAAGCATTCTGGTTAAATGGGAACTCAGTGTAGAATACAGCCAAAGCACCGCTGGTACGAGAAACTCAGGCAGATAATACTGCAGGGCTCCAGCAGTGGGGCTCGGGCAGTGCTTTAAAGGGCTCAGAGCTCTGGCTGCTGCAGGGAGCCCTGGGCCCTTTAGATCACCATCAGAGCCCTGCCGCTGCTACCCTGCCACTACCCCGATATAACACAGTTTCACCTATAACGCGGTAAGACTTTTTGGCTCCCGAGGGTAGAGGGGTATGTCATTCGGCTGCGTCAGTTCAACTTGAACTGGATGGGCATGCTGCTGCAGAGCCCAGGAGTGATAATGGAAGAGATAGGAAGCAGCAGAAGGGCACGAGCAGGACAAGCGACCCAGGACAGTGACCTGGAAGACACTACAGGAATGAAGGAGCAATTCCAGTGTGTTGCACCAGCACCAGCTCCTTATTTGTAATTCTGTAAGGAAACTAATACTGAGTCAAATTTACTCAAAGGCAATTCTTGTCAGAGGGCACAGCTGAGTCCATTCTGCAAGGTGGCAGCTACCTCCCCTCTCCTAGGAATCCCACAGTCCACCAACAGAGTCGCCAAAGGTAGCACCACCGGCTGGGATGTGAAGGTATGTCTACCCTATGGGATTATTCCGATTTTACATAAACCGGTTTTGTAAAACAGATTCTATAAAGTTGAGTGCACGCGGCCACGCTAAGCACATTAATTCGGCAGTGTGCGTCCACATACCGAGGCTAGCGTCGATTTCCAGAGTGTTGCACTGTGGGTAGCTATCCCATAGCTATCCCATAGTTCCCGCAGTCTCCCCCGCCCATTGGAATTCTGGGTTGAGATCCCAGTGCAAAAACAGTGTCGTGGGTGATTCTGGGTAAATGTCGTCACTCAAGCCTTTCTCCGTGAAAGCAACGGCAGACAATCATTTCGCACCATTTTTCCCTGGATTGCCCTAGCAGACGCCATAGCATGGCAACCATGAAGCCCGTTTTGCCTTTTGTCACTGTCACCATATGTGGTGCTGCTGACAGACGCAATACTGCAGTGCTACACAGCAGCATTCATTTGCCTTTGCAAGGTAGCAGATGGTTACCATCCCTATTGCACTGTCTGCCATGCCATTGTAAACTGGCGATGAGATGACAGTTATCAGTTGTTCTGTACCGTTTGCTGCGGTCATGGGTGCTCCTGGCTGGCCTCGCTGAGGCTGGCCGGGGGTGCATGGACAAAAATAGGAATGACTCCCCAGGTCGTTCCCTTCGTTATGTTTTGTCTAAAAATAGAGTCAGTCCTGCCTAGAATAGGGGGCAAGTGTACTAGAGAACCAGAGAGCACAGCCGCTCCGTGTCAGAGCCCCAGAAATCCTGCAGAAATGATGAGCTGCATGCCATTCTAGGGGGTGCCCCTGCAACAACCCCACCCGTTCCTTCTCTCCTCTCCCAACCCTCCTGGGCTACCGTGGCAGTGTCCCCCCATTTGTGTGATGAAGTAATAAAGAATGCAGGAATAAGAAACACTGACTTTTTAGTGAGATAAAATGAGAGGGAGGCAGTCTCCAGCTGCTATGATAGTCCAGACATTACAGAATCTTTTCTTTAGATATGAAGGGTGAGGGGTGATAAAGCTCAGTCTCCAGCTGCTATGATAGTCCAGGCATTACAGAATCTTTTCTTTAGACATGAAAGGTGGGGGCTTATAAAGCTCAGTCTCCAGTTGCTATGATGAGAACGGTTACCAGCTGTTCTGTACCACCTGCCAGGAATGACCGGGAGTGTAGCAGAGTGGATCTCTGCTCCAGCCCTGAAGGGGTTAAAACAGCCCCTGGATAAGGGCTGGGGCTGGAGAAAGCAGCCTTTTAAGCTGGGCTGATTGGGGAAGTGGCAGCAGCTGGGGCCACGCCCCAAACTGAGCAACAGGCCCTTATATAAGGGCAGATAAGCCAGGAGTCCAGACAGTCTCTCTCTGAATACAGAAAGAGAAGGGCCTGGCTGCAGGGAACCAAATAAGGTACCTAGGGTGAAGCAGGGCTGGGGAAAGGCAGAGGAGCTGGGGAACTCCTGCCTGGAAAGCCCCAGGCTGCAGCCCAGCAGAAGGCTAAGAGGTACTGGGCATTGCAGGGTGCAACTCAGGGGTAGGCCAAGGCAGCAGGTCCAACCCCCTTTGCCGATGATGAGAGGCTAATACTGCAGTCTGCTCCAGGGCGTGGGGCTAGCCAATGACTGGGCAGTTACCAAGACATTGAGGCAAAGTGGGGATAGAGGGTAGGGGGTTCCCAGGGAGGGGAAACCCCTAAGAAAGAGGAAGGGGTTACTGCCAGGGGGCAGAACCCCACATAAAAGGGGCACCAGGGTCCAGGGAGGGACACTGGACCAGTAGCTGAAAGGTGGATCACTGGCCTGCAGGGGGTGCTCCGAGCTGGAATTTGAGCTAATTCCCAAAGCGACCAGTAGGAGGTGCCGTGGGGGTGAGTCGTGCCTGGTTACAGGGAGTCATTCCCATTTTTACCCAGGCGCCTCCCGGCCAACCTCACCGAGGCCAGCCAGGAGCATTCACGGGCTGATGATGATGGCAGGTGGTACAATATGACTGCTATCCACCGGGATGGGGATGCTGGTGTTCAGCGCTGCAGCACCCCATCTACCAGCAGAATGCAGCAGGGTGACATTGAAAAAAGGCGAGAAATGGTTTTTTTTCCCTTTGCTTTTTTTGGGAGGGAAGGGTGTAAATTGACGACATATACCCTGAAACACTCGGGAAAATGTTTTTGACTCTTCAGGCATTGAGAGCTCAACCAAGAATGCAAATCCTTTTCAGAGACTGCAGGGATTGTGGGATAGCTGGAGTCCTCAGTCCCCCCTCCCTCCCTCCATGAGCATCCATTTGATTCTTTGGCTTTCCGTTATGCTTGTCACACAGCACTGTGCTGTGGCCTCTGTCTATCATAGCCTGGAGATTTTTTTCAAATGCTTTGTCATTTCGTCTTCGGTAACGGAGCTCTGATAGAACAGATTTGTCTCCCCGTACAGTGATCAGATCTAGTATCTCCCGTACGGTCCATGCTGGAGCTCTTCTTGGATTTGGGACTGCATCGCCACCCGTGCTGATCAGAGCTCCATGCTGGGCAAACAGGAAATGAAATTCAAAAGTTCGTGAGGCTTTTCCTGTCTACCTGGCCAGTGCATCCGAGTTCAGATTGCTTTCCAGAGCGGTCACAATGGTGCACTGTGAGATACCACCCGGAGGCCAATACCGTCGATTTGTGGCCACACTAACCCTAATCTGACATGGCAATACCGATTTCAGTGCTGCTACTCATGTCAGGGAGGAGTATAGAAACTGGTTTAAAGAGCCCTTTATATCGATATAAAGGGCCTCATTGTGTGTATGGGTGCAGGGTTAAATTGGTTTAACGCTGCTAAATTCGGTTTAAACGCATAGTGTAGACCAGGCCTCAGATGCAAAAGGGAGCTAGGCATGCAGTGATTCAGCACACCCAAAGAGCTTCCAGGCCCAGGTCTCACATGGCATGGCTGCCAGAATGTGACACTGCTTCCTTGTGTCTAGCGGTGGCTGGTGCCCAAAATATGCCCTGCAGTAGGGCTGCAGGTAGCACGCTGCTGCACCCCGGCACCTTGGCAAATTATGTTTTCAAACTGGGAAGCTAGGCAAGGTGCTGCTGGGAACCATATTGGTGGGAATAAGGCGGGTTGATGAGGAAGCAGGAGGAACAAGAGCTGCCTTCTCCCATCCCTTTTCTGACTGAAAGACAGGGACACTATATAGTGAAGGCCAAGCCAGGAGCAAACTGATTATCCCTGTTAGCCCTTCACTGTTCACCCCCCAGGCCCAACCTCCCCACCCCCCAACATACTCATTGCCAGTTCACCTATAGCTTCATTCACCATTTGACCCCCATTCTCTCCTGTACAAAATCCAACCCCCTCCCTCAACCTCCCCAAGGCCTCTGAGCATCCATCAACCCAACTTGCTCATAAACTGCCATCCCCCTCCCCACCGTGCACACACAGACACAAACCCTGAGCCCCAGGCTGAGAGCCCTGCCTCTTCCTACTTAGCCTGCGCCCACAGCTCAGAGCCACTCTGGAGCTCAAGACCCTTTCCCATACAAAGCCAATATCAGCCTCCCCTCCCCACAGAGCAAACAAAAGTGTTCAGAAAGCCCATCCCTGGGCTCAGAAAACATCCTCCTCCTTCCTCACCCCACCCCCACCAAGCTCAGCAGCCTCCCTTAACCCTCAGGCCAGAAATCTCTACTAACTGCTGTTGGAGCTAGAGAAACAGAAAGGAAAGTCTGTGGGCGCAACAAGCAGGAAATGTGCATGTGTCTGACGGCTGCTGAGCTGAATTAATCCTGCAGAAGCATGTATGTCCCAGGCAGCACCTCCTCCCTCAGAAGACCCTCAGTGTATGTGCTGGAGGGCTAGGAAACCCCCAATGACAGCAGTTGATACCGTACCCTGCAGCACATTTAGCCACACTCCACAGTATTTACAGTGGGCAAGGGCCTTCTGACATTACTGTTGGGAGCTACAGCCGTTAGTCCCTTATAATAAGTGGCCTCTGGTATTTGAACTTCAGTTTCTTAAATTGTAGCAAAGGCATCACAGTACACACTGGAGACAGGAGCCTCTGTTCTACAAAGGGGAGTGAGTCTTTCCTCTGTGCCAGGTAGATTAGTTAACATACTATTTAGACCATGTTTACACTACCACTTATGCCAGCAAAATGTATGTCGCTCAGGGTGGTAGTGTGCAGAGCGTTATGTTGGTGTGAGAGTCTCTCCGGCCAACATAGCTACTGCCACTCATTGCGGTGATTTTACTATGTCGCCGGGAAAAGTCTCGCCCATTGGCACAGAATGACTACATGAGCTATCGTACAGCAGCACAGCTGCATTGGTACAGCTGTGCCACTGTCCGCTCGCTAGCATAGACATGGCTTAGTTTAAGATGGTTAAATGAACACGAATGCTAGGAGGACGCAGCACAGCTTCTGTAAAAGGAAAGGGGCCCTCTCCTATCTATTACCTGTCTTGTGAGACCTACTGTTCCTGTTGCTTATAACATGACTGCACAGGAGAAAAGCTCTTCCTGCCATGGAGGTGAAAACTGCTCCTTCAGCCTGAGAAATCCTTTCGTTTGCCCCCAAAACAGATTCTGCAGCTCATCAAATAATGTCATCCAGCAGGAGCAGCCGTCAGGCAGAGCTGACAGCAGTCTCTCCAGCAGCTCTGAAAATGGATGAAAGCAAGAAACAGCAAGAACAACTTGGCAACTGCCTCTTCACTTTGCAAAAATGCACATAGTGTCTCTGGCTGAGCAAGCAGCACTGCTTCAAATGAAAAAGCTCCTGCATTAGACAATGTTTTTCTTCAAGCAAAAAACAACAAAGGAGCAGAAAGTGATCAAAACCACAGTGGGTCTGTCTTCACTCCCAACCTTAAAGCGCTGTAAAAAAAAAAAAACCATCCCCACAAGAGGAGTAGCTACCAGCACTGGGAGCATGGCTCCCAGCACCGTAGCACTATCTGCAGTCTCTTTACAGAGCTGAAACTTGCATCGCGCAGGGGGGTGTTTTTTCACACCCCTGAGCGAGAAAGTTTCAGCACTCTAAAGCGGCAGTGTAGACAAGGCCAACGTTTTTATCTTAAAGATACAGTGACATCTCCTAAAAACATCATCTCTTGTCTTAAAGAGTTGGTCATGTCATTTAAACCCTGAATAGGAGAGGGTAGACCAACATGCAGGGGAGGATGACAAGTGTCTAGTTCAGGTCAAAGCCATCATCACATTCCTGATCTGTAGAGAAAAGGAGCGATAAAAAACTGTGATGATCCAGAAAACAGAACTTATGGTCTCCCTGAAAAAGAGCAAAAATCACACACTGGGTTTTAAAAACACTGTGCTTTCAGAACAAACTGTACTTACAAGTTTCTGCACATAGAAAGAAGTCACAAGCACTCACCCAGAAACTTGATAACAAACACAATCCAGCGATCCACTGTATTAAAAATAGTTAGACTTTGAAGGAAAAGAAACCCTCCAGATAGCATGGACAAAAAGCCAGATATTTCACTATGGTCTGAGAATTTCTATCGCTCATGATTACAACTTTTAGTTCAAAAGCTCTCAGAAGACACTTAGTCCTAATATGGACACAGAAAAGAGTGGGGTGAAAGGGATCAAGTTAAGTACCCCCTGCCCTCCAAGACTTTCTAGCTACAGATACAATATCCTTAATTTACGGTTAGCTATAACCATAGTGATAAGACTGTGAATTACTATTCCACCAAAGAAAAAGACTCCAATGGAAAATGAACTATAGCAACATGGCTGGCTGGAGACCCAATGCACATGAAATCAGACAGCATTCATTTCAGTTCCATTGTCAGCATCAGGTGGAAGCACACCTGACATGGCGCATCCACTGGAACTGGAGTACGTGGACAACCCCAAAAGCCAATTTCACATTGTTAAAATTTGAATCTGATCATTTCATTAAAAGCCTCAGCATGTGTATGTGATGGGTTGGATCACAGAAACCCCCCTGGGAGCTGCCACCCGATGGGCAAAGACTACCCCTGCTCCTGTTTTCCCTGCCAGCTCAGGACTCCAGCACCCTGTCTTACTGAGCCAGACACTCCCGTCTGCTCTAACAAAGACCCAGGGTCTGAATTACTTGCCCCAAAGCTGCAGGTTTACCTGAAAACAGCTCACAGAAGTGTGCTTGTCTTTAGCACTCAGATGCCCAACTCCTAATGGGGTCTAAACCCAAATAAATCCATGTGCAGTAAGTCACAACTCTTTGTGAAAAGGTTTATTGAAACAGTTTCTACACAGTCACAGAAATATTTTTTTTAAACTGAAATATCCTGGAAGGCCTTTTTGTTTTGTTTTTCCAAGACAGCAAATCATATAGACCATTTCCTCTCATCAGACACCTTTTAGTTTTAAAATTTTAGTTTGGAGGAATTTTGCTGTTCAGCTACAAACCCTTATAACTTGTAGTTTATAATGGCAAGGCTGACACTCTAAACTAGGTATGCAGAATATTGTTGTAATAAACAATGCCCTAGAGTCTTAGCTTTAGGAATCATTTTTCAGAAGCTGATGTTTCTGATTTATTATTCTGTTTGGGTATAAAATCCAACAAGCTGTTTATCTGAGAATCAAAACATACAATTGAACTGGAGAGACAGGCGCTTTTTGATCTGACTAAAATGCAGCACAGTGGGAATTTTGTTCATTGTTCCCAGCATCATCAGTTACACAAACAAAATCAGTATTTGCTAACACTTAAATTCATGGCATTCTCAGATCAATCACTAGGAATTTACTGGGATATTAGGAAAACCATCAAGTTCAAAAAGAAAGAAATCTAGCTGTTGTATCATAAAATCAAGTGTGGTAGCTTCTTTATTTATTTACAGTGTTTATTCAGGTAACACGCACATATGTGTCTGGAGTGGTTCTCCAGGCCTCCCACTTCCAGCAATTGCCGACAACAAACCAACAAACATTAGACAGGCACACATTTCCTTGTTCAACTATCTGCCCTCCCCAGGGGCTGGTTCAGAAGACTCATAATATTGTGTCCCCCCCACACACACACTTTAAAGTATGTACTATACTAATTACAAAATGAATAATAATAATTAGTAATGCATTTCAAATGGCAAATAATAATAAAGAAATAGGCACTCAATCACTATTACACTGTATAATATTTGCAGTATGTAGGTGGACATTTTTCATGTACAGAATGCCTCAATTCAAGCAATGAAAAAGGTAATTTCACAATCATTGCTGCATTTTCAGGAACAGCTTTTGATTCAAACCTGCCATTCTGTGATGGGAACTTGCACAGTCTGTCCATGAGGGCTGTCTGTAGTAGTCGATCTTGTTGCAGGTTGATGCCCCTTCAGACTTCCAGAAACTAGCACAGACCTTAACTGGGCATTTTCCAGAGGCAATTCCATTCTTGCTCTCCAGAGCTTACCACAATCCGTTTTCTCAGCTGATCCATATCTTGGTGCACGACTTTGATATCCCTAGAATTACCATGTAGGAGATTGGTCCTGTAATATATTGGATGATAGCTGGCATCTAACTGAGACCCAAACCAGAGTTTTTAGTATAGAGCTTTGCCAACAGTAAAACTACATTCATAAGCATGTTTGTCATGTTGTTGCTTTTGCTTCCATTGTT